>NW_028273666.1:0-331046 GCF_024610735.1 Ursus americanus
TAACCCTAGGTAGGCCCCCTGGGGGCCCATCCCAAAGGGCCTGGCGCTGCAACACCGGGGATTGGGGACCCCCGAGCCCCAACGCCAGACTCTCCCTGCCGCCCCGCTGCTAAACGGGCCGCGAGGGGCACTGTCGGTCATTCAGGGCAGGAGAACAGGCAGGGCCCTCCGAGCCCCTGGCAACCTTTGAAGGCCCCTTACGCCAAAATGCTTGGGCCCACCTTCCCGCTCGCCAGCGCCCTCATCTCATCCCACCCGTCCGCTCGTGCACAGCCGGAGGATCGGGCCTGCCGGCCTCCTGGGGGCTAACCCTAACCCTAGGTCAGACCCAAGGGGCCCCTGCCAAGGGGCCTGGCGCCGCAACGCGGGGATTGGGGACACCCAAGCTGCAGTGCTGGACTCACCCTGCCGCCCCGCCGCCATTCGGGCCGCTAGGGGTACAGCCTGTCATTCAGGGCGGGAGAATGGGCAGGGCCCTCCTAGCCCCCGGCGACATTCGAAGTCCCCCTGCACCAAAACATTTGGGCCCACACTCCCGGGCCTGCCGGCCTCCTGGGGGCTAACACTAACCGTTGGTCGGCCCCTGTGGGGCCCCTACTAAGGGGCCTGGCCCCACAACGCCGGGGATTGGGGACCCCAGAGCCCCAGCCAGGACTCATTTTGTCGTCCCGTCGCCACCCGGGGTGCTAGGGGAGCCGCCCTTCATTCAGTGTGGGAGAACAGGCAGGGCCCTTCGAGCCCAAGGGGACATTCGAAAGTGCCCCGCCCCAAAATGCTCCCATGGTCCCCCTCGCCAGCGCCCTCACCTCAGAACACCGATCCGCTCGCCGCACAACTGACATTTCGGGATTGCCAGCCTCCTGAGGTCTAACCCTAACCCTAGGACAGCCCCCGAGGCGTACATCCCAAGGGGCCTGGCGCTGCACGCTGGAGATTGGTGACCCCCGAGCCGCAGCGCCGGACTCACCTTGCCGCCCCACTGCTACCCGGGCCGCTAGGGGCGCCGCCAGTCATTCAGTGTGGGAGAATGGGCAGGGCCCTCTGAGCCCCCGGAGACCTTTGAAGGCCCCCAGCGACAAAATGCTTCGGCCCACGCTCCCGCTTGCCAGTGCCCTTACCTCGGCCCGCCCCTCCACTCACCTCACAGCTGGCGGATCAGGCCTGCCAGCCTCCTGGGGGCTAACCCTAACCGTAGGTCGGCCCCCGAGGGGCCCGTCCGATGGGGCCTGGTGCCACAACGCCTGGGATTGCTGACACCCAAGCCCCAGCGCCGGACTCACCCTGCTGCCCCGCCGCCAACCCGGCCGCTGGGGGCGCCGCTGGTCATTCAGGGTGGGAGAATGGGCAGGGCCCTCCGAGCCCATGGCAATCTTCGAAGGCCCCCCATCCTAAACACTTGAGCCCTCGCTCCGGCTCCTCAGCGCCCTCACCTCGGCCCTCCCCTCCGCTTGCCGCAGAGCCGGCGGATGAGGCCTGCCCTCCTAGGGTGTCCCCTGAGGGGCCTAGGTTGTCCCCTGAGGGGCCCCTCCGAAGGGGCCTGGCACCGCAATGCCGGGGATTTGGGACCCCCGAGCCCCAGTGCTGGACTCACTCTGCCACCTCGCAAGCACCCAGGGCGCTAGGGGCATTGCCAGTCATTCAGGAAGGGAGAACGGGCAGGGCCCTCCGATCCCCCTGCGACCTTCGAAGGCCCCCCGTGCAAAAACTATGGCTCCCATGCTCCTGCTCGCCAGCGCCCTAACCTCGGCCCATGCCTAAGCTTGCTGCAGAGCTGGCGGATCAGGCCTGCTGGCTTGCTGGGGGCTAACCCTATCCCTAGGTCGCCCCCGAGGGGCCCCTCCCAAGTGGCCTGGCGCGGCATGCCATTGATTGGGGACCCCCAAGTCCCAGCGCCAGACGCACCCTGCCACCCCGCCGCCACCTGGGGTGCTAGGGGCGTCGCCAGTCCTTCAGGGCGACAGAATGGGCAGGACCCTCTGAGCCACCTGCAATCTTCGAAGGCACCCCGAGCCAAAGCCAAATGCTATGGCCTACGCTCCCGATCACCAGCTACCTCACCTCGACCCACACCTCCATTCACTGCACATGGGCGGAACGAGCCTGCCAGTCTCCTGGGGGCTAACCCTAACCCTAGGTCAGTCCCCGAGGGGCCCGTCCCAAGGGGCCTGGCGCCGCAGCGCTGGGTATCAGGGACTGCCGAGCCCCAGCGCCGGACTCACCGTGCTGCCCCACCACCACCCGGGCCGCTAGGGTGTCCCTGGTCATTCAGTGCGGGAGAACGGCAGGGCCCTCCGAGCCCACGGCGACCTTCGAAGGCCCCCACATCCAAAACGCTTGAGCCTATGCTCCCCATCCTCAGCACCCTCACCTTGGCCCACTCCTCCACTCCCTGCAGAGCTGGGGGATGAGGACTGCCCTCCTCCTGGGGCTACACATAACCCTAGGTTGGCCCCTGAGGGGCCCCTCCGAAGGGGCCTGGCACCGCAATGCCTGGGATTGGGGACCCTCGAGCCCCAGTGTCAGACTCACTATGTTGCCCTGCCACCACCCGGGCCCCTAGGAGCACCGTCGGTCATTCAGGGAGGGAGAATGGGCAGATCCCTCCGAGCCCCTGGCGACCTTCGAAGGCCCCCCCGTGCCAAAGCGCTTGGGCCCATGCTCCCGCTCGCCTGCACCCTCACCTCGGTCTGCCCCTCCGCTCGCTGCACAGCCGGTGGATCTGGACTGCCAGACTCCTGGGTGTTACCCTAACCGTTGGTGGGCCCCCGAAGGGCCCATCCCAGGTTCCTATTGCCGCAACACCGGGGATTGGGGACTCCCGAGCCCCAGCGCCCAACTCACCCTCCTGCCCTACCGCAACCTGGGCCGCTAGGGGCGCCGCTTTCATTCAGGGAGGGAGAATGGCAAGGGCCCTCCAAGTCACCGGCGACTTTCGAAGGCCCCCCGCACCAAAACGCTTGGGCCCACGCTCCCGCTGGCCAGCGCCCTTACCTCGGCCCTCCCCCCCGCTCGCCGCACAGCTGGCTGACTGGGCCTGCGGGCCTTCTGGGGGCTAACCCAAACCCTAGGTCGGCCCCCTAGTGGCCCCTCCCAAGGTGCCTGGAGCCTCAACGACGGGGATTGGGGACTCCTGAGCCCCAGCGCCGGACTCACCATGCCCCCCACCGCCACCTGGGCCACAAGGGGCACCCCCGGTCATTCAGGGCGGGAGAACAGGCAGGACCCTCTGAGCCCCTGGTGACCTTCGATGGCCCCTCGCTCCAAAACTTTGGGCCCACTTTCCCGCTCGCCAATACCCTCATCTCAACCCGCCCCTCCGCTCACTGCACAGCCGGGAGATTGGGTCTCCTGGCCTCCTGGGGGTAACCCTAACCCTAGGTCAGCACCTGAGGGGGCCCTCCCAAGGGGCCTCGCGCCACAACGCCGGGGATTGGGGACCCCGAGCGCCAGCACCTGACTCACCTGCCGCCCAGCCGCCACTCGGAGGCTTGGGGTGCTGCCTTTCATTCAGGGCGGGAGAAGGGGCAGGGCCCTCCGAGACACGGTGAACTTCGAAGGCCTCCCGCACCAAAATGCCCAGGCCCACCCTCCCACTCACCAGCGCCCTCACGTAGGTCTGCCACTCCTCTCTTCACACAGCTGGCGAATAGGGCCTGCTGGCCTCCTAGGGGCTAAACCTAACCCTAGGTTGGGCCCCGAAGGGCCCCTCCCAAGGGGCCTGGTGCCACAACGCCGGGGATTGGGGACCCCCAAGCCCCAGTGCCAGATGCACCCTGCCGCCCCTCCCCACCCAGGCCGCTAGGGGCGCCGCCATTCATTCACCATGGGAGGATGGACAGGGCCCTCCGAATCCCCACCAACTTTTGAAGGCACCCCGAACCAAAATGCTTGGGCCCAGGCTCATATTCACCAGAACCCTCACCTCAGCCCAACTCTCCGCTCAACGCCCAGGTGGTGTATCGGGCCTGCCGGCCTCCTGGGGGCTAACCCTAACCATAGTTCGGCCCCCGAGGGGCACTTCCCAGGGGCCTGGCATCACAACACTGGGGATGGGGACCCCGAGTCCAAGTGCCAGACTCACCCTGCTGCCCTTCAGCCACCTGAGCTGCTAGAGACCACTGGTCAATCAGGGCGGGAGAATGGGCAGGGCCCTCGGAGCCCCCGCTGACCTTCGAAGCCCCCCCGTGCAAAAACATTGGTTCCCATCCTCCTGCTCGCCAGCGCCCTCACCTCAGCCCGCCCCTCCGCTTGCTGCAGAGCCAGTGGATAGTGCCTGCCAGGATCCTGGGGGCTAACTGAAATCCTAGGTCGGCCCCGTGGGGCACAACCCAAGGGGCCTAGCTCTGCAACGCTGGGGATTGGTGACTCAGAGCCCCAGAGCCAGACTCACCCTGCCGCACTGTTCCCACCCAGGCCGCTAGGGGCGCCGCCGCTCATTCAGGGTGGGAGAACGGACAGGGCCCTGGAGAAACCATCGACATTTGAAGCCTCCTGCGCCAAAATGCAGGGGCCCACGCTCCTGCTCGCCAGAGTCTTTACCTCGGCCCGTGCACCTCTTGCCGTCCAGCCAGAGGATTGGGCCTGCCGGCCTCCTGGGTGCTAACTCTAACCCTAGGTCCGCCCATGAGGAGCCCCTCCCAAGGGGCCTGGCCCCTCAATGCTGGGGATTGGGGATCCCTGAGCCGCAGTGCGGAACTCACGCTGCCGCCCCACCTCCAACGGAGCCGCAAAGCGCGCCGCTGGTTATTCAGGGCAGGAGAATGGGCAGGGCCCTCTGAGACATGGCAACATTCAAAAGCCCAGGGTGCAAAAACGCTGGGGACCACGCTCCCACTCTGCATCACCCTCAACTTGGCCCGCACCTCCGCTCTTCGCAGAGCCAGCGACTCGGGCCTGCCGACCTCCTGGGCGCTAACCCTAACCCTAGGACAGCCCTTGAAGGTCCCTTCCTAAGGGGCCTGGCGACGCAACACCAGGGATTGGGGACCCCCAAGCCCCAGCGCCAGATGCATGCTGCCGCCCGCCCCACACATGCTGCTAGGGGCGCCGCCATTCATTCAGGGTGGGAGAACTGGAGGTCCCTCCGAACCCCTGCCGACATTCGAAGGCGCACCGAACCGAAAAGCTTGGACCCAGGCTCATGTTCACCACCACCCTCACCTCGCCTCAATTCTCTGCTCGACGCACAGGTGGTGTATCGGGCCTGTGGGGCTCCTTGAGGCTAACCCTAACCATAGGTCGGCCCCCGAGGGGCTCTACCCAAGGGGCCTGGCATCACAACGCTGGGGATGGGGATCCTGAGCCCATGTGCCAGACTCACCCTGCTGCCCTTCAGCCACTGGAGCCGCTAGAGGCCCCGCCGGTCAATAAGGGCAGATCGGGCAGGGCCCTCCGAGCCCACGCTGACCTTTGAAGGCTCCCTGCGCAAAAACGTTGGCTCCCAGGATCCTGCTCACCAGCGCCCTCGCCTTGTCCCGCCCCTCTGCTTGCTTCAGAGCTGGTGGATAGGGCCTGCTGGGCTTCTGGCAGCTAACCAAAACCCTAGGTTGGCCCTGTGGGGACATCCCCAGAGGCCTGGCTCTGCAATGCTGGGGATTGGTGACTCAGAGCCCCAGAGCCAGACTCACCCTGCCGCACTGTCCCCACCTGGGCCGCTAGGGGCGCCGCAGGTCATAGAGGGCGAGAGAAGGGCAGGGCTTTCTGAGCCACCAGTGACATTCAAAGGCTCCCCGTGCCAAAACACTGGTGCCCACGCTCCCCCTCCCCAGCGCCCTCACCTCGGCCTGCACCTCCGCTCGCCGCACAGTGTGCGGATTGGGCCTGAAGGTCTCCTTGGGGCTAACCCTAACCCTAGGTCGGCGCCCCAGGGGCTCCTCCCAAGGGTCCTGGTGCCACTACACTGGGGATCTGGGACCCCAAGCCCCAGAGCCAGACTCACCCTCCCACAACGCTGCCACCCGGGCCGCGAGGGGCGCCGCCGGTCATTCAGGGCGGGAGAATGGACAGAGCCCTGGAGAAACCGGGACATTTGAAGTCTCCAGCGCCAAAATGCAGGGGCCCACAATCCCGCTCCCCAGCGCCTTTAGCTCGGCCCACCCACCTCTCGCCGCCCAGCAAGAGGATCGGGCCTGCCATCCTCATGGAGGCTAACTCTAACCCTAAGTCGGCCCAGGAGGAGCCCCTCCCAAGGGGCCTGGCACTGCAACACCAGGGATTGGGGATCCCCGAGCCACAGCGTGGGATTCACCCTGCCACCCCACTGCCAACAGAGCCGCTAGGGGTGTCACTGGTTATTCAGAGCAGGAGAATGGGCAGGGCCCTCCGAGACATGGCACATTCGAAGGCCCAGGGCGCCAAAACGCTGGGGCCCATGCTCCCGCTCTGCATCCCCCTCAACTCAGCCCACACCTCCGCTACTCGCACAGCTGGCGACTCGGGCCTGCCGGCCTCCTGGGCGCTAACCCTAACCCTAGGACGGCCCCTGAGGGTCCCTTCCTAAGGAGCCTTGCGGTGCAACGCCAGGGATTGGCGACCCCCAAGCCCCAGCGCCGGGTGCACCCTGCAATCCCGCCCCACACGGGCCGCTAGGGGCGCCGCCATTCATTCTCGGCGGGAGAACTGGCAGGGGCCTCCGAACCCCCACCCACTTTCAATGGCTCCCAGAACCAACATGCTTGTGCCCAGGCTCATGTTCACCAGCACCCTCACCTCGGCCCAACTCTCCGCTCCACGCACAGGCGGTGTATAGGGCCTGCCGGCCTCCTGGGGGCTAACCCTAACTGTAGGTCGGCCCCTGAGGGGCCCTTCTCAAGTGGCCTGGCGCCCCAACGCCGGGGATGGGGCAACCGAGCCCAAGTGCCAGACTCACCCTGCTGCCCTTCAGCCACCTGAGCCACTAGGGACCCCGCTGGTCATTCAGAGCGGGAGAACGGGCAGGTCCCTCCGAGCCCCCACTGACCTTCGAAAGCCCCCCACGCTAAAATGCTTGGGCTCATGCTCAGGCTCGCCAGCGCCCTCACCTCGGCCCACCCTGCTGCGTGCCGCACAGACGCTGATCGGGTCCACCGGCATCCGGGGGGCTAACCGTAACCCTAGATCGACCCCTGAGGGGCCCCTCCCAAGGGGCCTGGCGCTGCAACACAGGGGATTGGGGACCCTGAGCCTCAGCACCTGACTCACCCTGCCACCCAGCCGCCACCCAGGGGCTTGGGGTGCTGCCGTTCATTCAGGGCGGGAGAATGGGCAGGGCCCTCCGATACACGGTGTCCTTCGAATCCCCCCCGCGCCAAAATGCCTGGGCCCACGCTCCCAAACACCAGCACCCTCACCTAGGTCCGCCACTCCACTCTCCACACAGCTGGCGAATAGGAACTGCCGAGTTCCTAGGGGCTAAACCTAACCCTAAGTTGTCATCCGAGGGGCCCCTCCCAAGGGGCCTGGCGCCGCATCGCTGGGGATTGGAGATACCTGAGCCTCAGGGCCTGACTCACCCTGCCACCCCTCACCACCCGGGCCGCTAGGGGCACCGCTGTTCATGCAGGGTGGGAGAACAGGCAGGGCCCTCGAGACCCCGGCGACCTTTGAAAGCCCCAAGTCAAAACGCTGGTGCCCAGGCTCCTGCTCACCAGCACCTTTACTTTGGCCCGCCCCTCCTCTCACAGTCTAGCTGGCATATCGGGCCTGCCGGCCTCCTGGGGGCTAACCCTAACCCTAGGTTGGCCCAGAGGGGCCCCTCCCAAGGGGACTTGTGACAAAAGCCGGGGATTGGGGACAGCCGAGCCGCAGCGCCGGACTCACCCTGCCGTCCTGTCGACATCAGGCTCTCTGGGGCATCACTGGTCCTTCAGGGTGGGAGAATGGGCAGGGCCCTCGAGACTCCGGTCAATTTTGAAGGCCATCCGCGCCAAAATGCTGGGGCCCACGCTGGAGCTCGCCAGCGCCTTCACCTCAGCCTGCCCCTCCGCCCTCTGCACAGCTGGCAGATCAGGCCTGCCGGCCTCCTGGGGGCTAACTCTAATCCTAGGTTGGCCCCAGAGGGGCCCCTCTGAAGGGGCCTGCCGCCACAACGCCGGGGATTGGGGACCCTCGAGTCGTAATGCCGGACTCACCCTGCTGCCCCGCTGACACCAGTGGTGCTAGGGCGCCACAGATCGTTTTGGGCGGGAGAACGGGCAGGGCCCTCTGAGCCCCGGTGAACTTTGAAGGCCCCAGCACCAAAACGCTGGGGCCCACGCTCCGCTTGCCAGCGGCCTCACCTCGGACCGCGACTCCATTCACCTCAAGATGGTGGATCGAGCCTGACGGCCTCCTGAGGGCTAACTCTAACCCTACCTTGGCCCCAGAGGGGCCCTTCCCAAGGGGCCTCGCACTGCAACGTCGGGTATAGGGAAGCCCGAGCCTCAGCACTGGACTCACCCTGCCGCCCCGCCATCACCCGGGCCGCTAGGGGCGCCGCCGGTCATCCAGGTGAGGGAACGAGCAGGGCCCTCCGAGCCCCCAGTGACTTTCGAAGGCCCCCTGCTCCAAAACGCTTGGGACCACGCTCCCGCTCTCCAGCGCACTCACCTCGGCCCACCCCACTGCTCGCCACTCAGCAGGTGGATCGGGCCTGCCGGGCTACTGGGGGCTAAACCTAACCCTAGGTTGGCCCCCAAGGGGCCCCTCCCAAGGGGCCTGTCGCCGCAACACCGGGGATTGATGACCCCTAAGCCCCAGTGCTGGACTCACCCTGTTGCCCCGCTGGCACCCAGGCCACTAGGGGCGCCACTGGTCATTCAGGGCGGGAGAATGGGCAGGGCCCTCTGAGTCCTGGTGAACTTCTAAGGGCCCATGTTCCAAAATGCTTGGGCCCATGCTCCCGCTAAGCAGCGCCCTCACTTCGACCCGCCCCTCTGCTCGACGCACAGCCAGCTGATCAGGTCTGCCAGCCTCCTGGGGGCTAACCCTAACCTTAGGTTGGCCCCCAAGGGGAACCTCCCAAGGGGCCTGGCGCAGCAACGCCAGGGATTGGGGACCCCCGAGCCCCAGCACCATACTCTCTGTGCCGCCCCGCTGACACCGGGCATGCTGGGGCATTACTGTTCATTCAGGGTGGGAGAACAGGCAGGGCCCTCGAGACCCCAGCGACCTTCCAAGGCCCCCCGTGACAAAATGCTTGGGCCCACGCTCCAGTTCGCCGGCGCCCTCACCTCGGCCTGGTCCTCCGCTACCGCACAGCTGGCAGATAATGTCTACTGGAATCCTGGGTGCTAACAGTAACCCTAGGATGGCCCCAGAGGGGCCCCTCCCAAGGGGCCTTGCGCTGCAATGCATGGCATTGGGGACCCCCAAACCGCAAAGCCAGACTCACACTGCCAACCTGCCACCACCCAGGCGCTAGGGGCGCCGCCGGTCATTCAGGGCGGGAGAACGGACAGGGCCCTCCGAGCCTCTAGCGACTTTCAAAGGCCCCCTGCGCCAAAACGCTAGATACCATACTCCTGCTCGGTAGCGCACTCACCTCATCCCACTCCTCCACTCGCCGCACAACTGGCACATGGGTCCTGCTGGCCTACTGGGTCTAACCCTAACCCTAAACCCTAACCCCTAACCTTAAACCCTAAACCTTAACCCCTAAACCTAACCCTAACTCTAACCTCTAACCCTTACCCTAACCATAACCCTACTCTAAACCTAACAATAAACCCTAATCCTTAAACCCTAAACCCTAACATTAACACTAAACCCTAAACCCTAACCCCTAACCCTAATCACGAAACCTTAAACTCTAAACCCTAACCTTAACCACTAACTCCAAACCCCAAACCCTAACCCTAAACCCTAACCCTACCCGGCCCTACCATACCCCTAACCCTACCCCTAAACCTACCCCTTCAGCTAACCCTACCCCTAACCCGTAACCTAACCCTAAACCTAACCCTAATCCTACCCTAACCTGTACCCTAACCCTAAACGTAACCCTAACACATACTCTAATCTGTACCTTAACCCGTACCCTAACCCTAACCCTAACCCGTACCCTAAGCCGTACCCAAATCCGTACACCAACACTTACTCTAAACCGTACCCTAACCCGTACCCTAAACTGTACCCTAATGTGTACACTAACCCATACCCTAACCCTAACCCGTATCCTAAACCTAACCCGTACTCCAACCCTAACCCTAACCCTAAACCCTAACCCTTACCCTAAACCCTAATCTGTACCCTAACTCGTAACCTCTAAACTGTAACCCCTAAACCCAACCCTAACCCGTACCCTCTCCTTACCCTAACCCTAACCCTTACCCTCAATCATACCCTAACCGTAACCCATACCCTAACCTTAACCCATACCCTAAACCGTACCCTAACCCCGGGGGTTAGTAAACCTGAGCCCCACCATGGGACTCAGCCTGCCACCCCTCAGGAAACCATGCCCCTTGGGGCGCCACAGAGCATCCCGTGCAGGAAAACTGGTAGGGCCCCCCTGAGCCCCCAGGGATCCTCGGCGGCCCCCTATACCCCAACCCTGAGGCCCACGCTCATCCCGCCCCACACCTTCCCTTCAGCTTGCCACCGAGCTCGTCGCAGAGCCAGCAGATCAGGCCTGCCGGGTTCCTGGGGCCTACACCTGACCCTAGGTCAGCTGGGTAGGGCCCCTCCCCTGGGGCCCGGTGCCGCAGCCCCAGGGACTGGGGACACCTGAGCCCCACTGCAGGACAAAGCCTGCCAGCCCGCAGGAAACCGTGCCCCTTGGGAGGCTGTAGAGCATTCAGGGCGGGAGAACCAGGAGGGCCCCCAGAGCCCCCAGCGAACATTGGCAATCCCTAAACCCAACCTTGAAGCCCATGCTCACCCCACCCCACACCCTCACCTCAGCCCATGGCGGAGCTCGCCACATAGTGGGCAGATCTGGCCTGCGGGGTTCCTGGGCGCCAACCCTAACCCTAGTTCATCTGTGGAGGGGCCCCTCCCCAGGAGCCTGGAGCCACAGCTGCGGGCATTTGGGACACCTGAGCCCCACAGCAGGACTCAGTCTGACACCCCGCAGGAAACCGTGCCCCTTGGGAGGCCATAGAGCATTCAGGGCGGGAGAACCAGGAGGGCCCTCCTGAGCCACCAGCGAACTTCGGCGGCCTCCCGCACCGGAACCCTGAGGCCCATGCTCACCCTCCCCAAACCCTCACCTCAGCCCGTGTAGCTCGCCATACAGCCAGCAAATCGGGCCTGCGGGGCTCCTGGACCTAACCCTAGCCCTAGGTCGGCCGTGGGTATGGGGGCCTCCCCAGGAGCCTTACACCGCAGCCCCGGGGAATTGGGATACCTGTGCCCCACTGCAGGACTCAGCTTGCCACCCGACAGGAAACATTGCCCCTTGGGGCTCTAAGGAGCCTACAGGGCACGAGAACTTGGGGAGGCCCCCGGAGCCCATCCCCATCCTTTGGCAGCCCCCCATGCCCCAACCCTGAGGCCCATGCTCACCCTCCCCCATGGCCTCCTCTCAGCCCTCCACAGAGCTCGCCTAACAGCCTGCAGATTGTCCCTGCTGGGCTCCGGGACCCTAACCCTTACCCTAGGTTGGGCAGAGAGGGGCCCCTCCCCAGGGTCCTGGCAACCAACTCCAGGGGATGGGGATACCAAAGCCCCACCGCAGGACTCAGCCTGCAACCCACAGTAAACTGTACCATTTTGGGACACAACAGAGCATTCAGGGCAAGAGATTTGGGGCACCCCCTGAGAGCCCCTTCTGGTGAACCCCGACCTTTGTGGGCCCTTCCAGATGAAACCCCAAGGCTCACACTCACCCGCCCTTGTGCCCTCATCTCACTCGGCATGAGAGTTCTCTGAGCACTGGGCAGTTCAGATCTGCTGTCTCTTGAGGCCTAACCTAACCCTGGGTCTTCTGCTTAGGGTCCCTCCCCGTTTGCCTGCCTCCAAGGCACCAGGCATTGGGCTCACCTCTGCAAGACTAGAGGACTCATCCTGCCCCACAGCAGGAAACTGTCCATTTTGGGCTGCAGCAAGAATTCATAGGAAAATCGGAGGTCCCCCTTCAGCCCATCCCAGGCAACCCCCAATTTCAGAGATCTCCCCGGATCCAATTAGTAGCTTCACACTGAACTTGGAACTTGCTCTCCACGGAGACCTTTTGAAATTCTCCACACTTCCAACCGATGGCATAATCCAGCTTCAGTGCCTTACCCAGCTTTAGGTCTTGAGATGGATTAAAATGGGAAGTCACTTCACTGATGACGACGTACTGGTGACCAAAATATACATGCATAAATGCTTCATATCACTTGGCTTTAGGGAAATGCAAATCTAAACCCCTATAGATGCCATATCACACGAGGCTGAATATCTAAAAATAAGAAGACATGAAACTATACATGTTGGAGAGGATGTGGTGAAACAGGAACCCTCTTACACCCCTGTACGAATGCAGTCCGGTACAGCCACTCTTGAAAATGAGTTTCCTCAAGAAGTTATAAATAAAGTTACCCTATGTCCCAGCAATTGCACTACTGGCTATTTACCCCCAAAGAGACAGAGGTAGTGAAGACGGGACACATGCACCCCAGTGTTCATAGAAGCAATAACCATAATAGACAAGCTGTGGAAGGAGTGCAGATGACCATGGATAGATGAATGGATAAAGAAGATGTGGATCATATATATAATGGAATATTACTCAGCCATCAGAAAGGATGAGTACTTACCATCACACCGACCTGGGTGGAGCTGGAGGGTATTATGCTGAGTGGAATAAGCCAATGAAAGAAAGACAATGATCATATGCTTTCACTCCTATGTGGAATATCAGAAACAAGGAAGAAGACCATAGGACAAGGAAGGGAAAATAGAATGGGAAGTCATCAGAGAGGGAGAAAACCCATAATGGACGCTTAACTATCGCAAGAAACTGATGATTGTTGGAGGAGAAGTTGGGGGGGGTAACTGGGTGAGTAGCATTAAGGAGGTCACACGATACAATGAGCACTGGGTGTTACACATGACTGAAAATTTATTGAAGACTACATCTGAAACGAATGATGTACTGTAAGTTGGCTAATTGAATTTAAATTAAAGAACAAAAGACCTCGAATAAACAATCCTACACATTTGTATGGAACCACTAAAGATTCCGAACAGCCAGTGCAATGTGGAAAAGAAAAACAAAGCTGGAGGACTGACAATTTCAGATTTCAGGTTATACTACAAAGCTGCAGTCATCCTAACAAGACAGTACGGCACAAAAATAGACACAGCGACCAAAGGAACAGGATACAAGTTCAGACAGAAACCCACAATTATGTGGTCCATGAATCTTCCACAAAGCAAGCAACGATATCAAAAGGGAAATGGACAGTCTCTACAACAAATGGTGTTGGGAAAACTAGACAGCTATGCACAAAAGAATGAAATTAGACTGCTTTCTTACACAATACAGACAAACAGAAAACAGTTTCAAGACCTCAATATGAGACCTGAATCCATAAAAATCCTACAGGAGGGAAGACAGTAACTTCTTGACATGGACCATACCAACGTTTTTCTAGACTGTGTCCTGAGGCAAAGGAAATGAAAGCAAAAATAAACTATTGGGAATACAGCAAAATAAAAAGTTTCCACATGGCAGAAGAACAATGAAAACGTAAAAATAATAAGACAACTTACTCAAAGGGAGAAGATATTTGCAAAGATCATATGCAATAAAGGGATAGTGTCCAAAACATATACAACTGATACTACTCGACCCCCCAAAAAACAAATACTCCAGTTAAAAAATAGGCAGAAGACATGGACAGACATTTCTCCAAAGAAGAAATACAAATGGCCAACAGTCCCGTGAAAAGATGTTCACCATCACCCATCATCAGGAAAATGTAAATCCAAAGGACAATGAGGTAATACCTCAAACCTGTCAGAATGGCTAACATCAAAAGCACAACAAAGAGCAGGTTTTGGGAGGATGTGGATAAAGGGGAATCCTAGCGAACTGTGGGTGGGAATGCAAACTGTGTTGGCCACCGTGGAAAACAGTATGAAGGTTCCTCAAAAAATTAAATATAGAACTACCCTACGATCCAACAATCACACTACTCGTATTTACCCAAAGAATAGGAAAACAGTAACGTAAAAGGATACGTGCACCCCTATGTTTCTTGCACCATTATTTACAATATCACAATATGGAAGCAACCCAAGTGTCTGTAGAAAAATTGACAAATGAGATGATAGGTGTGTGTATTCACACACACACACACACACACACACACACACAGACACACACAATGGAGTATTACTCGGCTTGAAAAAGAATGAAACCTTGCTATTTGCAGACACATGGATGGAGCTAGAGAGTATTATCCTAACTAAAATCAGTCAGTCAGAGAAAGACAAATCCCATACGATGTCATTCTAATGGGGAATTTACAAAACAAACAAAATAAGTAACTAAAAGAGAAAAAGGAGACACACCGAAATACAAACTCTTAACAATAGAGAACAAACGGATGGTTACCAGAGAGGAGGTGGATAGAGGGATGAGTGAAATAGATGAAGGGGATTAAGAGGACGCTTTTCTTGATGACCACTGAGTAATATATAGAATTACTAAATCACTCTCTTGTACACCTGAAATGAATGTAACACTGTATGTTAGCTCTACTGGGATTAAAATAAATTTTAAAAAAGATTTTTCTTTCAGGAACCTCTTTGAAAAAGCTTTTCCTGTGCACTGTGCATAAGCCCTACTTGGGAGGATTCACTCTACAGTAATTATTCACTCCATGCCTCAAATTCATATTTCACTGAGTTCTTACCGTGGATTCCAGCCCACGGGAGCCATGGTCCTTTTCTGTCAAGGCTCAGCACCTATGCATTCAAGATTGGAAGTAGAGACACATGTCACTTCACATTCCAGAAAGCTATTATTGTTTCTGTTTCAGTGTGAGAGTCACAGACTTTGGGACAGGTTTCAGAGCAGGTTTATTATGGATCCTGGATCTCTACTTCAATGTTCATTGCCTGGATCCATTTGGCTAATAGGTTCCCTGTGGATGGGCTTGCTTCCAAGCACTTACATGAAAGATGCAAAGGTGGGTGGGCTTGGTGCGGGACAGGAAGAAGACCAAAAACATACAAGGGTCCGACCCCTCCCCTGATCCAGGAACTGCTATGGGAGAGGGTACAGGTGGGAGAATTCATGCGAAACTCCAAGGTCACCAGCTGAACACAGGAGGCACAGGTCAAGGGATCTGGAGATGCAGCGGTTGAAGGCTGCTCTGAGCTACCTCTGGGAGGAAGGGAGGGATGGAATGAGAAGGAGACACTGCCTGCTCCTGGCCCATGCCAGCTGCCCACCGCTCCAACACGCATCAGTCGACACAGCTGACACAGCCTGGGCTCAGGATGGGCTGGCTCGCGTCCCTCAATCCTCAGTGGGACAGCTGTCCCCAGGGCTCAGAGACATGCTGAGGGAGATGAGAGGGAAAGCTGCCACACCCTGGTCACCCCCTCTTTGAGCAAACACCCCTTCAGAACTGCTAAAAAAACCCACTAACGGGGTTGAAAGACTTGCCATGGATGAACTAAAGCATAGAGATATGTAAAATAACATTCATTTTTAAGTTCAGAGCTGTCATCTCAGGAAGTGGGGAGAGCTTCCCTGAAGAAGACTGAGGGGAGGGCAGGCCATGCTGAAAAGGGAGACATGGCTCTCCTGATTGGGGACCTGCAGCCCCCTTCCAGGGCAGGGCATCATCCTCACATCAAAAGAGATCCATGGAAGTGTTCCATCAGGGCCAGATGTTTGTCTCGAGAAGGCTACCTTGGCATTGGACTGCACAGGGCACCAGAGACGAGGGCCAGATGGAGGACGGACAATACCCCGGAGGCCATGGGTAAGAGCAGAGGCACAGGACCTTGAAGATGATGATGAAAAGCAGGAGGTGGCAGCATGGAGCCGTCCCAAAAGTATCATGGGAGCAGCGCCCACAGCTTCACTGAATGGGTGTCTTCTGTGCCAGGTGTGGCTGACGTCAGTGGGCTCCAGACTAGTCCTGACCACAACTCTAGGAAGTGTGCACCACCCCCGTCCTCCTCTCCCCTTGCAGCTGCTAGGAATCACGTTCACAGACCCTGGTCAGCTTTCGTGGAAAGCAAGCAGTGGCTCCCGCACACGCTGCACCTCTGGTGTTGGTCCAGTGCGACCCTTGTGCCTGGCAAGACACTGATGTCTACCTGTCTCCATACAAATCCACAGACAGGAGGGTGTCCCTGAATTCCACAGGACCTGATGAGACAGATCCACAGAAACCAACACCCAGTGGATCACTCGGGACCTCACCTATGGTCATGGAGCTCACCATACCCTATTTCTGTCACTTACTACAGAAAGCCTGGTTATGATCCCCCACAATACCATACATCCTGGTTGCTGACCTGGGGTCATGCCATGAACCCACATAGCACCTTTCTTTAAGTGAAGGCTATGCCTACACCTCCTAGAAAATATTTCTAATGAAGTACAAGTCCATCAGGACTATGGTGTGAACGGTAGCACACAGCTTTTATGGTAGTAGTCAGTAATTCTAACAAGGGTTAACCCCACTCCCTGTCTCACAAAAACTTCCTCCATCCCCACTTAACTCATGGTCTGCCCTCAGAAAGCCCTCCAGGAAACAAACCTTTCATCTGAATGCTCTCTTCACCTTCTGCTTCAAATCTTGTCCAACCACAAAGATATGAAACTAGAAATCAGTCTAAAGAAAAAAATGGGACAGTCAAAAATAGGTGGAGATTTTTGGGGCCTGGGTGGCTCAGTCGTTAAGGAACTGCTTTCATCTCTGGTCTTGATCCCAGGATCCTGGGATCTAGCCCCATATCAGGCTCCTTGCTCAGTGGGAAGCCCACTTTTCCCTCTCCCACCCCCTTGCTTGTGTTCACTCTCTCGCTGTCTCACTCTCTGTCAGATACTTAAATAATCTTAAATAAATGTGTGGAGATTTAACAACATGCTACTGAACAACCAACAGTCAAAGAATAAATCAAAAAAATTTTAGAAGTACCTTGACACTGATGAAAAAGACAACCTACAAAAACTTATGGGATGCAGCAAAAGTAGCTTTATGGGGGACATTCATAGCAATTCAAGTCTTCATCATTCCATGAGAATGGTCTCCAATAAACAACCTGATTTATGTGGTAAAGAAGTAGGAAAAAAAACAACAAACAAAGCCCCAAATTAGTAGAAATAAGGAAATAACAAAAAGGAATGCATAAATAAATCCAATGGATACTAAAAAGACAAAAAAAAAAAAAACAATGAAAATGAGAGCGGCCTTATTTGGAAAGATAAACAAAACCGACAAACTTAGCTAGACTCACCAAGAAAGACAGAGGACTCGAATATAATCAGGAAAATAAGATAATGGATTCCTGTCTCATATCAAAATCAAAAGAACTCTTCAACCTTGGACACAACAACTTCTTGCAAGCCACGTCTCTAAAGGCAAAGGAAATAAAAGCAAAAATGAACTATTGGCACTTCATCAGGATAAAAAGCTTCTGCTTGGCAAAGCAAATGATCAAAAAACAAAAAGGCAACCTATGGAATCGAAGAAGATATCTGCAAATGATATTACAGATAAAGGGCTGGTTTCCAAGATCTATAAAGAACTCCTCAAACTCGACACCCAAAAAATGGGCAGAAGGCACAAAGAGATACTTCTCCAGAGAAGACATACAAATGGCCAACAGACACATGAAAAAATGCTCCACATCACTTGCCATCAGGCAAATACAAATCAAAACGACAATGAGATACCACCTTACACCAGATAGAATGGTTAAAATTAACAAGGCAGGGGGCACCTGGGTGGCACAGAGGTTAAGGATCTGCCTTCGGCTAAGGGCGTGATCCTGGCATTATGGGATCGAGCCCCACATCAGGCTCCTCCGCTATGAGCCTGCTTCTTCCTCTCCCACTCCCCCTGCTTGTGTTCCCTCTCTCGCTGGCTGTCTCTATCTCTATCAAATAAATAAATAAAATCTTGAGAAAAAAATTAACAAGACAGGAAATTACAAAAAGTCAGAGATGATGTGGAGAAAGGGGAGCCCTCTTACACTACTCGTGAGAATTCAACTGGTATAACCACTTTTGAACAATATGGATGTTCCGCAAGACATTAAACACAGAGCTATCCTATGACCCAACAATTGCACTACTGGGTATTTACCCCATAGACACAGAGTAATGAAAAGAAGGGGCACCTGTATCTCAATGTTCATAGCAGCAATGTCCATAATAGCCAAACTGTATAAGGAGCCAAGATGTCCTTCAGCAGATGAATGGACAAAGAAGATGTGGTTCATCTATACAATGGAATATTACTCAGTCATCAGAAAGGATGAATACCCACCATTTGCACCAAGGTGAATTGACCAGGAGGGGATTATGCTAAGTGAAATTAAGGCAAGCACAGAAAGAGAATTATCATAAGGTTTGACTCCTATGTGGAATGGAAGGAATAGCATGGAGGACATTAGAAGAAGGAAGGGAAAAGTGAAGGGGGGGAATGAGAGGGGGAGAGGAACCATGAGAGACTGTTGACACTGGGAAACAAACTGAAGGTTGCAGTAAGGGAGGGGTAGGGGAATGGGTTATCCTGGTGATGGGTATTAAGGAGGGCACGTGTCATAAGGAGCACTAGGTGTTATATACAAACAATGAATCATGGAACACTTCATCAAAAACAAATGAAGTACTGTAGGGTGACTAACATCATTTTAAAAAAAGAGAAAGATATGAAATCCATACAGGAAAACTGTCACTATTTGCAAATGACATGAAATCCCGAAAGATTACACACACACACACACACAAAAAACAGTTAGTTTAAACAAATGCAAGAAAGCTGCAGGATATAAAGTCAATATACAGAGACCTGTTGTCTTTATTTTTTTCAGATTTTATTTATTTATTTGAGAGGAAGAGAAAAAGCACATGCAGGGGGAGTGTAGGAAAGAGGGAGAAGCAGACCCTCGCTAAGCGGGGAGCCCAAAATGGGGCTCGATCCAGGACTCTGGGATCATGACCTGAGCTGAAGGCACACGCTTCACCTATGGGGCCACCCAGATGACCCAACTTCTTGCATTTCTGTATACTGATGACACACGTTCGCAAAGAGAAATTAAAAAAGCAATGCCATTTACAATTGCATCAAAAAAAAATCTAGGAATAAAAGTAACCAAAAATGCGAAAGACATAGTACACTCAACACATGGCAGAAAAGAAATGAAAAACATGTGTGTCGAGGGGGGCAGAATGTATGGGTCAAAGATTTGGAAGGCAACACAAACAAATGGAAGCATACGCCATGCTCCTTAACTGGAAGATTTAATTATGTGAACATGTCCATCGTACCCAAAGCAATCGACAGATGTGATGAAATCCCTATCTGAATTCCACTGGCATTATTCGAGCAAATAGAAAACAGTCCTCAAACTTGTATGGAATCACAAAAGACCCCAAATACCCAAAGCAACCTGGAGAAAGAAAGGTGCAGTCAACACACTCCTGGATTTCAAGCTAGATTATAGAGCTGTTGTCATCAAAACAGGATGGTACTGGCAGAAACACAGACACCAGTTCAGTGGAACAGAACAGAAAGCTCAGAAACTTACCCACACGTAGATGATCCTAACTTACGACACAGCAGCAGAAGATATGCCATGAGGGAAGGACCGTCTCTTCAGTGAGCGGTAACATGCAAACTGGACAGTAAATGCAGAAGAATATAACTGGGCCACTTTCTTACACCACACACAAAATTTTTAATGGATGAATGATTTGAACATAAGACCTGAATCCATAAACCTCCAAGAAGACACAGGTACTAAGTCTCTCGACATTGGTTTTGGCAAAGAGTCTTCAGATCGGACACCAAATGCAAAGGCAACAAGAGCAAAAATAAACAAGTGGAACAATATCAAACTGAAATCTTCCACACGGCAAAAGAAACCAGCAAAAACTTAAAAGACCACTGACCCAATAAGAAAAAAATATCTGTGAATCATATGTGTGAGAAGAGGCTAATATCAAAAATACACACAACACTCATACAAATAAAAAGAAACAAAAAAAAACTGTATAAAAAAACGTGGGGAATATGTGAATAGATACTTTCCAAAGATGGCACACAGGTGCCAACAGACAGAGAAAGTTGTTAGACATCACTAAAAATCGTCAGGGAAACATCAGTCAAACCCACAATCGGCTATCCCCTCACAACAGTTGGATCACCAATTGTCCAGAGACAGACACCAGTTGGGGTCAAGGGTTTGCAGAGGAGACACTGTGCACTGTTGGTGGGAATGGAAATTGGTGCAGCCACTGTGACAAATGGTATGGAGGTTCCTGAAAAAATAAATGCAACTACCACATGGCACAGTAATGGCTCTACTCAGTATTTATTCGGAGAACACAAAAATACTGCCTCAAAAAGACAGATGCACTCCCACGTTCACTGCAGCATTATTCACAAGAATCAGACCTGGAAACACAGACCTTGGGGACCTTATTCCAAGTAACTCAGACACAGAAAGACCAATCCCAGATGCTCTCATGTACATTCCACGTGGAATAAACAAATACTGAATGCATAGATACTGATAGCAGATTGGTAGGTGCCAGATTCGGGGATGGGGTGGTAGAAATGGGTGAAGGTGGTCAAAGTCTCAATGTTTGAGTGAGAAAATCTGACAGTCATGAAATGTTCTGTCCAGCATGGAGACTAAAACTAACCCCGCAGCATGGGGTATAGGTTTCCCTGCTCTTTGAAAGTGCAGGGCTTCTGAGAAACCTTGCACAGCAGAAATGGTGTCAAGAAGGAATGGCCATTAATTTACACGGAACAATTAGACAGTGTGCTCAGACCCCAAAATTCCTTCTTTTGGCTTTTCTTAGGCCTCAGGACACAAGTGCCTAACGGAGGCCCAGCATAAATAAAGATAAAGCACAATAGAGGCTCACAGACACCATTCAAAGTGCTGGTGGCTGGATGCGGAGAGCGGTTCCCAAAGGAAGGAGCTTCTCCCCAAAACAGATGATGAACGCGATTCTCACAGTTCACCTTTTTTCATAAGAGGAAAATCCTCTTCAGGTCTCTTCCTCTTACTGAAGATGGGTAATTACGTAGTTATTTCAAGAAAACCAAGTGTCTTACTGTGAACGTTTAAAAAGTGGGGGATACTTGTACTTGAGCATTGCTGAGGGAGGAGAAGTGAAAGGTTCTCTCAGACACAAACCTCAGCAGATCCACTGGGAAAGGCACCTTCCTCAGCATGCAGAACACGGACTACCTCCTACCACCCGAAAAACCCACTCCTTCCCCTGGATCAGGACAACCCACAACAGCTGGGAGTTACCCCAATTCCTCTGTTCTCCTGCTCCTAATAGCTAACCCATCAGCAAATCCTGTGAGCTCCATCTTCAAAATGGACCCAGAATAGGTCTAACCACTCCATCCAAGGCCACCTGTCTGGACCACAGTGCCTGAGTTCCTGGAAAAGCTTCGTCATTGACCTGCCTTGCCATCTTCAACCCTCTGTCATCTGTTCTCAACACTGTAGCCAGGATGGCCCAGTGAAACAGGGTCTCATGGGGTTATAGCCCTGGAATGGCTTTCTGTCACCATCTGTCACCTCTCTGAGCTCATGTCCTAAGCTGTCTCCTGTGGCCACAGGGCCTTCTTGCTGCTCCTGGACATACCTGGAATTCTCCTGCCCCAGAGCCTTTCCACATGCTTTCCCTTCTGTTTCGAATGCTCTTGATGTGTTCTCACTCACCTTCGGAGAAGTCTGAATTGGAGTGAAAGGGACAGAAGATGAAGCTGTGTGTTGGGTGAGGCTGGTGGCCCAGAAGAAGGTTCTCTGCCAGCTCTCCACCTGTGCCTCACTTGTCCTCAGCCAGGAACTTGCACACAGCCCTCACCTGTTACAACTCTCACCCAGGAGACCCACAGCCACCCCTGGAGCCCACCCCGCCCACACCCTGCTGCAGAATGCATTCAGCTCTCCTCTGGGACCCTTGTCAGCTTTACCCAGATCTGGAACTCCCCCGTCTCCTGCAAATTTCCCGGATTCCCCTCTGCTTCCATAATCACACTGGCGCAAGGCTTTCATGAGAAAGCTATAATGCTAAGTAATGAAAGGTTCACACCTACTTTCCCCTTCTGTTGCCTTTCTCTCCATCTTCTTTCCTACCTGTGCAAACTGTAACATATCAGTGGAACATGAACATACTCTGACACCTGAATATTTCATTGCAGCTTTCTGAAGACTCCTTATGTGATAAGCAACTAGTGTATCCCACAACAGGGTGTTTAACAACTCTCATCTATAGAATAGTACAGCCCAAATTACTACAAGGTTACCTCACTCTTCATGAAGCAGAACACTTTTTCCTTTCTTCTCTTACTTAAATTCCAGTTAGTCACATGCCATGGAACATTTGCTTCAGGGGTAGGATTTAGCGATTCCTCACCTGCATACAGTACCCGATGCTCATCACAAACGCCCTCCTTAATACCTCTCAGCCATTTAACTCTTCCCCCCATGCCCCTGTCCTGCAGTAACACTCAGTTTGTTCTCCAAGGTTGAGTCTATTTCCTTGTTTGCCTCTCTCATCGCCCCTCCACTCTGTTCATCTGTTTTCTTTCCGAAGTTCCACAAGCGAATGAGCATAGGATATTTGTCTTTCCTCACTGATTTTGCTTAGCTTAATACACTCTAGATCCATCCGGATCCTTGCAAATGGTAAGATTTCATTCTTTTTGAAGCTGGGTCATATTCCATTATATATATGTATCCCACATCTGCTTTATCCATTCATCAGTGCATGGATGTTGGGATTCTCTCCATAGTTTGGCTACTGTGGACATTTCTGCTATAAACATCATGGTTCAGGTTCCCCCTTTAAATCTGCATTTTTGTATCCTTTGGGTAAATACCTAGGAGAGCAATTGCTAGATCATGGGGTTGTTCAATGTTTAACTTTTTGAGGAACCCCCACACTGTTTCCCAGACTGGCTGCACCACTTTGCATTCCCACCAACAGGATGGGAGGGTTCCCCTTTAATCAGAACATTATCTGCCGGCAATTTCATAAGAGGAAACAAAACCTCTGGGAGATGCTCCTAGGGTCAGACAAGCAGTTGCAGACTTCACCCAAGGCTCCTGACGCCAAGCCCCTTGAAGCCACCAGCATGCCACTATCCAAAAGAATTCCCAGACTCTCCTTCTGATTCCACCACCAAAGAAACTACAGAGAGAATATGGCACCTCAAAATATCGAGATAATACATTTAGTAAAACTAGAAAGTCAAGCTCAACTTTTAAACAGGAACAGGCCGCTTTGGATAATTTTCAATTTCCCCTCCACCCTAATTTTAACTCTTTTGATGAATAAACTAATCAATGATGAAACATCACCTTTGTCAAATGACATCATCCAAGTCTGTATCAGATGAAAAAAGCCACATAACTCTAGATGCTGGCCACTCAAACATGTCTTAGGCCCAATTGAATAAACATTGTTAGATGAAGGAACAAATTAGATGTTACAAACAGGCACAGAGTGAATCTCACCTTCCCTTTCTAATAAAAGAGGGTTCCTAGGAAACAGATGGTCAAAATACATTTGTAAGCAATAAATGGACAGAGAAATTGTGATCCCCTGCAATGTTCTACCAGCAGGGAAAATTGTAATTCTTGCACCAAACCCAGAATGCTGACAGTTACTTCAATTTTACTTTGTGGCTCAACTAGAGAAAAGAGAAAAGCCCAGGAGGTTTTGGGATAATGAGAGGTTTTACCTAAAGCCCTGACATAGTTAGGACATTTTGCCAAACATACCTGTGCTTTCTCTGAACACTGGCGTCCTGTGACAAGCTGCCTCGCTGACTCCGATACTGACGTTCAAAACCTCGGGTGTCTTGGAGTCAGAGCAGAGAAGTGCTGTCAGCTGTGGAGAAGAAGGCACCTCTGACCTAAAGCCTGCACACCTGCTTCGGTTTCTGGGCAAAGGGGCAACACATACTTCTTGTTTAGCAGTAATTATCTTCATTCTCAATAGACCAATGACCTTGCCTTTTCTGGAAAGCAGACTTACTCTTCTAAGGAAACCCTCAATTTGTCTATTCCCAGTGCAACTAGAGTGGGGTCTGGTTTACACCCGCTTCCAGGCCCCCACCTGGAGAATTTTCCTGCATGATTCCAACAGCCAATGACCACTAACCTGGGGGCACACGGGGCATAATGCTGAAGTTGGGTATGGCTCTGGGGCTTGCTACTGCCACACCTGTGCCTGGGGGACCAGGGCACACCCTGCTGAACTCGGGGTACTGCTCAAGATGCATCACCTGCACTGTGTCAGAGAACAGGGGGACACATCACTGAAGGTGGGGACTCTGTGAGGTCCTTACCCACACTTTTCCAGGGAACAGGGGAAACCCTGAAATTCTGCAACCAATCCCACAAAAGCTCAGGTGATTGGGCGCCCTGGAGTTCACGGGTATGGGGAATAAGGTCAGTTGAGGACATGGGGCAGAAGAGACTTTAAAGAGGAAAAGAAAACTCACCTGAGTCCCCACAATGAACCCTCTCCAAGTGCCCTTTGAGAACCCTGCCTCCCACCTGGGTTGCACCCTACCCCCGAACTCCCCCGCCCCTGGTGCATTCTGCTCACTCAGCAGCTGGGACCTCCACAGGGCAACTCTCTCTCTCCCAGTGCCCCTTCTTCTGCCCCAGGTCTGCACCCCACTGCAACTCTGGAACAGCCCACAGAGACGTAGCTCCACCCCCAAGGGGTGATTTGTCAGGGAGGG
Organism: Ursus americanus; assembly: GCF_024610735.1. Taxonomy (NCBI): domain Eukaryota; kingdom Metazoa; phylum Chordata; class Mammalia; order Carnivora; family Ursidae; genus Ursus; species Ursus americanus. The sequence continues at coordinate 24,873 of NW_028273666.1, forward strand.
TGGTGCCCCAGCCCCTGGGATGCCAGGCAACCCGCCCTCAAGCCCCTGGAACCCTGAAAGTGCAGGGAGTCCAAGAGGCGCCTCCTCTACCCAACACCCAGCACAGGCATGGTTGGGGTCCTGGGCCGGGCTCCCCACACACACCTGGCCCCTTCCAGGGACCCCTCTAGCTGCAGACCTCCCTCAGAGTCCTGCCCCTTCCCTTTCTGCACCACCCCTCCCTGCTGGGGTGTGCCTGGTTCTGGGCAATGTCAGTGGTTCTCAGACCCTCCAAGGCTTGGGCTTTAGGAAATGCAATGATTTCATGCATTTTCAGTATGTACATGTCAGTATGACTTTAATCTTATGGGAGCCAAAGAGGTTCTTTATTTTTTCTTATTTTCATGTTGTCATTTTTGGTTATTGTTTTATTCTTGAAGCAGATGTACAACATGTACTTGGGGCAGAAATAGGGCTCATGCTTTGAGTTTTTGCCCAATCATTTTGAGCCAGTTAAAATGTTAAAGGATAGCTTCCCTGGGAGCCCAGGATCAGGGCCCACAGATGATATAAGATAAAAATTACTTTCATCATTATAATTACTCCTAAAAAGGAGGAATTTGAGACAAAAGCACCTTTCACAAGAGTACCAAGAAATGAAAATGATGCCCACAGAAGGCTACCTGCTCCATGGTCAGCACAGGTAACAGAAGTGTTCACAGTCTCTGGACTCCTGCCCTTCTCCTGCCCAAATCGCTGAAGCACACAGACCACTTAAAATCAGAATTGTAAAACTGCTAGACACCTTAGAGATGTCTGGCACCATTCCCTTGGACTGCAGAATAAAACACAGTAGCTCGTTGTCACAAACTAATTTCAACATGAAGTGCCCCCTGGATGCACTAAGTTCTTTCTCTGCAAATGTTGACTAATGTAAGTCACAGTCATACCATATAAACACTATGATGGCTGGGAAGTCATCGTAGGTAAGGGAATATTTTAGCCATGTTTATAAGCATTGGCTCACTTTGTAGAAGAGGCTGAGCTGAGTGTTTTTAAATACTATTTCAGACCTGTTTTACAGCACCCTCTGAACATACCAGAGCCTGAATCGACTAAAAAAGATAGTTGGTTTCAGGAACTTTAATACCAGAAAAATATTATACTGTCTGTATCCCTAAGGATCTTTGAGTATCTTACCCAGAGGTCCTCCACTGAGATAATGATCTTAATGATCACCATGGGCAGAGGTGAAAAGGCCCGCTGAATTCGTTCCAGTTGTCCACATGACAAGAAAATCCTGATACTTGATAGGTTTCCAGATCGAGAAGACCAGAGATAAGAGGGAAATAGTACCCTGTATGGAACAACAAGGGATTTGGAGTCAATTTGGGGATCCCACTTAGGTTTCTGACACTAAAATCCTCTGTGACTCATATCATCCGAGTCCCTGTCTAACCACCTGAAAATGTGCCTACAAATATCTACACCCTAGTTGAGAAGTTTAAGAGGCAGAATGCTACAAAGAGCCAGTATGATGTCTCTCAAGAACAGGTGCTCAGGAAGCCCTAATTGCTATTGGTTCTATTTCTTTTCCAGAAGAAAGAACACATGTTGAATCCTATTTCTAATAGATGACTCACCAGATGATTTTCAAACCTGAAGGAAGGCCAAGAAGTCGCTCTTGTGTCATAGTTCACTCAGAAATCATGTTGTTGGACTGGTGAGGATGATACGATAGCAACGTCATCACTAAGAGTGGGGAGCTTCTAATTTCCATATGGCCATGTTGACCCCCTTAGCTCAGAGCCACCAGAAAGGGCAGCTGGGGAGGGGGCACTGCCATCACTATGAGTGGGGAGCTTCCCATTTCCATATGGCCATGTTGACCCCCTTAGCTCAGGGCCACCAGAAAGGACAGCCGAGGGGGACCACAGGCCAAGGCTGCCAGGTGTGGCTGGGGCAGGCAGAACTCTGACTTAAGGCTCAACTCCTGTCTAGGTTATTATTATGCTCTTCACAAAGAAAGTGCCATTGTGTGTGAGCCCTCATGTATAAAAGGTTCAGAATTTCCAATGAGATTCCTTCTCTGACCTTTAGGATATGTAGCAAAGTTCCATTTAATTTTTAAACATTGAAGGACTTCCTGGTTTTCTTTTCGCTATGACTGTGACTCAATTCCCCTCTGGTCTAAGAATAGAATCTAGTTAATTTCAGGGTTTAACATTTGTAGCCTTGATTCGTGGCCCCACCTATCATCTATTTGGGTAAAGAGTCTATGATCACTTGAAAATAACGTATTCTGCACTTATTATGGAATGTTCCCTATATGTCAATTTGGTCACATTTGTTACCAATGTTTTGTCTGCTTTTTCTGTCAGATATTGAGAAAGGTATATGAAAATCTTTAAACAATGCTGCTCTATTCAACGTGGCATCGGAGAATCTACCAGTGTTTTAAGGCAAGAGAAACAAAAAGGATAAGAATTGAGGGGATAATAGTGACTATTCACAGATAACACGATTGTGTACATAGAAAATTCAAAACAGTCTATAAATACCCTTTTAGAATTAAAAATGCAATTTAAAATAATAATAATAATAATAATAATAATAATAATAATAACAAAAGAGGTTTCCTAGGAAACAGATGGTCAAAATACATTTGTAAGCAATAAATGGACAGAGAAATTGGATTGTAGCTTCCCATTGGACAGTTTCTGAAAGAAAACGTAGAACCTGTCAATCTTGGGGTAGGACATAGGGTGCACTAACCATTTAAAAGAATTCAGTGGGACTTCATAAAAATGTGAAATTTGTAAGCAATAAATGGACAGAGAAAATGGATTGTAGCTTCCCATTGGACAGTTTCTGAAAGAAAACATAGAACCTGTCAATCTTGGGGTAAGACATAGGGTGCACAAACCATTTAAAAGAATTCAGTGGAACTTCATAAAAATGTGACATTTCTCCTTATCTTATGACCATAAGAAAATGAAAAAGTGAACCGCAGGCTGGGAAGTAAAGATTTGCAATATACACACTGACAAAGACTTGTCAATAAAGAATTCCTGCTCATCAACCATAGAAAGTCTATTTATAAACGAATACTTCACAAAAGATTGACTGATGGCCAAATAGAACAGGAAAGGGTGCTCTACAGTATTATTTTCAGGCACAGCAAGGCCTTTCCTAAAATGAAAACATACACACAAACCAGTATTCCCTAGATGGATGACGTCCTTATTTCTGAGGACAGCTTGAAGAACAGACTAGCATCAAAGTAAAGTGATGGAATTCCTGACACTCAGAGGATGGACAATTGACCTCAAACTACAGTACAATTTCTAGGCATCATTTGGTCCTCTGAAGGCAGACAACTACCACACCCCTTCCTACACCACACAGGTTGCTTCCCAACCCCTACCATAAAAGAAGAAGATGAGAATCAGATAGGACTAGTAGGAAATAGCAAAAATCACATGTGGGGATTATCCTGAAACACACTGATCACATAACTAGTGTAAGGAAGTGTAGGGAACTGACAAGAACAGAGACTCAAGAGGTACTTCTTTGGGAAATGCTGTCTGAAATCGTCACACGTTGGTACCAGCTAATGAGGGCTCTGAGCATACCTAGGGTTTGCTCACAAGGGTCTGCAACACCATCGCTGAGGACTGAAACTCTTCAAGACCTCAAAGCTTGCCTGATTGACTATTGGACTAAGAGATTCCCATGTTCTGAAAACAGATACCAACTCATTGAAAGGTTCACCTGGGCTCTCTCGGAGGCCCTGCAAGTAGCTGAACCATTCACTGAAAATCAATTACACACACACACACACACACACACACACACACACACACACACACCTGTCATTTCACCAATTACTTAAACATTCAAGGTTCTTCCTACCTTTTCTTTTTCACATTGATATTTATACTCACATGAAATGTCATCATTTCTAATGAACACTGATGGCAAAATAGAGATCCATTGACACAATATTCACAAAATGGAACTTCCCTGCTATAATTTTCAATATAGCATTTTTTAAAGTTCATACATATTTTAGGTTTTTAGTAACTTATACAGGAGAAGATCAGCATTGAAAAACTCTGAATACTGACAATGAGTTTTAAGCCTAGAGAACAAAAATTGTCCAATTTCATAGATAACAAGGAACCAAAGGGAAAGCATGGAAGCCGTAGTCGAATAATTTTACACATGTGCATTCTCTATTATTCTACTACTGTGGGGCATGTTTTATTACCAGTATACATTCATCAGTTATCTTTCACGTGCACCTGCACAGGTATAATCAATTACTAGAGTAGAATGAAATGTCTGGGAACTACTTGGCGGCATCTATAATGAACAATGAAATTTCGATCTTATATTTGGTGAACTTCCACTGTCTGTCCCTTTAGACAATGGACCCTAAACAGAAGGGGCAATGAACCACGAGAGACTATGGACTCTGGGAAACAAACTGAGGGCTTCAGAGGGGAGAGGGGTGGGGGATTGGGATGGGCCAGTGATGGGTATTAAGGAAGGTACATATTGCATGGAGCACTGGGTGTTATATGCAAATAATGAATCACGGAACACTACATCAAAAACTAAGGAAATACTGTATAGTGACTAACATATAATAATAAAAAATTGTTACTAGAAAAAAATTAAAGGTAAAAAAAAAAACAATACAGCTGTTCTGTTTCAAGAACAATCACAATTGAGAAAAAACTAACTTCCAATCCCTAAAGCAAAACACAGACCAAGTTCCATTTCACTCCCCTTTATTCACATTCTCTGTGGGTTCTAAGCTATTTCCCTACTCCTTTCCTGCTGAGCAGGGACCCTCGGCTCGATTCCAGAACCCTGGGATCATAACCTGAGCCAAAGGCACATGCTTAACTGGATGAGCCAGCCAGGAGCCCCAGCCATGTTTTTCTTAAGCAAAAGGACACTTTCTCACAAAGCCTTCACATGACTTCACATGGTACCAGAGATCTGCATTTGCCTCTGGAGGTTGCAGGTGAAGGCAATTGCAAACTCTCACAGTGGTTTATCAAATACAATGACCTGCCTGGTGACAGTGAAACTCTTATGAGCCCACGAGAGGGTGCTGTGACACTCAGCTGTGGCTGGGCTGGCACAGAGAACCAAATCCATTTCCCTGCCTGATGTCTGTGAGGAACAGATGCCCCCAATGTGAATGAGACTCTGACACTGAGCTGTCCAGAGATGGCCATCCTCACGGAGGATGAGGATAAAGGACAATGCCTGAGGAGACCTCATCTGTCTCTTTTATCTTTTCATATTTTTGACAGTGGACAAATCACTGCCTAGGAGTCCCCAACTACCTTAGTCTCATCTGTGAATGACCAAGAGGTTTTACAAAACACTTCAGATTTTGACCTCACAAATGCCCACAACCACTTACCATAGGGATTCAACATTAAGCAAAGATACTGTTCGTTGGAAGAGAGGTCCTGCCCACTGTTGTTTCTCACTTATATGCTCATCTTCCTTACCTCATGGTAACATAACCAGCTTGATTCCTGCTTCCGTCTTCAGGAAGGCTGAGGTGACTTGAAGGGCATTACCCTGACATCGTTCTTTCTTAGCAATAAGATGTGGACATTTCCCTAGTCCTACACACCCAAAGTTGAATCGGAATCAGGATTGAGGAGGCTGATGAGAGTTGAAGGTGTTTTCCTGTACACGGTGGTTTATTACCAATAAGGATGGGTCAGAGTCCTCGAAATTCCAGAACCTTCCATTCATGCTTCCTACTCGTGAATGATGATGTACATTGCTCTTTCCCTGTACAGTGTGGTGACTCAGAGAAAAGTGCTTAGCCCTTTCGTCAGACTTCCACGACCACTTTGGGGCTGGCTTCCATATTCACAAAGGATGATGTTAGGGCTAAGAGGGTTCCTGTACACTGTTATTTCTTTCAGATAAGTGTATGGCATTTTTGTTACATTGTCAGAGCCACTTAGCGCCGGGCTTGCCGGCCTCCTGTGGAAGAACCCTAACCCGAGGTCGGCCCCCGAGGGGCCCCTCCCAAGGAGCCTGGCACCACAATGCTGGGGATTTGGGACCCCCGAGCCCCAGTGCTGGACTCACTCTGCCACCCCGCAAGCACCCAGGGCGCTACGGGCATTGCCAGTCATTCAAGAAGGGAGAACGGGCAAGGCCCTCCGATCCCCCTTCGACCTTCAAAGGCCCCCCGCGCAAAAACTCTGTCTCCCTCACTCCTGCTCCCCAGCGCCCTAACCTCGGCCCACCCCTCCTCTCGCTGCAGAGCTGGCGGATCGGGCCTGCTGGCTTCCTGGGGGCTAACCCTATGCCTAGGTCGCACCCGAGGGGCCCCTCTCAAGTGGCCTGGCACCGCATGCCAGGGATTGGGGACCCCCAAGTCCCACCACCGGATGCACCCTGCCGCCCTGCCGCCACATGGGGCACTAGGGGCATCACCAGTCCTTCAGGGCGACAGAACGGGCAGGACCCTCTAAGCCTCCTGCAACCTTCGAAGGCACCCCAAGCCAAAGCCTAAATGCTCTGGCCCACGCCCCCACTCGCCAGCTACCTCACCTCAACCCACACCTCCATTCACCGCACATGGGCGGAACGAGCCTGCCAGCCTCCTGGGGGCTAACCCTAACCCTAGGTCGGCCTCCAAGTGTCCCATCCCAAGGGACCTGAGGCCACAACGCCGGGTATTAAGGAGCCCCGATCCCCAGCGCCGGAGTCTCCCTGCCACCCCATCACCACCCGGGCCGCTAGGGGTGCCGCTGGTCATTCAGGGCGGGAGAATGGGCAGGGCCCTCCGAGCCCCTGGCGAACTTCGAAGGCCCCCGCATCCAAAACACTTGAGACCACGCTCCTGCTCCTCAGTGCCCTCACCTCGGCCCGCCCCTCCGCTCGCCACAGAGCCAGCAGATGAGGCCTGCACTCCTCCAGGACCCTAGGTTGTCCCCTGAGATGCCCCTCTGAAGGGGCCTGGCACCGCAATGCCTGGGATTGGGGACTCCCGAGCCCCAGTGCCGGACTCACCCTCCTGCCCTACCGCCACCTGGGCCGCTAGGGGCGCCGCCATTCATTCAGGGAGGGAGAACGGGCAGGGCCCTCCGAGCGACCGGTGACCTTCAAAGGCCCCCCGCACCAAAACGCTTGGCCCCACGCTCCCGCTGGCCAGCGCCCTTACCTCGGCCCTCTCCTCCGCTCGCCTCAAAGCTGGCGGATCGGGCCTGTGGGCCTTCTGGGGGCTAACCCTAAACCTAGGTCGGCCCTAGTGGCCCCTCCCAAGGGGCCTGGTGCCACAACGACGGGGAAAGGGGACTCCCGAGCCCCAGCGCCGGACTCACCATGCCCCCCGCCGCCACCCGGGCCACTAGGGGCACTGCCGGTCATTCAGTGCGGGAGAATGGGCAGGGCCCTCTGAGCCCCCAACGACCTTCAAAGGCCCCCTGCACCAAAGCACTAGGGCCCATGGTCCCGCTTGCCATCACCCTTACCTCAGCCTGCCCCTCCGCTCGCCGCACAGCCGGCAGATCAGGCATCCTAGCCTCCTGGCGGCTAACCCTACCCTAGGTAGGCCCCCTAGGGGCCCATCCCAAAGGGCCTGGTGCTGCAACGCCGGGGATTGGGGACCCCCGAGCCCCAGCACCAGACTCTCCCTGCCGCCCCGCTGCTAAACGGGCCACGAAGGGCGCCGTCAGTCATTCAGGGCAGGAGAACAGGCAGGGCCCTCCGAGCCCCTGGCAACCTTTGAAGGCCCCTCGCGCCAAAATGCTTGGCCCCACCTTCCCGCTCGCCAGTGCCCTCATCTCATCCCACCCCTCTGCTCCTGCACAGCTGGAGGATTGGGCCTGCCGGCCTCCTGGGGGCTAACCCTAACCCTAGATCAGACCCGAGGGGCCCCTGCCAAGGGGCCTGGCGCTGCAACGCCGGGGATTGGGGACCAAGCTGCAGCGCCGGAGTCACCCTGCCGCCCCGCTGCCATTCGGGCCGCTAGGGGTGCAGCCGGTCATTCAGGGCGGGAGAACAGGCAGGGCCCTCCTAGCCCCCGGCGACATCAAAGGCCCCCTGCGCCAAAACGTTTGGGCCCAGGCTCCCGGGCCTGCCGGCCTCCTGGGGGCTGACCCTAACCCTAGGTCAGCCCCCGAGGGGCCCCTTCCAAGGGGCCTGGTGGCACAATGCTGGGGATTGGGAACCCCCGACCCCCAGCACCGGACTCAACCTGTAGCCCCGCCGCCACCAGGGCCGCTGCAGGTGACGCCGGTCATTCAGGGAGGGAGAACAGGCAGGGACCTCCCAGGCCCCTGCGGCCTTCGTAGCCCTCCCGTGCCAAAACGCGTGGGCCCACGCTCCCGCTCACCAGCGCCCTCACCTCGGCCCGCCCATCTGCTTTACGCACAGCTGGCATTTCAGGCCTGCCGGCCTTCTGAGGTCTAACCCTAACCCTAGGTCAGCCCCCAAGTCATTCCTGCCAAGGGGCTTGGCGCTGCAACGCCGGAAACTGGTGACCCCTGAGCCGCAGCGCCAGACTCACATTGCCACCCCACCACCACCCGGGCCTCTAGGGCCGCTGCCGGTCAGTCAGGGTGGGAGAACGGGGAGGGCCCTCCGAGCCACGGCGACCATTAGAGGCCCCCTGCGCCAAAATGCTTGGGCCCATGCTCCTGCTCACCAGCGCCCTCGCCAAGTCCCGCCCCTCCGCTCGCTGCACAGCCGGCATACGGGCCTGCCGGATTCCTAGGAGCTAACCCTAACCCTAGGTCGGCCCCCGAGGGGCCTCTCCCAAGGGGCCTGGCGCCACAAGCCAGGGATTCTGGACCCGCAAGCCTCAGCGCCGGACTCACACTTCCGCTCCGCCACCACCCGTGCCGCTAGGAGCGCTGTAGGTCATTCAGGCCGGAACAAAGGACAGGGCCCTCTGAGCCACTGGCGACCTTCGAAGGCCCCCTGCGCCACAACGCTTGCGCCCACGCTCCCGCTAGTCAGCGCCCTCACCTCGGCCGGCCCCTCCGCTCCCCACACAGCTGGCAGATCGGGCCTCCCGGCCTCCAGGGGGCTAACCCTAACCCTAGGTCGGCCGCTGAGGGGCCCCTCCCAAGGGGCCTGGGACCGCAACGCCGGGTTGGGGACCCCCGAGCCCCAGCGCCGGACTCACCCTGCTGCCCCTCCACCACCCGGGCCGCTAGGGGTGTCGCTGGTCATTCAGTGTGGGAGAACAGGCAGGGCCCTCCGAGCCCACGGCGACCTTCCAAGGCCCCCCCATCCAAAACGCTTGAGCCCACGCTCCTGCTCCTCAGTGCCCTCACCTCGGCCCGTCCCTCCGCTTGCTGCAGAGCTGGTGGATGAGGCCTGCCCGACTCCTGGGGCTACCCATAACCCTAGGTTGGCCCCTGAGGGGCCCCTCCAAAGGGGCCTGGCACCGCAATGCCTGGGATTGGGGACCCCCGAACCCCAGCGCCGGACTCACCGTGTTGCTCCGCCACCACCCAGGCCACTAGGAACACCGTCGGTCATTCAGGGAGGGAGTACGGGCAGATCCCTCCAAGCCCCTGGAGACCTTCAAAGGCCCCCTGTGCCAAAATGCTTTGGCCCATGCTCCCACTCGCCTGCGCCCTCACCTCGTTCCGCCCCTCTGCTAGCTGCACAGCCGGTGGATCAGGACTGCCAGCCTCCTGGGTGTTAACCTAACCTTTGGTGGGCCCCCGAGGGGCCCATCCCAGGTTCCTATTGCCTCAACACTGGGGACTGGGGACTCCTGAGCCCCAGCGCCCAGCTGACCCTCCCGCCCTACCGCCACCTGGGCCGCTAGGGGCGCCGCTGTTCATTCAGGGAGGGAGAATGGCTAGGGCCCTCCAAGCCACCGGCGACCTTCGAAGGCCCCCTGCACCAAAACGCTTGGGCCCACGCTCCTGCTCCCAGCGCCCTTACCTCGGCCCTCCCCTCCGCTCGCCGCACAGATGGTGAATCGGGCCTGTGGGCCTTCTGGAGGCTAACCCAAACCCTAGGTCGGCCCCCTAGTGGCCCCTCCCAAGGGGCCTGGCGCCGCAACGACGGGGATTGGGGGCTCCTGAGCCCCAGCACCAGACTCACCATGCTCCCCCGCCGGCAACTGAGCCGCTAGGGGCACCGCCGGACATTCAGTGCGGGAGAACGGGCAGGGCTTCTTGAGCGCCGGCGACCTTCGAAGGCCCCCCACGCCAAAACTCATGGGCCTACGCTACCGCTCGCGCCCTCACCTCGGCCCTCCCCTCTGCTCACCGCACAGCCGGTGGATTGGGCCTGCGGCCTCCTGGGGGCTAACCATAACCCTAGGTCAGCCTCCGAGGGGCCCCTGCGAAGGGGCCTGGTGCCGCAACACCGGGGACTGGGAACCCCCAACCCCAGCGATGGACTCACCCTGTTGCCCTGCCGCCACCCGGGCCCCAGGGGCGCCGCAGGTCATTCAGGGCGGGAAAACGGGCAGGGTCCTCCGATCCCCCGGCGACCATCGAAGGCTTCCCGTGCCAAAACGCTTCGGCCAAGCTCCCACTCGCCAGCGATCTCACCTCGGCCCGCCCCTCCGCTCGCCGCCCAGCTGGCACATCGGGCCTGCCGGCCTCCTGGGGGCTAACTGTAACCTTAGGTCGGCCCCCGAGGGGCCACTACCAAGGGCCTGCCCCCGCAACGCTGGAGATTGGGGACCCCCAAGCCCCAGTGCCGGGCTCACCCTGCCGCCCTGCCCCCCTGGGCCGCTAGTAGCGCCGCTGGTCATTCAGGGCAGGACAACGGGTTGGGCCCTCCGAACCCCCGATGACCTTCGAAGTCCCCCTGTGCCAAAACGCTTGAGTCCACATTCTTGCTCTCAAGCGCCCTCACCTGGGTCCACCCCTCCGCTCGCCTCACAGCCGGCGGATCGGGCCTGCTGGCCCCCTGGGGGCTAACAATAACCCTTGGTAGGCCCCCTAGAGCCCTTCCAAAGGGGCCTGGCGCCCCAACGCCGAGGATTGGGGACCCCCAAGCCCCACCGCCCAAGTCACCCTAACACCCCTCCTCCACCCGGGCCGCTAGGGGAGCCGCCGGTCATTCAGGGCAGAAGAACGTACAGGGCCCTCCAAGCCCCCAGCGACTTTCGAAGGACCCCCGCCCCAAAACGCCTGAGCCCACGCTCCCGCTCGCCAGCGGCCTCACCTCCGCCCGCCTCTCCGCTTGCCGCAGAGCTGGCGGATCGGGCTTCCGGCCTCCTGGGGGCTAAATCTAACCATAGGTCGGTCCCCTAGGGGCCCCAGCAAGGGGCCTAGAGCCGCAACACCGGGGATTGGAGAACCCCGAGCTCCAGCGCTGGACACAACCCGCTGCCCCGCTGCCACATGGGCCACTAGGGGCGCTGCCGGTCATTCAGGGCGGGACAAGGGGCAGGGCCCTCAGAGCCTCTGGCGACATTCGAAGGCCCCCCGCGCCAAAACGCTTGGGCCCACGCTCCTGCTCACAAGCGCCCTCACCTCGGCCTGCCCCTCTGCTCACCACACAGCCGGCGGATCGAGCCTGCCGGCCTCCTCGGAGCTAACCCTAACCCTAGGTGAGTCCCCGAGGGGCCCCTCCCAAGGGGCATGGCGCCAAAACGCCGGGGATTGGGAACCCCTGAGTCCCAGCGCCCGACTCACCCTACCGCCCCTCCTCCACCAGGGCTTTTAGGGGAGCCGCCCGTCATTCAGGGCGGGAGAACGGGCAAGCCCGTCCGAACCCCTGGCGACATTCGAAGGACCCCCGTGCCAAAATGACTGGGCCCACTCTCCAGATTGCCAGCGGCCTCACCTCCGACCACCCCTCCACTCACCGCAGAGCTGGCGGATCGGGCCTGCGGGCCTCCTGGGGGCTAACCCTTACCATATGTCGGCCCCCGAGGGGCCCCTAGCAAGGGGCCTGCAGTCATAACACCGGGGATTGGGGACCCCTGAACCCCAGTGCCGGACTCACCCGGCCGCCCCGCTGCCACCTGCACCACTAGGAGCGCCACCGGTCATTCAGTGTGGGACTACGGGCAGGGTCCTCTGATCCCCCCACGACCTTCGAAGGGCCCCCTGCACCAAAACACTTGACCCACGCTCCCGCTAGCCAGCGCCCTCACCTCGGCCCGCCCCTCCGCTCAACGCACAGCGGTAGGATCGGGCCTGTCAGCCCCCTGGGTGTAACCCTAACCCTAGGTCTGCCCCCACGGGGCCCCTCCCAAGGGGCCTGGCATCGCAATGCCGGGGATTGGGGACCCCCGAGCACCAGTGCTGGACTCTCCCTGCCACCCCACCACCACCCAGTCCGCTAGGGGTGCCGCCGGTCATTCAGTGCTGGAGAACAGGCAGGGCCCTCTGAGCCCCCGCGACCTTCGTAGGCCCCTCGCGCCAAAATGCTTGGGCCCACGCTCCCACTCGCCAGCGCCCTCTTCTCGGCCCACCCCTCCACTCGATGAACAGCTAGAGGATCAGGCCTGCCTGTTTCCTGGGGGCTAACACTAACCCTAGGTCAGACTCCAAGGGACCACTTCCAAAGGCCTGGTGCCACAACGCCGGGGATTGGTGACCCCCAAGCCTCAGCGCCGGAGTCACCCTTCCGCCCCACAGCTACCGGGTCAGTAGGGACGCCACCAGTCATTCAGAGCGGGAGAATGGGCAGGGCCCTCCGAGCCCCTGGCGACCTTTGAGGTCCCCCACGCCAAAACGCATGGGCCCACGCTCTGCTACCAAGCGCCCTCACCTCGGTCCGCCCCCCCTCTCGCCGCACAGACAGCGGATTGGGCCTGCCAGCCTCCTGGGAACTAACCCTAACTCTAGGTCTGCTCACGAGGGGCCCCTCCCAAGGGGCCTGGCGATGCCAAGCCGGGGATTGGGGACCCTCAAGCCCCAGCGCATTACTTACCCTGCCGCCCTGCCACCACCCGGGCTGCTAGGGGCGCCACCGGTTATTTAGGGCGAGAGAACGGGCAGGGCCCTCCGAGCCCCCAGTGACCTTTGAAGGCCCCCCGTGACAAAACGCTTGGGCCTAGGCTCCTGCTCGCCAGCACCCTCTCCTCAGCCCGCCCCTCCGTTCACTGCACAGCCGGCAGATCGGGAATGCCGGCCTCCTGGGGCTAACCCTAACCCTAGGTAGGCTCCTGAGGGGCCCATCCCAAGGGGCCTGGCGCCACCACGCGGGTGATTGGGGACCCCCGAGCACCAGGGCTGAACTCACCCTGCCGCCCCGCTGCGACCCGGATCGCTAGGGGCACCGTCCTCATTCGGGGCTGGGGAACGGGCAGGGCCCTCTGAGCCCCCGGTGACCTTCGAAGGCCCAACACGCCAAAACGCTTGGGCTCACGCTCCCGCTCACCAGCGCCCTCACCTCGCCCCGCGCCTCCGTTCTCTGCACAGCCGGCGGATCGGGCCCCGGCCTCCTTTGGGTTAACCTCAACCCTAGGTCGGCTCCCGAGGGACCCCTCCCAAGGGGCCAGGCGCCGCCACGCCGGGGCATTTGGACCCCTGAGCCCTACTCCAGACTCACCCTGCCGCCCCGCCGCCACCCGGGACGCTAGGGGCACCACCGGTCATTCAGGGAGGGAGTACGGGCAGGGCCCTCCGAGCCCCCGATGACCTTCGAAGGCCCCCCGCACCAAAACGCTTGGGCCTAAGCTCCCGCTCGCCAGCGCCCTCACCTCGGCTCACCCCTCCCCTCGCCGCACAGCCGGCCAATCGGGCCTGCCGGCCTCCTTTGGGCTAACGATAACCCTAGCTCGGCTCCCGAGGGACCCCTCCCAAGGGGCCTGGCAATGCCACGCCGGGTATTGGGGACCCCCGAGCCCGAGCTCCGGACTCACCCTGCCTCCCCGCCGCCACCCTGGCTGCTAGGGAGCCGCCGGGCATTCAGGGCGGGAGAACTTGCTGGGCCCTCCGAGCCCCCGGTGAGCTTCGAAGGCCCCCCATGCCAAAACGCTTGGGCCCACGCTCCCGCTTGCCAGCGCATTAACGTCGGCCCACCCCTCCGCTCGCTGCACAGCCGGCGGATTGGGCCCGCCGGCCTCCTTTGGGCTAACACTCACCATATGTCGGCCCCCGAGGGACCCCTCCCAAGTGCCTGGAGCCACCGCGCCGGGGATCGGGGACCACTGAGCCCCAGCTCCAGACTCATCCTGCAGACACGCCGCCACCCTGGCCGCTAGGGGCGCCACCGGTCATTTAGGGTGTGAGAATGGGCAGGGCCCTCCAAGCCCCCAGCGACAATCCAAGGCCCCCCGTGCCAAAACGCCTGGGCCCACGCTCCATCTCGCCAGAGCCCTCACCTCGGCCCTCCCCTCTGATCGCCGCACAGCCGGCGGTTTGGGCCTGCCGGCCTCCTTTGGGCTAACCATAAACCTAGGTCGGCCCCAGAGGAGCCCCTCCCAAGGGGCCTGGCGCCTCCACGCTGGGGATTGGGGACACCCGAACCCCACCGCCGGATGCACTCTGCCGCTCCTCACCACCCGGCCCGCTAGGGGTGCCGTCCTCATTCAGGGCGTTAGAACGGGCAGGGCCCCCCGGGCCCCCGGCGACCTTCGAAGGTCCCCCGCGACAAAACGCTTGGGGCCATGCTCCCGCTCGCCAGCGCCCTCACCTCGGCTAGCCCCTCCGCATGTGGCAGAGCCGGCGGATCGGGCCTGCCAGCCTCCTGGGGGCTAACCCGAACCCTAGGTCGGCCCCCAAGGGGCCCCTCCCAAGGGGCCTATCGCTGCAATGCCTGGGATTGGTGACCCCCGAGTTCCAGCGCCGGACGCACTGTGCCGCGCCGCCGCCACCCGGGCCGGTAGGAGAGCTGTCGGTCATTCAGGGCAGAACAACGGACAGGGCCCTCGGAGCCCCCAGCGCCGTTTGAAGGCCCTCCGCGCCAAAACCCTTGGGCCCACGCTCCCGCTCGCCAGCACCATCACTTCAGCCCACCCTCCGCTCCCTGCACAACCGGTGGATTGGGCCTGACGGTCCCCTGGGGGCTAAACCTAACCCTAGCTCGATCCCTCGAGGGGCCCCTCCCAAGGGGCCTGGTGCCGCAATGCCCGGGATTCCGGACCCACAAGCCCCAGCGCCAGACTCACCCTCCCGCCCCGCTGCCACCCGGGCCTCTAGGGGCACCGCCGGTCATCCAGGGCGGGAGAACGGGCAGGGTCCTCCAAGCCCCTGGTGACCTTCAAAGGCCCCCGCACCAAAACGCTTGGGCCCACGCTCCTGCTCTTCAGTGCCCTCACCTCGGCCTGCCCCTCCGCTCGCCACACAGCTGGCAGATCGGGCCTGCCGGCCTCCTGGGGGCTAACCCTAACCCTAGCTCACCCTCGGAGGGGCTCATCCCAAGGTGCCTGGAGCGGCAATGCCGGGCATTGGAGACCCACGAGCCACAGTGCTGGACTCACCGTGCTGCCCCGCCGCCACACAGGCCGCTAGTGGCACCACCGGTCATTCAGGGCGGGAGAACGGGAAGGGCCCTTGGAGCCCCCGGCCTCTTTCGAAGGCCCCCCGCGCCAGAAAGCTTGCGCCCACTCTCCCGGTAGCCAGTGCCCTCACCTCGGCCCGCCCCTCCGCTCGCCGCACAGCCGGCGGATAGGGCCCGCCAGCCTCCTGGGGGCTAACCCTATCCCTTCGTCGGCCCCCGAGAGGCCCCTCCCAACGGGCCTGGCACCGCAACACCTGGGTTTGCGGACCACTAGCCCCAGCATCCGACTCACCATGCTCCCCCGCCGGCAACTGAGCCGCTAGGGGCACCGCCGGACATTCAGTGCGGGAGAACGGGCAGGGCTTCTTGAGCCCCGGCGACCTTCGAAGGCCCCCCGCGCCAAAACTCATGGGCCTACGTTACCGCTCGCCAGCGCCCTCACCTCGGCCCTCCCCTCTGCTCACCGCACAGCCGGTGGATTGGGCCTGCGGCCTCCTGGGGGCTAACCATAACCCTAGGTCAGCCTCCGAGGGGCCCCTGCAAAGGGGCCTGGTGCCGCAACACCGGGGATTGGGAACCCCCCAACCCCAGCGACGGACTCACCCTGTCGCCCTGCCGCCACCCGGGCCCCAGGGGCGCCGCAGGTCATTCAGGGCGGGAAAACGGGCAGGGTCCTCCGATCCCCCGGCGACCTTCGAAGGCTTCCCGCGCCAAAAGGCTTCGGCCAAGCTCCCGCTCGCCCGCACCCTCACCTCGGCCCTCCCCTCCGCTCGCCGCACAGCTGGCACATCGGGCCTGCCGGCCTCCTGGGGGCTAACTGTAACCTTAGGTCGGCCCCCGAGGGGCCACTACCAAGGGTCTGCCCCCGCAACGCCGGGAATTGGGGACCCCCAAGCCCCAGTGCCGGGCTCACCCTGCCGCCCCGCCCCCCCCGGGCCGCTAGTAGCGCCGCTGGTCATTCAGGGCAGGAGGACGGGTTGGGCCCTCCGAACCCCTGATGACCTTCGAAGGCCCCCCGTGCCAAAACGCTTGAGTCCACATTCTTGCTCTCAAGCGCCCTCACCTGGGTCCACCCCTCCGCTCGCCTCACAGCCGGCGGATCTGGCCTGCTGGCCCCCTGGGGGCTAACAATAACCCTTGGTCGGCCCCCTAGAGCCCTTCCAAAGGGGCCTGGCGCCCCAACGCCGAGAATTGGGGACCCCCAAGCCCCACCGCCCAAGTCACCCTAACACCCCTCCTCCACCCGGGCCGCTAGGGGAGCCGCCGGTCATTCAGGGCAGAAGAACGTACAGGGCCCTCCAAGCCTCCAGCGACTTTCGAAGGACCCCCGCCCCAAAACGCCTGAGCCCACGCTCCCGCTCGCCAGCGGCCTCACCTCCGCCCGCCTCTCCGCTTGCCGCAGAGCTGGCGGATCGGGCTTCCGGCCTCCTGGGGGCTAAATCTAACCATAGGTCGGTCCCCTAGGGGCCCCAGCAAGGGGCCTAGAGCCGCAACACCGGGGATTGGAGAACCCCGAGCTCCAGCGCTGGACACAACCCGCTGCCCCGCTGCCACATGGGCCACTAGGGGCGCTGCCGGTCATTCAGGGCGGGACAAGGGGCAGGGCCCTCAGAGCCTCTGGCGACATTCGAAGGCCCCCCGCGCCAAAACGCTTGGGCCCACGCTCCTGCTCACAAGCGCCCTCACCTCGGCCTGCCCCTCTGCTCACCACACAGCCGGCGGATCGAGCCTGCCGGCCTCCTCGGAGCTAACCCTAACCCTAGGTGAGTCCCCGAGGGGCCCCTCCCAAGGGGCATGGCGCCAAAACGCCGGGGATTGGGAACCCCTGAGTCCCAGCGCCCGACTCACCCTACCGCCCCTCCTCCACCAGGGCTTTTAGGGGAGCCGCCCGTCATTCAGGGCGGGAGAACGGGCAAGGCCGTCCGAACCCCTGGCGACATTCGAAGGACCCCCGTGCCAAAATGACTGGGCCCACTCTCCAGATTGCCAGCGGCCTCACCTCCGACCACCCCTCCACTCACCGCAGAGCTGGCGGATCGGGCCTGCGGGCCTCCTGGGGGCTAACCCTTACCATATGTCGGCCCCCGAGGGGCCCCTAGCAAGGGGCCTGCAGTCATAACACCGGGGATTGGGGACCCCTGAACCCCAGTGCCGGACTCACCCGGCCGCCCCGCTGCCACCTGCACCACTAGGAGCGCCACCGGTCATTCAGTGCGGGACTACGGGCAGGGTCCTCCGATCCCCCCACGACCTTCGAAGGGCCCCCCGCACCAAAACACTTGACCCACGCTCCCGCTAGCCAGCGCCCTCACCTCGGCCCGCCCCTCCGCTCGCCGCACAGCCGTAGGATCGGGCCTGTCAGCCCCCTGGGTGTAACCCTAACCCTAGGTCTGTCCCCACGGGGCCCCTCCCAAGGGGCCTGGCATCGCAATGCTGGGGATTGGGGACCCCCGAGCACCAGTGCTGGACTCTCCCTGCCACCCCACCACCACCCAGTCCGCTAGGGGCACCGCCGGTCATTCAGTGCTGGAGAACAGGCAGGGCCCTCTGAGCCCCCGCGACCTTCGTAGGCCCCTCGCGCCAAAATGCTTGGGCCCACGCTCCCACTCGCCAGCGCCCTCTTCTCGGCCTGCCCCTCCACTCGATGAACAGCTAGCGGATCAGGCCTGCCTGTTTCCTGGGGGCTAACACTAACCCTAGGTCAGACCCCAAGGGGCCACTTCCAAAGGCCTGGTGCCACAACGCCGGGGATTGGTGACCCCCAAGCCTCAGCGCCGGAGTCACCCTTCCGCCCCACAGCTACCGGGCCAGTAGGGACGCCACCAGTCATTCAGAGCGGGAGAATGGGCAGGGCCCTCCGAGCCCCTGGCGACCTTTGAGGCCCCCCACGCCAAAACGCTTGGGCCCACGCTCCCGCTAGCAAGCGCCCTCACCTCGGTCCGCCCCCCCTCTCGCCGCACAGACAGCGGATTGGGCCTGCCAGCCTCCTGGGAACTAACCCTAACTCTAGGTCTGCTCACGAGGGGCCCCTCCCAAGGGGCCTGGCGATGCCACGCCGGGGATTGGGGACCCTCAAGCCCCAGCGCATTACTTACCCTGCCGCCCTGCCGCCACCCGGGCTGCTAGGGGCGCCACCGGTTATTTAGGGTGGGAGAACGGGCAGGGCCCTCCGAGCCCCCAGTGACCTTTGAAGGCCCCCCGTGACAAAACGCTTGGGCCTAGGCTCCTGCTCGCCAGCACCCTCTCCTCAGCCCGCCCCTCCGCTCGCCGCACAGCCGGCAGATCGGGACTGCCGGCCTCCTGGGGCTAACCCTAACCCTAGGTCGGCTCCCGAGGGGCCCATCCCAAGGGGCCTGGCGCCGCCACGCGGGTGATTGGGGACCCCCGAGCACCAGGGCTGAACTCACCCTGTCGCCCCGCTGCGACCCGGATCGCTAGGGGCACCGTCCTCATTCGGGGCTGGGGAACGGGCAGGGCCCTCTGAGCCCCCGGTGACCTTCGAAGGCCCAACACGCCAAAACGCTTGGGCTCACGCTCCCGCTCACCAGCGCCCTCACCTCGCCCCGCCCCTCCGTTCTCTGCACAGCCGGCGGATCGGGCCCCGGCCTCCTTTGGGTTAACCTCAACCCTAGGTCGGCTCCCGAGGGACCCCTCCCAAGGGGCCAGGCGCCGCCACGCCGGGGCATTTGGACCCCTGAGCCCTACTCCAGACTCACCCTGCCGCCCCGCCGCCACCCGGGACGCTAGGGGCACCACCGGTCATTCAGGGAGGGAGTACGGGCAGGGCCCTCCGAGCCCCCGATGACCTTCGAAGGCCCCCCGCACCAAAACGCTTGGGCCTAAGCTCCCGCTCGCCAGCGCCCTCACCTCGGCTCACCCCTCCCCTCGCCGCACAGCCGGCCAATCGGGCCTGCCGGCCTCCTTTGGGCTAACGATAACCCTAGCTCGGCTCCCGAGGGACCCCTCCCAAGGGGCCTGGCAATGCCACGCCGGGTATTGGGGACCCCCGAGCCCGAGCTCCGGACTCACCCTGCCTCCCCGCCGCCACCCTGGCTGCTAGGGAGCCGCCGGGCATTCAGGGCGGGAGAACTTGCTGGGCCCTCCGAGCCCCCGGTGAGCTTCGAAGGCCCCCCATGCCAAAACGCTTGGGCCCACGCTCCCGCTTGCCAGCGCATTAACGTCGGCCCACCCCTCCGCTCGCTGCACAGCCGGCGGATTGGGCCCGCCGGCCTCCTTTGGGCTAACACTCACCATATGTCGGCCCCCGAGGGACCCCTCCCAAGTGCCTGGAGCCACCGCGCCGGGGATCGGGGACCACTGAGCCCCAGCTCCAGACTCATCCTGCAGACACGCCGCCACCCTGGCCGCTAGGGGCGCCACCGGTCATTTAGGGTGTGAGAATGGGCAGGGCCCTCCAAGCCCCCAGCGACAATCCAAGGCCCCCCGTGCCAAAACGCCTGGGCCCACGCTCCATCTCGCCAGAGCCCTCACCTCGGCCCTCCCCTCTGATCGCCGCACAGCCGGCGGTTTGGGCCTGCCGGCCTCCTTTGGGCTAACCATAAACCTAGGTCGGCCCCAGAGGAGCCCCTCCCAAGGGGCCTGGCGCCTCCACGCTGGGGATTGGGGACACCCGAACCCCACCGCCGGATGCACTCTGCCGCTCCTCACCACCCGGCCCGCTAGGGGTGCCGTCCTCATTCAGGGCGTTAGAACGGGCAGGGCCCCCCGGGCCCCCGGCGACCTTCGAAGGTCCCCCGCGACAAAACGCTTGGGGCCATGCTCCCGCTCGCCAGCGCCCTCACCTCGGCTAGCCCCTCCGCATGTGGCAGAGCCGGCGGATCGGGCCTGCCAGCCTCCTGGGGGCTAACCCGAACCCTAGGTCGGCCCCCAAGGGGCCCCTCCCAAGGGGCCTATCGCTGCAATGCCTGGGATTGGTGACCCCCGAGTTCCAGCGCCGGACGCACTGTGCCGCGCCGCCGCCACCCGGGCCGGTAGGAGAGCTGTCGGTCATTCAGGGCAGAACAACGGACAGGGCCCTCGGAGCCCCCAGCGCCGTTTGAAGGCCCTCCGCGCCAAAACCCTTGGGCCCACGCTCCCGCTCGCCAGCACCATCACTTCAGCCCACCCTCCGCTCCCTGCACAACCGGTGGATTGGGCCTGACGGTCCCCTGGGGGCTAAACCTAACCCTAGCTCGATCCCTCGAGGGGCCCCTCCCAAGGGGCCTGGTGCCGCAATGCCCGGGATTCCGGACCCACAAGCCCCAGCGCCAGACTCACCCTCCCGCCCCGCTGCCACCCGGGCCTCTAGGGGCACCGCCGGTCATCCAGGGCGGGAGAACGGGCAGGGTCCTCCAAGCCCCTGGTGACCTTCAAAGGCCCCCGCACCAAAACGCTTGGGCCCACGCTCCTGCTCTTCAGCGCCCTCACCTCGGCCTGCCCCTCCGCTCGCCACACAGCTGGCAGATCGGGCCTGCCGGCCTCCTGGGGGCTAACCCTAACCCTAGCTCACCCTCGGAGGGGCTCATCCCAAGGTGCCTGGAGCGGCAATGCCGGGCATTGGAGACCCACGAGCCACAGTGCTGGACTCACCGTGCTGCCCCGCCGCCACACAGGCCGCTAGTGGCACCACCGGTCATTCAGGGCGGGAGAACGGGAAGGGCCCTTGGAGCCCCCGGCCTCTTTCGAAGGCCCCCCGCGCCAGAAAGCTTGCGCCCACTCTCCCGGTAGCCAGTGCCCTCACCTCGGCCCGCCCCTCCGCTCGCCGCACAGCCGGCGGATAGGGCCCGCCAGCCTCCTGGGGGCTAACCCTATCCCTTCGTCGGCCCCCGAGAGGCCCCTCCCAACGGGCCTGGCACCGCAACACCTGGGTTTGCGGACCACTAGCCCCAGCATTCGACTCACCATGCTCCCCCGCCGGCAACTGAGCCGCTAGGGGCACCGCCGGACATTCAGTGCGGGAGAACGGGCAGGGCTTCTTGAGCCCCGGCGACCTTCGAAGGCCCCCCGCGCCAAAACTCATGGGCCTACGTTACCGCTCGCCAGCGCCCTCACCTCGGCCCTCCCCTCTGCTCACCGCACAGCCGGTGGATTGGGCCTGCGGCCTCCTGGGGGCTAACCATAACCCTAGGTCAGCCTCCGAGGGGCCCCTGCAAAGGGGCCTGGTGCCGCAACACCGGGGATTGGGAACCCCCCAACCCCAGCGACGGACTCACCCTGTCGCCCTGCCGCCACCCGGGCCCCAGGGGCGCCGCAGGTCATTCAGGGCGGGAAAACGGGCAGGGTCCTCCGATCCCCCGGCGACCTTCGAAGGCTTCCCGCGCCAAAAGGCTTCGGCCAAGCTCCCGCTCGCCCGCACCCTCACCTCGGCCCTCCCCTCCGCTCGCCGCACAGCTGGCACATCGGGCCTGCCGGCCTCCTGGGGGCTAACTGTAACCTTAGGTCGGCCCCCGAGGGGCCACTACCAAGGGTCTGCCCCCGCAACGCCGGGAATTGGGGACCCCCAAGCCCCAGTGCCGGGCTCACCCTGCCGCCCCGCCCCCCCCGGGCCGCTAGTAGCGCCGCTGGTCATTCAGGGCAGGAGGACGGGTTGGGCCCTCCGAACCCCTGATGACCTTCGAAGGCCCCCCGTGCCAAAACGCTTGAGTCCACATTCTTGCTCTCAAGCGCCCTCACCTGGGTCCACCCCTCCGCTCGCCTCACAGCCGGCGGATCTGGCCTGCTGGCCCCCTGGGGGCTAACAATAACCCTTGGTCGGCCCCCTAGAGCCCTTCCAAAGGGGCCTGGCGCCCCAACGCCGAGAATTGGGGACCCCCAAGCCCCACCGCCCAAGTCACCCTAACACCCCTCCTCCACCCGGGCCGCTAGGGGAGCCGCCGGTCATTCAGGGCAGAAGAACGTACAGGGCCCTCCAAGCCTCCAGCGACTTTCGAAGGACCCCCGCCCCAAAACGCCTGAGCCCACGCTCCCGCTCGCCAGCGGCCTCACCTCCGCCCGCCTCTCCGCTTGCCGCAGAGCTGGCGGATCGGGCTTCCGGCCTCCTGGGGGCTAAATCTAACCATAGGTCGGTCCCCTAGGGGCCCCAGCAAGGGGCCTAGAGCCGCAACACCGGGGATTGGAGAACCCCGAGCTCCAGCGCTGGACACAACCCGCTGCCCCGCTGCCACATGGGCCACTAGGGGCGCTGCCGGTCATTCAGGGCGGGACAAGGGGCAGGGCCCTCAGAGCCTCTGGCGACATTCGAAGGCCCCCCGCGCCAAAACGCTTGGGCCCACGCTCCTGCTCACAAGCGCCCTCACCTCGGCCTGCCCCTCTGCTCACCACACAGCCGGCGGATCGAGCCTGCCGGCCTCCTCGGAGCTAACCCTAACCCTAGGTGAGTCCCCGAGGGGCCCCTCCCAAGGGGCATGGCGCCAAAACGCCGGGGATTGGGAACCCCTGAGTCCCAGCGCCCGACTCACCCTACCGCCCCTCCTCCACCAGGGCTTTTAGGGGAGCCGCCCGTCATTCAGGGCGGGAGAACGGGCAAGCCCGTCCGAACCCCTGGCGACATTCGAAGGACCCCCGTGCCAAAATGACTGGGCCCACTCTCCAGATTGCCAGCGGCCTCACCTCCGACCACCCCTCCACTCACCGCAGAGCTGGCGGATCGGGCCTGCGGGCCTCCTGGGGGCTAACCCTTACCATATGTCGGCCCCCGAGGGGCCCCTAGCAAGGGGCCTGCAGTCATAACACCGGGGATTGGGGACCCCTGAACCCCAGTGCCGGACTCACCCGGCCGCCCCGCTGCCACCTGCACCACTAGGAGCGCCACCGGTCATTCAGTGCGGGACTACGGGCAGGGTCCTCCGATCCCCCCACGACCTTCGAAGGGCCCCCCGCACCAAAACACTTGACCCACGCTCCCGCTAGCCAGCGCCCTCACCTCGGCCCGCCCCTCCGCTCGCCGCACAGCCGTAGGATCGGGCCTGTCAGCCCCCTGGGTGTAACCCTAACCCTAGGTCTGTCCCCACGGGGCCCCTCCCAAGGGGCCTGGCATCGCAATGCTGGGGATTGGGGACCCCCGAGCACCAGTGCTGGACTCTCCCTGCCACCCCACCACCACCCAGTCCGCTAGGGGCACCGCCGGTCATTCAGTGCTGGAGAACAGGCAGGGCCCTCTGAGCCCCCGCGACCTTCGTAGGCCCCTCGCGCCAAAATGCTTGGGCCCACGCTCCCACTCGCCAGCGCCCTCTTCTCGGCCTGCCCCTCCACTCAATGAACAGCTAGCGGATCAGGCCTGCCTGTTTCCTGGGGGCTAACACTAACCCTAGGTCAGACCCCAAGGGGCCACTTCCAAAGGCCTGGTGCCACAACGCCGGGGATTGGTGACCCCCAAGCCTCAGCGCCGGAGTCACCCTTCCGCCCCACAGCTACCGGGCCAGTAGGGACGCCACCAGTCATTCAGAGCGGGAGAATGGGCAGGGCCCTCCGAGCCCCTGGCGACCTTTGAGGCCCCCCACGCCAAAACGCTTGGGCCCACGCTCCCGCTAGCAAGCGCCCTCACCTCGGTCCGCCCCCCCTCTCGCCGCACAGACAGCGGATTGGGCCTGCCAGCCTCCTGGGAACTAACCCTAACTCTAGGTCTGCTCACGAGGGGCCCCTCCCAAGGGGCCTGGCGATGCCACGCCGGGGATTGGGGACCCTCAAGCCCCAGCGCATTACTTACCCTGCCGCCCTGCCGCCACCCGGGCTGCTAGGGGCGCCACCGGTTATTTAGGGTGGGAGAACGGGCAGGGCCCTCCGAGCCCCCAGTGACCTTTGAAGGCCCCCCGTGACAAAACGCTTGGGCCTAGGCTCCTGCTCGCCAGCACCCTCTCCTCAGCCCGCCCCTCCGCTCGCCGCACAGCCGGCAGATCGGGACTGCCGGCCTCCTGGGGCTAACCCTAACCCTAGGTCGGCTCCCGAGGGGCCCATCCCAAGGGGCCTGGCGCCGCCACGCGGGTGATTGGGGACCCCCGAGCACCAGGGCTGAACTCACCCTGTCGCCCCGCTGCGACCCGGATCGCTAGGGGCACCGTCCTCATTCGGGGCTGGGGAACGGGCAGGGCCCTCTGAGCCCCCGGTGACCTTCGAAGGCCCAACACGCCAAAACGCTTGGGCTCACGCTCCCGCTCACCAGCGCCCTCACCTCGCCCCGCCCCTCCGTTCTCTGCACAGCCGGCGGATCGGGCCCCGGCCTCCTTTGGGTTAACCTCAACCCTAGGTCGGCTCCCGAGGGACCCCTCCCAAGGGGCCAGGCGCCGCCACGCCGGGGCATTTGGACCCCTGAGCCCTACTCCAGACTCACCCTGCTGCCCCGCCGCCACCCGGGACGCTAGGGGCACCACCGGTCATTCAGGGAGGGAGTACGGGCAGGGCCCTCCGAGCCCCCGATGACCTTCGAAGGCCCCCCGCACCAAAACGCTTGGGCCTAAGCTCCCGCTCGCCAGCGCCCTCACCTCGGCTCACCCCTCCCCTCGCCGCACAGCCGGCCAATCGGGCCTGCCGGCCTCCTTTGGGCTAACGATAACCCTAGCTCGGCTCCCGAGGGACCCCTCCCAAGGGGTCTGGCAATGCCACGCCGGGTATTGGGGACCCCCGAGCCCGAGCTCCGGACTCACCCTGCCTCCCCGCCGCCACCCTGGCTGCTAGGGAGCCGCCGGGCATTCAGGGCGGGAGAACTTGCTGGGCCCTCCGAGCCCCCGGTGAGCTTCGAAGGCCCCCCATGCCAAAACGCTTGGGCCCACGCTCCCGCTTGCCAGCGCATTAACGTCGGCCCACCCCTCCGCTCGCTGCACAGCCGGCGGATTGGGCCCGCCGGCCTCCTTTGGGCTAACACTCACCATATGTCGGCCCCCGAGGGACCCCTCCCAAGTGCCTGGAGCCACCGCGCCGGGGATCGGGGACCACTGAGCCCCAGCTCCAGACTCATCCTGCAGACACGCCGCCACCCTGGCCGCTAGGGGCGCCACCGGTCATTTAGGGTGTGAGAATGGGCAGGGCCCTCCAAGCCCCCAGCGACAATCCAAGGCCCCCCGTGCCAAAACGCCTGGGCCCACGCTCCATCTCGCCAGAGCCCTCACCTCGGCCCTCCCCTCTGATCGCCGCACAGCCGGCGGTTTGGGCCTGCCGGCCTCCTTTGGGCTAACCATAAACCTAGGTCGGCCCCAGAGGAGCCCCTCCCAAGGGGCCTGGCGCCTCCACGCTGGGGATTGGGGACACCCGAACCCCACCGCCGGATGCACTCTGCCGCTCCTCACCACCCGGCCCGCTAGGGGTGCCGTCCTCATTCAGGGCGTTAGAACGGGCAGGGCCCCCCGGGCCCCCGGCGACCTTCGAAGGTCCCCCGCGACAAAACGCTTGGGGCCATGCTCCCGCTCGCCAGCGCCCTCACCTCGGCTAGCCCCTCCGCATGTGGCAGAGCCGGCGGATCGGGCCTGCCAGCCTCCTGGGGGCTAACCCGAACCCTAGGTCGGCCCCCAAGGGGCCCCTCCCAAGGGGCCTATCGCTGCAATGCCTGGGATTGGTGACCCCCGAGTTCCAGCGCCGGACGCACTGTGCCGCGCCGCCGCCACCCGGGCCGGTAGGAGAGCTGTCGGTCATTCAGGGCAGAACAACGGACAGGGCCCTCGGAGCCCCCAGCGCCGTTTGAAGGCCCTCCGCGCCAAAACCCTTGGGCCCACGCTCCCGCTCGCCAGCACCATCACTTCAGCCCACCCTCCGCTCCCTGCACAACCGGTGGATTGGGCCTGACGGTCCCCTGGGGGCTAAACCTAACCCTAGCTCGATCCCTCGAGGGGCCCCTCCCAAGGGGCCTGGTGCCGCAATGCCCGGGATTCCGGACCCACAAGCCCCAGCGCCAGACTCACCCTCCCGCCCCGCTGCCACCCGGGCCTCTAGGGGCACCGCCGGTCATCCAGGGCGGGAGAACGGGCAGGGTCCTCCAAGCCCCTGGTGACCTTCAAAGGCCCCCGCACCAAAACGCTTGGGCCCACGCTCCTGCTCTTCAGCGCCCTCACCTCGGCCTGCCCCTCCGCTCGCCACACAGCTGGCAGATCGGGCCTGCCGGCCTCCTGGGGGCTAACCCTAACCCTAGCTCACCCTCGGAGGGGCTCATCCCAAGGTGCCTGGAGCGGCAATGCCGGGCATTGGAGACCCACGAGCCACAGTGCTGGACTCACCGTGCTGCCCCGCCGCCACACAGGCCGCTAGTGGCACCACCGGTCATTCAGGGCGGGAGAACGGGAAGGGCCCTTGGAGCCCCCGGCCTCTTTCGAAGGCCCCCCGCGCCAGAAAGCTTGCGCCCACTCTCCCGGTAGCCAGTGCCCTCACCTCGGCCCGCCCCTCCGCTCGCCGCACAGCCGGCGGATAGGGCCCGCCAGCCTCCTGGGGGCTAACCCTATCCCTTCGTCGGCCCCCGAGAGGCCCCTCCCAACGGGCCTGGCACCGCAACACCTGGGTTTGCGGACCACTAGCCCCAGCATTCGACTCACCATGCTCCCCCGCCGGCAACTGAGCCGCTAGGGGCACCGCCGGACATTCAGTGCGGGAGAACGGGCAGGGCTTCTTGAGCCCCGGCGACCTTCGAAGGCCCCCCGCGCCAAAACTCATGGGCCTACGTTACCGCTCGCCAGCGCCCTCACCTCGGCCCTCCCCTCTGCTCACCGCACAGCCGGTGGATTGGGCCTGCGGCCTCCTGGGGGCTAACCATAACCCTAGGTCAGCCTCCGAGGGGCCCCTGCAAAGGGGCCTGGTGCCGCAACACCGGGGATTGGGAACCCCCCAACCCCAGCGACGGACTCACCCTGTCGCCCTGCCGCCACCCGGGCCCCAGGGGCGCCGCAGGTCATTCAGGGCGGGAAAACGGGCAGGGTCCTCCGATCCCCCGGCGACCTTCGAAGGCTTCCCGCGCCAAAAGGCTTCGGCCAAGCTCCCGCTCGCCCGCACCCTCACCTCGGCCCTCCCCTCCGCTCGCCGCACAGCTGGCACATCGGGCCTGCCGGCCTCCTGGGGGCTAACTGTAACCTTAGGTCGGCCCCCGAGGGGCCACTACCAAGGGTCTGCCCCCGCAACGCCGGGAATTGGGGACCCCCAAGCCCCAGTGCCGGGCTCACCCTGCCGCCCCGCCCCCCCCGGGCCGCTAGTAGCGCCGCTGGTCATTCAGGGCAGGAGGACGGGTTGGGCCCTCCGAACCCCTGATGACCTTCGAAGGCCCCCCGTGCCAAAACGCTTGAGTCCACATTCTTGCTCTCAAGCGCCCTCACCTGGGTCCACCCCTCCGCTCGCCTCACAGCCGGCGGATCTGGCCTGCTGGCCCCCTGGGGGCTAACAATAACCCTTGGTCGGCCCCCTAGAGCCCTTCCAAAGGGGCCTGGCGCCCCAACGCCGAGAATTGGGGACCCCCAAGCCCCACCGCCCAAGTCACCCTAACACCCCTCCTCCACCCGGGCCGCTAGGGGAGCCGCCGGTCATTCAGGGCAGAAGAACGTACAGGGCCCTCCAAGCCTCCAGCGACTTTCGAAGGACCCCCGCCCCAAAACGCCTGAGCCCACGCTCCCGCTCGCCAGCGGCCTCACCTCCGCCCGCCTCTCCGCTTGCCGCAGAGCTGGCGGATCGGGCTTCCGGCCTCCTGGGGGCTAAATCTAACCATAGGTCGGTCCCCTAGGGGCCCCAGCAAGGGGCCTAGAGCCGCAACACCGGGGATTGGAGAACCCCGAGCTCCAGCGCTGGACACAACCCGCTGCCCCGCTGCCACATGGGCCACTAGGGGCGCTGCCGGTCATTCAGGGCGGGACAAGGGGCAGGGCCCTCAGAGCCTCTGGCGACATTCGAAGGCCCCCCGCGCCAAAACGCTTGGGCCCACGCTCCTGCTCACAAGCGCCCTCACCTCGGCCTGCCCCTCTGCTCACCACACAGCCGGCGGATCGAGCCTGCCGGCCTCCTCGGAGCTAACCCTAACCCTAGGTGAGTCCCCGAGGGGCCCCTCCCAAGGGGCATGGCGCCAAAACGCCGGGGATTGGGAACCCCTGAGTCCCAGCGCCCGACTCACCCTACCGCCCCTCCTCCACCAGGGCTTTTAGGGGAGCCGCCCGTCATTCAGGGCGGGAGAACGGGCAAGCCCGTCCGAACCCCTGGCGACATTCGAAGGACCCCCGTGCCAAAATGACTGGGCCCACTCTCCAGATTGCCAGCGGCCTCACCTCCGACCACCCCTCCACTCACCGCAGAGCTGGCGGATCGGGCCTGCGGGCCTCCTGGGGGCTAACCCTTACCATATGTCGGCCCCCGAGGGGCCCCTAGCAAGGGGCCTGCAGTCATAACACCGGGGATTGGGGACCCCTGAACCCCAGTGCCGGACTCACCCGGCCGCCCCGCTGCCACCTGCACCACTAGGAGCGCCACCGGTCATTCAGTGCGGGACTACGGGCAGGGTCCTCCGATCCCCCCACGACCTTCGAAGGGCCCCCCGCACCAAAACACTTGACCCACGCTCCCGCTAGCCAGCGCCCTCACCTCGGCCCGCCCCTCCGCTCGCCGCACAGCCGTAGGATCGGGCCTGTCAGCCCCCTGGGTGTAACCCTAACCCTAGGTCTGTCCCCACGGGGCCCCTCCCAAGGGGCCTGGCATCGCAATGCTGGGGATTGGGGACCCCCGAGCACCAGTGCTGGACTCTCCCTGCCACCCCACCACCACCCAGTCCGCTAGGGGCACCGTCGGTCATTCAGTGCTGGAGAACAGGCAGGGCCCTCTGAGCCCCCGCGACCTTCGTAGGCCCCTCGCGCCAAAATGCTTGGGCCCACGCTCCCACTCGCCAGCGCCCTCTTCTCGGCCTGCCCCTCCACTCAATGAACAGCTAGCGGATCAGGCCTGCCTGTTTCCTGGGGGCTAACACTAACCCTAGGTCAGACCCCAAGGGGCCACTTCCAAAGGCCTGGTGCCACAACGCCGGGGATTGGTGACCCCCAAGCCTCAGCGCCGGAGTCACCCTTCCGCCCCACAGCTACCGGGCCAGTAGGGACGCCACCAGTCATTCAGAGCGGGAGAATGGGCAGGGCCCTCCGAGCCCCTGGCGACCTTTGAGGCCCCCCACGCCAAAACGCTTGGGCCCACGCTCCCGCTAGCAAGCGCCCTCACCTCGGTCCGCCCCCCCTCTCGCCGCACAGACAGCGGATTGGGCCTGCCAGCCTCCTGGGAACTAACCCTAACTCTAGGTCTGCTCACGAGGGGCCCCTCCCAAGGGGCCTGGCGATGCCACGCCGGGGATTGGGGACCCTCAAGCCCCAGCGCATTACTTACCCTGCCGCCCTGCCGCCACCCGGGCTGCTAGGGGCGCCACCGGTTATTTAGGGTGGGAGAACGGGCAGGGCCCTCCGAGCCCCCAGTGACCTTTGAAGGCCCCCCGTGACAAAACGCTTGGGCCTAGGCTCCTGCTCGCCAGCACCCTCTCCTCAGCCCGCCCCTCCGCTCGCCGCACAGCCGGCAGATCGGGACTGCCGGCCTCCTGGGGCTAACCCTAACCCTAGGTCGGCTCCCGAGGGGCCCATCCCAAGGGGCCTGGCGCCGCCACGCGGGTGATTGGGGACCCCCGAGCACCAGGGCTGAACTCACCCTGTCGCCCCGCTGCGACCCGGATCGCTAGGGGCACCGTCCTCATTCGGGGCTGGGGAACGGGCAGGGCCCTCTGAGCCCCCGGTGACCTTCGAAGGCCCAACACGCCAAAACGCTTGGGCTCACGCTCCCGCTCACCAGCGCCCTCACCTCGCCCCGCCCCTCCGTTCTCTGCACAGCCGGCGGATCGGGCCCCGGCCTCCTTTGGGTTAACCTCAACCCTAGGTCGGCTCCCGAGGGACCCCTCCCAAGGGGCCAGGCGCCGCCACGCCGGGGCATTTGGACCCCTGAGCCCTACTCCAGACTCACCCTGCTGCCCCGCCGCCACCCGGGACGCTAGGGGCACCACCGGTCATTCAGGGAGGGAGTACGGGCAGGGCCCTCCGAGCCCCCGATGACCTTCGAAGGCCCCCCGCACCAAAACGCTTGGGCCTAAGCTCCCGCTCGCCAGCGCCCTCACCTCGGCTCACCCCTCCCCTCGCCGCACAGCCGGCCAATCGGGCCTGCCGGCCTCCTTTGGGCTAACGATAACCCTAGCTCGGCTCCCGAGGGACCCCTCCCAAGGGGTCTGGCAATGCCACGCCGGGTATTGGGGACCCCCGAGCCCGAGCTCCGGACTCACCCTGCCTCCCCGCCGCCACCCTGGCTGCTAGGGAGCCGCCGGGCATTCAGGGCGGGAGAACTTGCTGGGCCCTCCGAGCCCCCGGTGAGCTTCGAAGGCCCCCCATGCCAAAACGCTTGGGCCCACGCTCCCGCTTGCCAGCGCATTAACGTCGGCCCACCCCTCCGCTCGCTGCACAGCCGGCGGATTGGGCCCGCCGGCCTCCTTTGGGCTAACACTCACCATATGTCGGCCCCCGAGGGACCCCTCCCAAGTGCCTGGAGCCACCGCGCCGGGGATCGGGGACCACTGAGCCCCAGCTCCAGACTCATCCTGCAGACACGCCGCCACCCTGGCCGCTAGGGGCGCCACCGGTCATTTAGGGTGTGAGAATGGGCAGGGCCCTCCAAGCCCCCAGCGACAATCCAAGGCCCCCCGTGCCAAAACGCCTGGGCCCACGCTCCATCTCGCCAGAGCCCTCACCTCGGCCCTCCCCTCTGATCGCCGCACAGCCGGCGGTTTGGGCCTGCCGGCCTCCTTTGGGCTAACCATAAACCTAGGTCGGCCCCAGAGGAGCCCCTCCCAAGGGGCCTGGCGCCTCCACGCTGGGGATTGGGGACACCCGAACCCCACCGCCGGATGCACTCTGCCGCTCCTCACCACCCGGCCCGCTAGGGGTGCCGTCCTCATTCAGGGCGTTAGAACGGGCAGGGCCCCCCGGGCCCCCGGCGACCTTCGAAGGTCCCCCGCGACAAAACGCTTGGGGCCATGCTCCCGCTCGCCAGCGCCCTCACCTCGGCTAGCCCCTCCGCATGTGGCAGAGCCGGCGGATCGGGCCTGCCAGCCTCCTGGGGGCTAACCCGAACCCTAGGTCGGCCCCCAAGGGGCCCCTCCCAAGGGGCCTATCGCTGCAATGCCTGGGATTGGTGACCCCCGAGTTCCAGCGCCGGACGCACTGTGCCGCGCCGCCGCCACCCGGGCCGGTAGGAGAGCTGTCGGTCATTCAGGGCAGAACAACGGACAGGGCCCTCGGAGCCCCCAGCGCCGTTTGAAGGCCCTCCGCGCCAAAACCCTTGGGCCCACGCTCCCGCTCGCCAGCACCATCACTTCAGCCCACCCTCCGCTCCCTGCACAACCGGTGGATTGGGCCTGACGGTCCCCTGGGGGCTAAACCTAACCCTAGCTCGATCCCTCGAGGGGCCCCTCCCAAGGGGCCTGGTGCCGCAATGCCCGGGATTCCGGACCCACAAGCCCCAGCGCCAGACTCACCCTCCCGCCCCGCTGCCACCCGGGCCTCTAGGGGCACCGCCGGTCATCCAGGGCGGGAGAACGGGCAGGGTCCTCCAAGCCCCTGGTGACCTTCAAAGGCCCCCGCACCAAAACGCTTGGGCCCACGCTCCTGCTCTTCAGCGCCCTCACCTCGGCCTGCCCCTCCGCTCGCCACACAGCTGGCAGATCGGGCCTGCCGGCCTCCTGGGGGCTAACCCTAACCCTAGCTCACCCTCGGAGGGGCTCATCCCAAGGTGCCTGGAGCGGCAATGCCGGGCATTGGAGACCCACGAGCCACAGTGCTGGACTCACCGTGCTGCCCCGCCGCCACACAGGCCGCTAGTGGCACCACCGGTCATTCAGGGCGGGAGAACGGGAAGGGCCCTTGGAGCCCCCGGCCTCTTTCGAAGGCCCCCCGCGCCAGAAAGCTTGCGCCCACTCTCCCGGTAGCCAGTGCCCTCACCTCGGCCCGCCCCTCCGCTCGCCGCACAGCCGGCGAATAGGGCCCGCCAGCCTCCTGGGGGCTAACCCTATCCCTTCGTCGGCCCCCGAGAGGCCCCTCCCAACGGGCCTGGCACCGCAACACCTGGGTTTGCGGACCGCTAGCCCCAGCATCCGACTCACCATGCTCCCCCGCCGGCAACTGAGCCGCTAGGGGCACCGCCGGACATTCAGTGCGGGAGAACGGGCAGGGCTTCTTGAGCCCCGGCGACCTTCGAAGGCCCCCCGCGCCAAAACTCATGGGCCTACGCTACCGCTCGCCAGCGCCCTCACCTCGGCCCTCCCCTCTGCTCACCGCACAGCCGGTGGATTGGGCCTGCGGCCTCCTGGGGGCTAACCATAACCCTAGGTCAGCCTCCGAGGGGCCCCTGCAAAGGGGCCTGGTGCCGCAACACCGGGGATTGGGAACCCCCCAACCCCAGCGACGGACTCACCCTGTCGCCCTGCCGCCACCCGGGCCCCAGGGGTGCCGCAGGTCATTCAGGGCGGGAAAACGGGCAGGGTCCTCCGATCCCCCGGCGACCTTCGAAGGCTTCCCGCGCCAAAACGCTTGGGCCCACGCTCCTGCTCTTCAGCGCCCTCACATCGGCCTGCCCCTCCGCTCGCCACACAGCTGGCAGATCGGGCCTGCCGGCCTCCTCGGAGCTAACCCTAACCCTAGGTTGGCCCCCCAGGGGCCCCTCCCAAGGGGACTGTCGACGCAACACTGGGGATTGATGACCCCCAGCCCCAGTGCCGGGCTCACCCTGCTGCCCCGCCGGCACCTAGGCAGCTAGGGCACCACCGGTCATTCAGGGTGGGAGAATGGACAGGGCCCTCCCAGTCCCAGTGAACTTCTAAGGCCCCAGGCGCCAGAATGCTTGGGCCCATGCTTCCGCTCACCAGCGCCCTCACCTCAGCCCGCCCCTCTGCTGGCCGCACAGCCAGCGGATCAGGCCTGCGGGCCTCCTGGGGGCTAACCCTAACCCTAGGTTGGCCCCCGAGGGGAACCTCCCAAGGGGCCTGGCGCAGCAATGCCAGGGATTGGGGACCCCTGAGCTCCAGCGCCAGACTCACCCTGCCGCCCCGACGCCACCCGAGCCGCTATGGGCGCTGCCGGTCATTCAGTGCGGGAGAACAGGCAGGGCCCTTCGAGCCCCTGGAGACCTTCGAAGGTCCAACTTGCGAATACGCTTGGGCCCACACTCCTGCTCACTAGCACCCACATCTCGGCCCGCCCTTCCGCTTGCTGCACACCCGGCAGATCAGGCCTGCCCGCATCCTGGGGGCTAACTCTAACATTTGGTCGGCCCAGGAGGGGCCCCTCCCAAGGGGCCTTGCACCGCAACACCGGGGATTGGGGACACCCGAGCCCCAGCGCCAGACTCTACCTGCCACCCTGTCGCCAACTGGGCCAGTAAGGGCGCCGCCGATCATTCAAGGAGGGAGAAGGGGCAGGGCCCTCTGAGCCCCTTGCGACCTTCGAAGACCTCCTGCGCTAAAACGCTTGGGCCCACTTTCCTGCTCCCCAGCGCCCTCACCTCGGCCCGCATCTCCACTCGCCGCACAGTGTGCGGATTGGGCCTGACGGTCTTTTTGGGGCTAACCTTAACCCTAGGTCGTCGCCCCAGGGGCCCCTCCCAAGGGTCCTGGTGCCACTACGCCGGGGATCTGGTACCCCAAGCCCCAGAGCCAGACTCAACCTCCCACATCACTGCCACCTGGGCCGCTAGGGGCGCCGCCGGTCATTCAGGGTGGGAGAACAGACAGGGCCCTGGAGAAACTGGCGACATTTGAAGCCTCCCGCGCCAAAATGCAGGGGCCCACCATCCCGCTCCCCAGCACCTTTACCTCGGCCCACCCACCTCTAGCCGCCTAGCCAGAGGATCATGCCTGCCGGCCTAATGGGGTCTAAATCTAACCCTAGGTCGGCTCACGAGGAGCCCTTCCCAAGGGGCCTGGCACTGCAACACCGGGGATTGGGATTACCCGAGCCGCAGCGTGGGACTCACTCTGCTGCCCCACCGCCAACGGAGCCGCTAGGGGCACACCGGTTATTCAGGGTGTTAGAACGGGCAGGGCCTTCTGAGCCTCTAGCGACGTTCAAAGGCCCCTGCGCCAAAACGCTGGATACCATACTCCCGCTAGCCAGCGCCCTCACCTCGGCCCACTCCTCTGCTCACCGCACAGCCGGCACATTGGTCCTGCTGGCCTACTGAGGTCTAACCCTAACTCTAAACCCTAACCCCTAACCTTAAACCCTAAACCTTAACCCCTAACCCTACCCAAAATCTAACCATAACCCCTAATCCTTAAACCCTAAACCCTAACATTAACACTAAACCCTAAACCCTAACCCTAATCCCGAAGCCCTAAACAATAAACCCTAACCTTAACCACTAACCCCAAACCCTAACCCTACCCTTAACGCTACCCCTTCAGCTAACCCTACCCCTAACCCGTAAACTAACCCTAAACCTAAACCTAACCTGTACCCTAACCTGTACCCTAACCTTAACCCTAAACCCTAAACCCTGACCCTAACCCATACCCTAAATCGTACCATAACCTGTACCCTAACCCAACCCATAACCTAACCCTAACCCGTACCCTAACTGTAACCCTAAACCCTAAACCGTAACCCGTACCCTACCCTAACCAGTACCCTACCTTAACCTTAACCCATACCCTAACCCGTACACTAACCCATACCCTAACCCGTACACTATCCCAAACCCGGACCCTAACCCATACCCTAACCCATACCTAACCCTAACCTGTACCCTAACCTGTACCCTAACCCATACCCTAACCCTAAACCGTACCCTATACCTATCCCTAACCCGTTCCCTAACCCGTACCCTAACCCTAACCCTAAACCGTAACCTAACCTGTACCATAACCCTAAACTGTAACCTAACCCTAACCCGTACCCTAACCCTAACCCATACCCTAAACCGTACCCAAATCCGTACGACAACACTTACCCTAAACCGTACCCTAACACGTACCCTAAACTATACCCTAATGCGTACCCTAACTCGTACCCTAACCCTAACCCATACCCTAAACCTAACCCGTACTCCAACCCTAACCCCAACCCTAACCCCAAACCCTAAACCCTAACCCGTACCCTAAACCCTAATCTGTACCCTAACCCATAACCTCTAACCTGTAACCCCTAAACCCAACCCTAACCCGTACCCTCTCCTTCCCCTAACTCTAACCTCTACCCTCACCCATACCCTAACCGTAACCCATACCCTAACCTGAACCCATACCCTAATCCATACCCTAACCCCGGGGATTGGGTACACCTGAGCACCACCACGGGACTCAACCTGCCAGCCCTCAGGAAACCATGCCCCTTGGGGCGCCACAGAGCATCCCATGCAGGAGAACTGGTAGTGCCCCCCTGAGCCCCCAGCGATCCTCGGCAGCCCCATACACCCCAACCCTGAGGCCCACGCTCATCCCACCCCACGCCTTCCCTTCAGCTTGCCACCGAGCTCATCGCAGAGCCGGCAGATCAGGCCTGCCGGGTTCCTGGGGCCTACACCTGACCCTAGGTCAGCTGGGTAGGGCCCCTCCCCTGGGGCCCGGTGCCGTAGCCCCAGGGACTGGGGACACCTGAGCCCCACTGCAGGACAAAGCCTGCCAGCCCACAGGAAACCGTGCCCCTTGGGAGGCTATAGAGCATTCAGGGCGGGAGAACCAGGAGGGCCCCCAGAGCCCCCGGCGAACTTTGGTGATCCCTAAACCCAACCTTGAAGTCCATGCTCACCCCAGCCCGCACCCTCACCTCAGCCCATGGCAGAGATCGCCACATAGTGGGCAGATCTGGCCTGCGGGGTTCCTGGGCGCCAACCCTAACCCTAGTTCATCTGTGGAGGAGCCCCTCCCCAGGAGCCTGGAGCCGCAGCCACGGGGATTCGGGACACCTGAGCCCCACAGCAGGACTCAGTCTGCCACCCCACGGGAAACCATGCGCCTTGGGAGGCCATAGAGCATTCAGGGCGGGAGAACCAGGAGGGCACTCCTGAGCCACCAGCGAACTTTGGCGGCCTCCCACACCCCAACCCTGAGTCCCACGCTCACCCTCCCCACACCCTCACCTCAGCCCGTGTAGCTAGCCATACAGCCAGCAGATCCGGCCTGCGGGGCTCCTGGGGCCTAACCCTAGCCCTAGGTCGGCCGCAGGTGTGGGGGCCTCCCCAGGAGCCTTACACCGCAGCCCCGGGGAATTGGGATACCTGTACCCCACCAGAGGACTCAGCTTGCCACCTGACAGGAAACATTGCCCCTTGGGGCTCTATGGAGCCTACAGGGCATGAGAACTTGGGGAGGCCCTCAGAGCCCGTCCCCACATTTGGCAGCCCCCCGTGCCCCAACCTTGAGGCCCATGCTCACCCTCCCCCATGGCCTCCTCTCAGCCCTCCACAAAGCTCACCTCACAGCCTGCAGATTGTCCCTGCCGGGCTCCGGGACCCTACCCTTACCCTAGGTTGGCCACAGAGGGGCCCCTCCCCAGGGTCCTGGCACCACAGTCCGGGGATTGGGGACACCCAAGCCCCACCATAGGACTCAGCCTGCAGCCCACAGTAAACTGCACCATTTTGGTGCACAACAGAGCAGTCAGGGCAAGAGAATTGGGGCACCCCCTGAGAGCCCCTTCTGGTGAACCCCGACCTTTGTGGGCCCTTCCGGATGAAACCCCAAGGCTCACACTCACCCGCCCTTGTGCCCTCATCTCACTCGGCCTGGGAGCTCTCTGAGCACTGGGCAGTTCAGACCTGCTGTCCTTGAGGCCTAACCTAACCCTGGGTCTTCTGCTGAGGGTCCCTCCCAGTTTGCCTGCCTCCAAGGCAGCAGGCATTGGGCTCACCTCTTCACGACTAGAAGACTCAGCCTGCCCCACAGCAGGAAACTGTCCATTTGGGGCTGCAGCAAGGATTCATAGGAAAATCAGAGGGTCCCCCTCAGCCCATCCCAGGCAACCCCACTTTCAGAGATGTCCCCGGATCCAATTAGTAGCTTCACACTGAACTTGCTCTCCACGGAGATCTTTTGAAATTCTCCACAATTCCAACTGATGGCATTATCCAGCTTCAGTGCCTTACCCAGCTTTAGCTCTTGAGATGGATTAAAATGGGAAGTCACTTCACTGATGACGACGTACTGGTGACCAAAAGATACATGCATAAATGCTTCATATCACTTGGCTTCAGGGAAATGCAAATCTAAACCCCTATACATGCCATATCACACGAGGCCAAATATCTAAAAATAAGAAGACATGAAACTATACATGTTGGAGAGGATGTGGAGAAACGGGAAACCTCTTACACTCCTATACGAATGCAGTCCGGTACAGCCACTCCTGAAAATGGTACGGAGTTTCCTCAAGAAGTTATAAATAAAGCTACCCTATGTCCCAGCAATTGCACTACTGGGTATTTACCCCAAAGCGACAGGTACTGAAGACGGGACACATGCACCACAGTGTTCATAGCAGCAATATCCATAATAGACAAGCTGTGGAAGGAGTGCAGATGACCATGGATAGATGAATGGATAAAGAAGATGTGGATCATATATATAATGGAATATTACTCAGCCATCAGAAAGCATGAACACTTACCATCACACCGACCTGGGTGGAGCTGGAGGGTATTATAGTGAGTGGAATAAGCCAATGAAAGAAAGGCAATGATCATATGCTTTCACTCCTATGTGGAATATCAGAAAAAGGGAAGAAGACCATAGGGGAAGGAAGGGAAAATAGAATGGGAAGTCATCAGAGAGGGGGATAACCCATGATGGACTCTTAACTATCACAAGAAACTGATGATTGTTGGAGGAGAAGTTGGGGGGGGGTAACTGGGTGAGTAGCATTAAGGAGGTCACACGATACAATGAGCACTGGGTGTTACACACAACTGAAAATTGATTGAAGACTACATCTGAAACTAATGATGTACTGTAAGTTGGCTAATTGAATTTAAATTAAAGAACAAAAGACCTTGAATAAACAATCCTACACATTTGTATGGAACCACTAAAGATTCTGAACAGCCAGTGCAATGTGGAAAAGAAAAACAAAGCTGGAGGACTCACAATTTCAGATTTCAGGTTATACTACAAAGCTGCAGTCATCCTAACAAGACAGTATGGCACAAAAATAGACACAGCGACCAAAGGAACAGGATACAAGTTCAGACAGAAACCCACAATTATGTGGTCCATGAATCTTCCACAAAGCAAGCAACGATATCAAAAGGGAAAAGGACAGTCTCTACAACAAATGGTGTTGGGAAAACTAGACAGCTACGCACAAAAGAATGAAATTAAACTGCTTTCTTACACAATACAGACAAACACAAAACAGTTTCAAGACCTCAATATGAGACCTGAATCCATAAAAATCCTACAGGAGGGAAGACAGTAACTTCTTGACATGGACCATACCAACGTTTTTCTGGACTGTGTCCTGACAAAGGAAATGAAAGCAAAAATAAACTATTGGGAATACAGTAAAATAAAAAGTTTCCACACGGCAGAAGAACAATGAAAACGTAAAAATAATAAGACAACCTACTCAAAGGGAGAAGATATTTGCAAAGATCATATGCAATGAAGGGATAGTGTCCAAAACATATAGAACTGATCCTACTCGACCCCCCAAAAAACAAATAATCCAGTTAAAAAATAGGCAGAAGACATGGACAGACATTTCTCCAAAGAAGAAATACAAATGGCCAACAGTCCCGTGAAAAGATGTTCACCATCACCCATCATCAGGAAAATGTAAATCCAAAGGACAATGAGGTAATACCTCAAACCTGTCAGAATGGCTAACATCAAAAGCACAACAAAGAGCAGGTGTTGGGAGGATGTGGATAAAGGGGAATCCTCGCGAACTGTGGGTGGGAATGCAAACTGTGGTGGCCACCATGGAAAACAGTACGAAGGTTCCTCAAAAAATTAAATATAGAACTACCCTATGATCCAACAATCACACTACTCCTATTTACACAAAAATAGGAAAACAGTAACGTAAAAGGATACGTGCACCCCTATGTTTCTTGCACCATTATTTACAATATCACAATATGGAAGCAACCCAAGTGTCTGTAGAAAAATTGACAAATGAGATGACAGATGTGTGTATTCACACACACACACACACATACACACACACAATGGAGTATTACTCGGCTTGAAAAAGAATGAAACCTTGCCATTTGCAGACACATGGATGGAGCTAGAGAGTATTATCCTAACTAAAATCAGGCAGAGAAAGAAAAATCCCATACGATGTCACTCTAATGGGGAACTTAAGAAACAAACAAAAATAAATAACTAAAAGAGAAAAAGGAGATACACCAAAATACAAACTCTTAACAATAGAGAACAAACGGATGGTTACCAGAGAGGAGGTGGATAGAGGGATGAGTGAAATAGATGAAGGGGATTAAGAGGACGCTTTTCTTGATGACCACTAGTAATATATAATTACTGAATCATTCTATTGTACACCTGAAACAAATGTAACACTGTATGTTAGCTCTACTGGAATTAAAATAAATTTTTTAAAAGATTTTTCTTTCAGGAACCTCTTTGAAAAATCTTTTCCTGTGCAATGTGCATAAGCCCTACTTGGGAGGATTCACTCTACAATAATTATTCACTTCATGCCTCAAATTCAGATTTCACTGAGTTCTTATCGTGGATCCCAGCCCGCGGGAGCCATGGTCCTTTTCAGTCCAGGCTCAGCACCTATGCATTCAAGATTGGAAGTAGAGACACATGTCACTTCACAGTCCAGAAAGCTATTATTGTTTCTGTTTCAGTGTGAGAGAGTCACAGACTTTGGGACAGGTTTCAGAGCAGGTTTATTATGGATCCTGGATCTCTACTTCAATGTTCATTGCCTGGATCCCTTTGGCTAATAGGTTTCCTGTGGATGGGCTTGCTTCCAAGCACATACATGGAAGATGCAAAGGTGGGTGGGCTTGGTGCGGGACAGGAAGAAGACCAAAATCAGACAAGGGTCAGACCCCTTCCCTGATCCAGGAACTGCTACGGGAAAGGGTACAGGTGGGAGAATTCATGCGAAACTCCAAGGTCACCAGCTGAACACAGGAGGCACAGGTCAAGGGATCTGGAGATGCAGCGGTTGAAGGCTGCTCTGAGCTACCTCTGGGAGGAAGGGAGGGATGGAATGAGAAGGAGACACTGCCTGCTCCTGGCCCATGCCAGCTGCCCACCGCTCCGACACGCATCAGTCTACACAGCTGACACAGCTTGGGCTCAGGATGGGCTGTCTCGGGTCCCTCAATCCTCAGTGGGACAGCTGGCCCCAGGGCTCAGAGACATGCTGAGGGAGATGAGAGGGAATGCTGCCCCACCCAGGTCATCCCCTCCTTGAGCAGACTGCCCTTCAGAACTGCTAAAAAAAAAACCACTAACGGGGTTGAAAGACATGCCATGGATGAACTAAGGCATAGAGATATGTAAAATAACATTCATTTTTAAGTTCAGAGCTGTCATCTCAGGAAGTGGGGAGAGTTTCCCTGAAGAAGACTGAGGGGAGGGGAGGCCATGCTGAAAAGGGAGACATGGCTCTCCTGATTGGGGACCTGCAGCCCCCTTCCAGGGCAGGGTATCAACCTCGCATCACACGAGATCCATGGAAGTGTTCCATCAGGGCCAGATGTTTGTCTCGAGAAGGCTACCCTGTCATCGGACTGCACAGGGCACCAGGGACGAGGGCCAGATGGAGGACGGACAATACTCCAGAGGCCATGGGGCAAGAACAGAGGCACATGACCTTGAAGATGATGATGAAAAGCAGGAGGTGGCAGCACGGAGCCAGCCTGAAAGTAACATGGGAGCAGTGCCCACAGCTACACTAACTGGGTGCCTTCTGTGTCAGGTGTGGCTGACTTCAGTGGGCTCCAGACTAGTCCTGAGCACAAGTCTAGGAAGTGTGCACCACCCCGGCCTCCTCTCCCCTTGCAGCTGCTAGGAATCACGGTCACAGACCCTGGTCAGCTTTCATGGAAACCAAGCAGTGGCTCCCCCGCACGCTGCACCTCTGGTGGCGGTCCAGTGCGACCCTCATGCCAGGCCAGACACTGATGTCTACCTGTTTCCACACAAATCCACAGACAGGAGGGTGTCCCTGAATTCCACAGCACCTGATGAGACAGATCCACAGAACCCAACACCCAGTGGGTCACTCGGGACCTCACCTATGGTCATGGAGCTCACCATACCCCATTTCTGTCACTTCCCACAGAAAGCCTGGTTCTGATCCCCCACAATACCATACATCCTGGTTGCTGACCTGGGGTCATGCCATAAACCCACATGGTACCTTTCTTTTAGAGAAGGCTATGCCTACACCTCCTAGAAAATATTTCTAATGAAGTACAAGTCCATCAGGACTATGGTGTGAACAGTAGCACACAGCCTGCATGGTAGTAGTCAGTAATTCTAACAAGGGTTAACCCCAACCCCCGTCTCACAAAACCTTCCTCCATCCCCACTGAACTCATGGTATGCCTCAAAAAACCCTCCAGGAAACAAACCTTTCATCTGAATGCTCTCTTCACCTTCTGCTTCAAATCTTGTCCAACCACAATGATATGAAACTAGAAATCAGTCTCAAGAAAAAAATGGGACAGTCAAAAATAGGTGGAGATTGGGGGGCCTGGGTGGCTCAGTCGTTAAGGATCTGCTTTCAGCTCAGGTCGTGATCCCAGGATCCTGGGATCTAGCCCCGAATCAGGCTCCTTGCTCAGTGGGAAGCCCGCTTCTCCCTCTCACACCCCCCTGCTTGTGTTCCCTCTCTCGCAGTCTCACTCTCTGTCAGATACTCAAATAATCTTAAAAAAATATGTGGAGACTTAACAACATGCTACTGAACAACCAACAGTCAAAGAAGAAAACAAAAAATTTTTAGAAGTACCTTGACACTGATGCAAAAGACAACCTACAAAAACTTATGGGATGCAGCAAAAGTAGCTTTATGGGGGACATTCGTAGAAATTCAAGTCTTCATCAATCCATGAGAATGCTCTCCAATAAACAACCTGATTTCTGTGGTAAAGAAGTAGAAAAAAAAAACAACAAACAAAGCCCCAAATTAGTAGAAATAAGGAAATAACAAAAAGGAATGCATAAATAAATCCAAAGGAGACTAAAAAGACAAAAAAAAAAAATGAAAATGAGAGCTTCCTTTTTTGGAAAGATAAACAAAACTGACAAACTTAGCGAGACTCACCAAGAAAGACAGAGGACTCCAATACAATCAGGAAAGGAAGATAATGGATTCCTGTCTCATATCAAAATCAAAAGAACTCTTCAACCTTGGACACAACAACTTCTTGCAAGCCACGTCTCTAAAGGCAAAGGAAATAAAAGCAAAAATGAACTATTGGCACTTCATCAGGATAAAAAGCTTCTGCTCGGCAAAGCAAACGATCAACAAAACAAAAAGGCAATCTATGGAATCGAAGAAGATATCTGCAAATGATATTACAGATAAAGGGCTGGTATTCAAGATCTATAAAGAACTCCTCTAACTCGACACCCAAAAAATGGGCAGAAGACACAAAGAGATACTTCTCCAGAGGGGAAACACAAATGGCCAACAGACACATGAAAAAATGCTCCACATCACTTGCCATCAGGCAAATACAAATCAAAACGACAATGAGATACCACCTTACACCAGATAGAACGGTTAAAATTAACAAGGCAGGGGGCACCTGGGTGGCACAGCAGTTAAGTGTCTGCCTTCGGCTAGGGGCGTGATCCTGGCATTATGGGATCGAGCCCCACATCAGGCCCTCCGTTATGAGCCTGCTTCTTCCTTTCCCACTCCCCCTGCTTGTGTTCCCTCTCTCGCTGGCTGTCTCTATCTCTGTGGAATAAATAAATAAAATCTTGAAAAAAATTAACAAGACAGGAAATAAAAAAAAGTCAGAGAGGATGTGGAGAAAGGGGAACCCTCTTACACTACTCGTGAGAATTCAAGCTGGTACAGCCACTTTTGAAAACAATATGGAGGCTC
This sequence comes from Ursus americanus, assembly GCF_024610735.1. Classification (NCBI taxonomy): domain Eukaryota; kingdom Metazoa; phylum Chordata; class Mammalia; order Carnivora; family Ursidae; genus Ursus; species Ursus americanus. The sequence continues at coordinate 68,339 of NW_028273666.1, forward strand.
CTCAAGACGTTAAACACAGAGATATCCTACGACCCACCAATTGTACTACTGGGTATTTACCCCATAGACACAGAGTAATGAAAAGAAGGGGCACCAGTATCCCAATGTTCATAGCAGCAATGTCCATAACAGCCAAACTGTGGAAGGAGCCATGATGTCCTTCAGCAGATGAATGGACAAAGATGATGTGGTCATCTGTACAATGGAATATTACTCAGTCATCAGAAAGGATGAATACACACCATTTGCACCAACGTGGCTGGACCAGGACGGGATTATGCTAAGTGAAATTAAGTCAAGCAGAGAAAGACAATTATCATATGGTTTCACTCCTATGTGGAATGGAAGGAATAGCATGGAGGACATTAGGAGAAGGAAGGGAAAAGTGAAGGGGGGGAATGAGAGGGGGAGATGAACCATGAGAGACTATTGACACTGGGAAACAAACTGAAGGTTGCAGAAAGGGAGAGGTAGGGGAATGGGTTATCCTGGTGATGGGTATTAAGGAGGGCACGTGTCATAATGAGCACTAGGTGTTATATGCAAACAATGAATCATGGAACACTACATCAAAAACAAATGAAGTACTGTAGGGTGACTAACATAATTTTAAAAAAAGAGAAAGATATGAAATCCATACAGGAAAACTGTCACTATTTGCAAATGACATGAAATCCCGAAAGATTCCACAAAAAAAAAAAAAACTGTTAGAATAAAAAAATTCAAGAAAGCTGCAAGATATAATGTCAATATACAGAGACCTGTTGTCTTTATTTTTTTTCAGATTTTATTTATTTATTTGACAGGAAGAGAAAAACCACGAGCAGGGGGAGTGTCAGAAAGAGGGAGAAGCAGACCCTTGCTAAGTGGGGGCCCAGCACGGGGCTCAATCCCAGAACTCTGGGATCATGACCTGAGCTGAAGGCAGATGCTTCACCTATGGGGCCACCCAGATGACCCAACTTCTTGCATTTCTGTATACTGATGACACATATCGTAAAGAGAAATTAAAAAAGCAATGCCATTTACAATTGCATCAAAAAAATCTAGGAATAAAAGTAACCAAAAATGAGAAAGACATAGTACACTCAACACATGGCAGAAAAGAAATGAAAAACATATCTGTCGAGGGGGGCGGAATGTATGGGTCAAAGATTTGGAAGGCAACACAAACAAATGGAAGCATACGCCATGCTCCTTAACTGGAAGAGTTAATTATGTGAACATGTCCATCGTACCCAAAGCAATCGACAGATGTGATGAAATCCCTATCTGAATTCCAGTGGCATTATTCGAGGAAATAGAAAACAGTCCTCAAACTTGGATGGAGTCACTAAAGACCCCAAATACCCAAAGGAACCTGGAGAAAGAAAGGTGCAGTCAACACACTCCTGGATTTCAAGGTAGATTACAAAGCTGTTGTCATCAAAACAGGATGGTACTGGCAGAAACACAGACACCAGGTCAGTGGAACAGAACAGAAAGCTCAGAAACTTACCCACACGTAGATGATCCTAACTTATGACACAGCAGCAGAAGATATGCCATGAGGGAAGGACTGTTTCTTCAGTGAGCGGTAACAGACAAACTGGACACTAAATGCAGAAGAATATAGCTGGGTCACTTTCTTACACCACACACAAAATTTTTAAGGGATGAATGATTTGAACATAAGATCTGAATCCATAAACCTCCAAGAAGACACAGGTACTAAGTCTCTCGACATTGGTTTTGGCAAAGAGTCTTCAGATCGGACACCAAATGCAAAGACAACAAAAGCAAAAATAAACCAGTGGAACAACATCAAACTGAAATCTTCCACACGGCAAAAGAAACCAGCAAAAACTTAAAAGGCCACTGACCCAATAAGAAAAAAATATCTGTGAATCATATGTGTGAGAAGAGGCTAATATCCAAAATACACACAACACTCATATAAATCAAAACAAACAAACAAAAAAAGGTATAAAAATGGGGGGTATATGTGAATACATACTTTCCAAAGATGGCACACAGGTGCCAACAGACAGAAAAAGTTGTTCGACATCAATAATCATCGTCAGGGAAACATCAGTCAAACCCACAATCGGCTATCCCCTCACAACTGTTGGAACAGCAATTGTCCCAGAGACAGACAAAAAGTGGGGTCATGGGTGTGCAGACGAGGAGACACTGTGCACTGTTGGTGGGAATGGAAATTGGTGCAGCCACTGTGACAAACGGTATGGAGGTTCCTGAAAAAATAAATACAACTACCCCATGACCCACTAATGGCTCTAATGAGTATTGATTCAGAGAACACAAAAATACTGCCTCAAAAAGACAGATGCACTCCCACATTCACTGCAGCATTATTCACAAGAACCAGACATGGAAACACAGACCTTGGGGGCCTTATGCCAAGTAACTCAGACACAGGAAGACCAATACCAGATGCTCTCATGTACATTCCACGTGGAATAAACAAATACTGAACGCATAGATACTGAGAGCAGATTGGTAGGTGCCAGATTCGGGGATGGGGTGGTAGAAACGGGTGAAGGTGGTCCAAGTCTCAATGTTTGAGTGAGAAAATCCGACAGTCATGAAATGTTCTGTCCAGCATGGAGACTAAAACTAACCCCACAGCATGGGGTATAGGTTTCCCTGCTCTTCAAAAGTACAGGACTTCTGAGAAACCTTGCACAGCAGAAATGGTGTCAAGAAGGAATGGCCATTAATTTACACGGAACATTTAGTGTGCTCAGACTCCAAAATTCCTTCTCTTTGATTTTTCTTAGGCCTCAGGACACAAGTTTCTAACGGAGGCCCAGCATAAATGAAGATAAAGCACAGCAGAGGCTCACAGACACCATTCAAAGTGCTGATGGCTGGATGCGGAGAGCGGTTCCCAGCAGAAGGAGCTGGTTAGGGTGCATGCCACCTCTGTTGTTTTTCCCCAAAACAGATGCTGAACGCGATTCTCACTGTTCACCTTTTTTCATAAGAGGAAAATCCTCTTCAGGTATCTTCCTCTTACTGAAGCTGGGTAATAAACATAGTTCTTTCAAGAATGCCCAGTGTCTTACTGTGAACGTTCAAAAAGTGGGGGATAATTGTACTTAAGCAATGCTGAGGGAGGAGATGTGAAAGGTTCTTCCAGACACAAACCTCAGCAGATCCACTGGGAAAGGCACCTTCCTCAGCATGCAGAACACGGACTACCTCCTACCCCCAAAAACCCTCTCCTTCCCCTCAATCAGGACAACCCACAACAGCTGGGAGTTACCCCAATTCCTCCATTCTCCTGCTTCTAATAGCTAACCCATCAGCAAATCCTGTGAGCTCCATCTTCAAAATAGACCCAGAATAGGTCTAACCACTCCATCCAAGGACACTGGTCTGGTCCACAGTGGCTGAGTAACTGGAAAAGCTTCGTCATTGACCTGCCTTGCCATCTTCAACCCTCTGTCATCTGTTCTCAACACTGTAGCCACGATGGCCCAGTGAAACAGGGTCTCATGGGGTTATAGCCCTGGAATGGCTTTCTGTCACCTCTCTGAGCTCATGTCCTAAGCTGTCTCCTGTGGCCACAGGGCCTTCTTGCTGCTCCTGGACATACCTGGAATTCTCCTGCCCCAGAGCCATTGCACATGCTTTCCCTTTTGTTCAGAATGCTCTTGATGTGTTCTCACTCACCTTCGGAGAAGTCTGAATTGGAGTGACAGGGACAGAAGATGAGGCTGTGTGTGTTGGGTGAGGCTGGTGGCCCAGAAGAAGGTTCTCTGCCAGCTCTCCGCCTGTGCCTCCCTTGTCCTCAGCCAGGAACTTGCACAGAGCCCTCACCTGTCACAACTCTCACCCAGGAGACCCACAGCCACCCCTGGAGCCCACCCTGAACACACCCTGCTGCAGAATGCATTCATCTCTCCTCTGGGACCCCTGTCAGCTTTACCCAGACCTGCAACTCCCCCATCTCCTGCAAAGCTCCCGGATTACCTCTCTGCTTCCAAAATCACACTGGCGCAAGGCTTTCATGAGAAAGCTATAACGCTAACTAATGAAAGGTTCACACCTACTTTCCCCTTCTGTTGCCTTTCTCTCCACCTTCTTTCCTACCTGTGCAAACTGTAACATATCAGTGGAACATGAACATGCTCTGAGACCTGAATCTTTCATTGCAGCTTTCTGAGGACTCCTTATGTGATAAGCAACTAGTGTATCCTACAACAGGGTGTTTTACAAATATCATCTATAGAAGACTACAGCTCAAATCACTACAATTTTACCTCACTCTTCATGAAGCAGAACACTTTTTCCTTTCTTCTTTTATTAAATTCCAGTTAGTTCACATGCCATGGAATATTCGCTTCAGGGGTAGGATTTAGTGATTCCTCACCTGCAAGGAGTACCCGGTGCTCATCACAAGTGCCCTCCTTAATACCCCTCACCTATTTAACTCTTCCCCCCACGCCCCTGTCCTGCAGCAACACTCAGTTTGTTCTCCAAGGTTGAGTCTATTTCCTTGTTTGCCACTCTCACCACCCCTCAACTCTGTTCCTCTGTTTTCTTTCTGAAATTCCACAAGCGTGAGAGCATAGGATATTTGTCTTTCCTCACTGATTTTGCTTAGCTTAATACACTCTAGGTCCATCCACATCCTTGCAAATGGTAAGATTTCATTCTTTTTGAAGCTGGGTCATATTCCGTTATATATATGTATCCCACATCTGCTTTATCCATTCATCAGTGCATGGACTTTGGGATTCTCTCCATAGTTTGTCTACTCTGGACAATGCTGCTATAAACATCATGGTGCATGTTCCCCCTTCGAATCCGCATTTTTGTATCCTTTGGGTAAATACCGAGGAGAGCAATTGCTGGATCATGGGGTTGTTCAATGTTTAACTTTTTGAGGAACCCCCACACTGGTTCCCAGACTGGTTGCACCACTTTGCATTCCCACCAACAGGATGGGAGAGTTCCCCTTCAAGCAGAACATTATCTGCGGGCAATTTCATAAGAGGAAACAAAACCTCTGGGAGATGCACCCAGGTTTAGGCAAGCAGTTGCAGACTTCACCACAAGGCTCCTGACGCCAAGCCCCTTGAAGCCACCGCATGCCACTATCCAAAAGATTCCCAGACTCTCCTTCTGACTCCACCACCAAAGAAACTACAGAGAGAATATGGCACCTCAAAATATCGAGATAATACATTTAGTAAAACTAGAAAGTCAAGATCAACTTTTAAACAGGAACAGGCCGCTTTGGATAATTTTGAATTTTCCCTCCACCCTAATTTTAACTCTTCTGATGAATAAACTAATCAATGATGAAACATCACCTTTGTCAAATGACATCACCCAAGTCTGTATCAGATGAATAAAGCCACCTAACTCTAGATGCTGGCCACTCAACCATATCGTAGGCCCAACTGAATAAACACTGTTAGATGAAGGAACAAATTAGATGTTACAAACAGGCACAGAGTGAATCTCACCTTCCCTTTCTAATAAAAGAGGGTTCCTAGGAAACAGATGGTCAAAATACATTTGTCAGCAATAAATGGACAGAGAAATTGTGATCCCCTGCAAAGTTCTACCTGCAGGGAAACTAAGTAATTCTTGCACCAAACCCAGAATGCTGACAGCTACTTCCATTTTACTTTGTCGCTCAACTAGAGAAAAGAGAAAAGCCCAGGAGGTTTTGGGATAATGAGAGGTTTTACCTCCAGCCCTGACATAGATAGGACATTTTGCCAAACATACCTGTGCTTTCTCTGAACACTGGCGTCCTGTGACAAGCTTCCTCGCTGACTCAGATGGTGACGTTCAAAACCTCGGGTTTCGTGGAGCCAGAGCAGAGAAGTGCTGTCAGCTGGGGAGAAGAAGGCACCTCTAACCTAAAGCCTGCACATCTGCTTCGGTTTCTGGGTGAAGGGGCAACACATACTTGTTGTTTAGCAGTAATTATCTTCATTCTCAATAGACCAATGTCCTTGCCTTTTCTGGAAAGCAGACTTACTCTTCTAAAGAAACCCTCAATTCATCTATTCCCAATGCAACTAGAGTGGAACATTTATTTCTCACTTAAATAGAAAACACTGTTATTGTCTACATTGCATGAATGAACTTTTAAAAACATTTTAGAGAGAAAGGAAGAGACCTTTATTCAAACCCAAGTCAGGACAGCTGCCTGGGAGACACAATCTTCACCAAGAAGGGAGTGCTCCGGGGAAGGAACTTTTGGGGCAGGCTTATGTATTTTTTTCTGTTTTGTTTTACATACAGAGTTACACACCACAATGAGGATCTTCTTAGATTCCAGAAAGTGACAGACTCTTTCTTATGTTTTCACTATGTACATGTCAGTATGACTTTAATCTTATGGGAGCCAAAGAGGTTCTTTATTTTTTCTTATCTTTATGTTGGCATTTTTGGTTATTGTTTTCTTCTCAAAGCAGATGTACAACATGCTTGGGGCAGAAACAAGGCCCATGCTTTGAGGTTTTGCCTAGTCATTTTGAGCCGGGTAAAATGTAAAGGGATAACTTCCCTGGGAGCCCAGGATCAGCGCCCACAGATGATATAAGATAAAATTACTTTCATCATTATAATTACTTCTAAAATGGAGGAATTTGAGACAAAAGCACCTTTCACAAGAGTACCAAGAAATCAAAATGATGCCCACAGAAGGCTACCTGCTCCATGGTCAGCACAGGTAACAGAAGTGTTCACAGTCTCTGGGCTCCTGCCCTTCTCCTGCCCAAATCTCTGAAGCACACAGACCACTTAAAATCAGAATTGTAGAACTGCTAGACACCTTAGAGATGTCTGGCACTATTCATTTGTACTGCAGAATAAAACACAGTAGCTCATTGTCACAAACTAATTTCAACATGAAGTGCCCATTGGATGCACTAAGTTCTTTCTCTGCAAATGTTGACTAATGTAAGTCACAGTCATACCATATAAACACTACGATGGATGGGAAGTCATCGTAGGTAAGGGAATATTTTAGCCATGTTTATAAGCATTGGCTCACTTTGTAGAAGAGGCTGAGCTGAGTGTTTTTAAATACTATTTCAGACCTGTTTTACAGCACCCTATGAACATACCAGAGCCTGAATGGACTAAAAATGATAGTTGGTTTCAGTAACTTTAATACCAGAAAAATATTATACTGTCTCTGTTCCTAAGGATCTTTGAGTATCTTACCCAGAGGTCCTCCACTGAGATAATGATCTTAATAATCACCATGGGCAGAGGTGAAAGGCCCGCTGAATTCGTTCCAGTTGTCCACATGACACGAAAATCCTGATACTTGATAGGTTTCCAGATTGAGAAGACCAGAGAGAAGAGGGAAATAGTACCCTGTATGGAACAACAAGGGATTTGGAGTCAATTTGGGGATCCCACTTAGGTTTCTGACACTAAAATCCGCTGTGACTCATATCATCCGAGTCCCTGTCTAACCACCTGAAAATGTGCCTACAAATATCTACACCCTAGTTGAGAAGTTTAAGAGGCAGAATGCTACAAAGAGCCAGTATGATGTCTCTCAAGTACAGGTGCTCAGGAAGCCCTAATTGCTATTGGTTCTATTTCTTTTCCAGAAGAAAGAACACATGTTGAATCCATATTTCTAATAGATGACTCACCAGATGATTTTCAAACCTGAAGGAAGGCCAAGAAGTCACGCTTGTGTCATAGTTCACTCAGAAATCATGTTGTTGGACTGGTGAGGACGATACGATAGCAACATCATCAATAAGAGTGGGGAGCTTCTAATTTCCATACGGCCATGTTGACCCCCTTAGCTCAGAGCCACCAGAAAGGTTAGCTGGGGAGGGGGAACCGCCATCACTATGAGTGGGGAGCTTCCCATTTCCATATGGCCATGTTGACCCCCTTAGCTCAGGGCCACCAGAAAGCACAGCTGAGGCGGACCACAGGCCAAGGCTGCCAGGTGTGGCTGGGGCAGGCAGAATTCTGACTTAAGGCTCAACTCCTGGCTAGGTTATTATTATGCTCTTCACAAAGAAAGTGCCATTGTGTGTGAGCCCTCACGTAGAAAAGGTTCAGATTTTCCATTGAGATTCCCTCTATGACCTTTAGGATATGTAGCAAAGTTCCATTTAATTTTTAAACATTGAAGGACTTCCTGGTTTTCTTTTCGCTATGACTGTGGCTCAATTCGCCTGTGGTCTAAGAATAGAATCTAGTTAATTTCAGGGTTTAACATTTGTAGACTTCATTCGTGGCCCCACCTATCATCTATTTGGGTAAAGAGTCTATGACCACTTGAAAATAATGTATTCTGCACTTATTATGGAATGTTCCCTATATGTCAATTAGGTCATATTTGTTACCAATGTTTTGTCTGCTTTTTCTGTCAGGTATTGAGAAAGGTATATTAAAATCTTCATCAATGCTTCTCTATTCAACGTGGCATCGGAGAGTCTAACAGTGTTAGAAGGCAAGAGAAACAAAAAGTATAAGAATTGAGGGGATAATTGTGACTATTCACAGATAATACGATTGTGTACATAGAAAATCCAAAACAGTCTATAAATACCCTTAGAATTAAAAATGCAATTTATAAATTTGAGATGGATTGTAGCTTCCCATTGGACAGTTTGTGAAAGAAACCATAGAACCTGTCAATCTCGGAGTAGGATATAGGGTGCACTAACCATTTAAAAGAATTCAGTGGGACTTCATAAAAATGTGACATTTCTCCTTATCTTATGACCATATGAAAATGAAAAAGTGAACCGCAGGCTGGGAAGTACAGATTTGCAATACACACACTGACAAAGACTTGTCAATAAAGAATTCCTGCTCATCAACCATTAAAAGTCTATTTATAAACAAATACTTCACAAAAGATTGACTGATGGCCAATAAGAACAGGAAAGGGTGCTCTACAGTATTATTTTCAGGAGCAGCAAGGCCTTTCCTAAAATGAAAACATACACACAAACCAGTATTCCCTAGATGGATGACGTCCTTATTTCTGAGGAAAGCTTGAAGAACAGACTAGCATCAAAGTAAAGTGATGGAATTCCTGACACTCAGAGGATGGACAATTGACCTCAAACTACAGTACAATTTCTAGGCAGCATTCGGTCCTCTGAAGGCAGACAACTACCACACCCCTTCCTACACCACACAGGTTGCTTCCCAACCCCTACCATAAAAGAAGAAGATGAGAATCAGATAGGACTAGTAGGAAATAGCAAAAATCACATGTGGGGATTATCCTGAAACACACTGAACACATAACTAGTGTAAGAAAGTGTAGGGAACTGACAAGGACAGAGACTCAAGAGGTACTTCTTTGGGAAATGTTGTCTGAAATCGTCACACGTTGGTACCAGCTAATGAGGGCTCTGAGCATACCTAGGGTTTGCTCACAAGGGTCTGCAACACCATCTCTGAGGACTGAAACTCTTCAGGACCTCAAAGCTTGCCTGATTGACTATTGGACTAAGAGATTCCCATGTTCTGAAAACAGATACCAACTCATTGAAAGGTTCACCTGGGCTCTCTCGGAGGCCCTACAAGAAGGTGAACCATTCACTGAAAATCAATTACACACACACACACACACACACACACACAAACACACACACACACACACACACCTGTCATTTCAGCAATTACTTAAACATTCAAGGTTCTTCCTACCTTTTCTTTTTCACATTGATATTTATACTCACATGAAATGTCATCATTTCTAATGAACACTGATGTCAAAATAGAGATCTATTGACACAATATTCACAAAATGGAACTTCCCTGCTGTCATTTTCAATATAGCGTTTTTTAAAGTTCATACATATTTTAGGTTTTTGGTAACTTATACAGGAGAAGATCAGCATTGAAAAACTCTGAATACTGACAATGAGTTTTAAGCCTAGAGAACAAAAATTGTCCAATTTCATAGATAATAAGGAACCAAAGGCAAAGCATGGAAGCTGCAGTCGAATAATTTTACACATGTGCATCCTCTACTATTTTACTACTGAGGGGCGTGTTTTATTACCACTAAACATGCATCAGTTATCTTCCACATGCACCTGCACAGGTATAATGAATTACTACAGTAGAATGAAATGTCTGGGAACTACTTGGCAGCATCTATAATGAACAATGAAATTTCGATCTTATATTCGGTGAACTTCCACTGTCTGTCCCTTTAGACAATGGACCCTAAACAGAAGGGGGAATGAACCACGAGAGACTATGGACTCTGGGAAACAAACTGAGGGCTTCAGAGGGGAGAGGGGTGGGGGATTGGGATGGGCCAGTGATGGGTATTAAGGAAGGTACATATTGCATGGAGCACTGGGTGTTATATGCAAATAATGAATCACGGAACACTACATCAAAATCTAAGGAAATACTGTATAGTGACTAACATATCATAATAAAAAATTGTTATTAGAAAAAAAGGTAAAAAAAAAACAATACAGCTTTTCTGTTTCAAGAACAATCACAATTGAGAAAAAACTAACTTCCAATCCCTAAAGCAAAACACAGACCAAGTTCCATTTCACTCCCCTTTATTCACATACTCTGTGGGTTCTAAGCTATTTCCCTACCTCCTTTCCAGCTGAGCAGGGAGCCCGGGCTCGATCCCAGAACCCTGGGATCATAACCTGAACCAAAGGCACATGCTTAACTGGCTGAGCCAGCCAGGAGCCCCAGCCATGTTTTTCTTAAGCAAAAGGACACTTTCTCACAATGCCTTCAAATGACTTCACATGGTACCAGACACCTGCATTTGCCTCTAGGAGGTTGTAGATGAAGGCAATTGCAAACTCTCACAGTGGTTTATCAAATACAATGACCTGCCTGGTGACAGTGAAACCCTTATGAGCCCACGAGAGGGTGCTGTGACACTCAGCTGTGGCTGGGCTGGCACAGAGAACCAAATCCATTTCCCTGCCTGATGTCTGTGAGGAACAGATGCCCCCATTGTGAATGAGACGCTGCCACTGAGCTGTCCAGAGATGGCCATCCTCACGGAGGATGAGGATAAAGGACAATGCCTGAGGAGACCTCATCTGTCTCTTTTATCTTTTCATATTTTTGACAGTGGACAAATCACTGCCTAGTAGTCCCCAACTACCTTAGTCTCATCTGTGAATGGCCAAGAGGTTTTACAAAACACTCAAGATTTTGACCTTACAAATGCCCACAACCACTTACCATAGGGATTCAATATTAAGCAAAGATACTGTTCCTTGGAAGAGAGGTCCTGCCCACTGTTGTTTCTCACTTATATGCTCATCTTCCTTACCTCATGGTAACATAACCACCTTGATTCCTGCTTCCGTCTTCAGGAAGGCTGAGGTGACTTGAAGGGCATTACCCTGACATCATTCTTTCTTAGCAATAAGATGTGGACATTTCCCTAGTCCTACACACCCAAAGTTGAATCGGAATCAGGATTGAGGAGGCTGATGAGAGTTGAAGGTGTTTTCCTGTACACGGTGGTTTATTACCAATAAGGATGGGTCAGAGTCCTCGAAATTCTAGAACCTTTTCATTAATGCTTCCTACTCGTGAAAGATGATGTACATTGGTCTTTCCCTGTATAGTGTGGTGACTCAGAGAAAAGTGCTTAGCCTTTTCGTCAGACTTCCACGACCACTTTGGGGCTGGCTTCCATATTCACAAAGGATGATGTTAGGGCTAAGAGGGTTCCTGTACACTGTTATTTCTTACAGGTAAGTGTATGGCATTTTTGTTACATTGCCAGAGCCACTTAGCGCTGGGCTTGCCGGCCTCCTGGGGACGAACCCTAACCCTAGGTCAGCCCCCGAGGGGCCCCTCCCAAGGGGCCTGGCGCCACAACGCCGGGGATTGTGGACACCCAAGCCCAGCGCCGGAGTCACCCTGCCACCCCCCAGCAACCCGGGCTGCTAGGGGCGCCGCCAGTCTTTCAGGGCGAGAGAACAGGCAGGGCCCTCCAAGCCCCCGGCGACCTTTGAAGCCCCCCGCGCCAAAACGCTTGGGCCTACACTCCCTCTCGCTAGTGCGCTCACCTCGGCCTGCCCCTCTGCCTGCCACAGAGCTGGCGGAAGGGGCCTGCTGGAATCCTGGAGGCTAACACTTACCCTAGGTCGGCCCCCGAGAGGCCCCTCCCAAGGAGCCTGGCACCGCAATGCCAGGGGTTTGGGACCCCCGAGCCCCAGGGCTGGACTCACTCTGCCACCCCGCAATCACCCAGGGCGCTAGGGGCGTGGGCAGTCATTCAGGAAGGGAGAACGGGCAGGGCCCTCTGATCCCCCTGCGACCTTCGAAGGCCCCCCGCACAAAAACTCTGGCTTCCACGCTCCTGCTCGCCAGCGCCCTAACCTCGGCTCACCCCTCCGCTCGCTGCAGAGCTGGCGGATCGGGCCTGCTGGCTTCCTGGGGACTAACCCTATCCCTAGGTCACCCCCAAGGGGCCCCTCCCAAGTGGCCTGGCGCCACATGCCAGGGATTGGGGACCCCAAGTCCCAGCGCCGGACGCACCCTGCCGCCCCGCTGCCACATGGGGTGCTAGGGGCGTCGCCAGTCCTTCAGGGCGACAGAACGGGCAGCACCATCTGAGCCACCTACGACCTTCGAAGGCACCCCGAGCCAAAGCCAAATGCTCTGGCCCACGCTCCCGCTTGCCAGCTACCTCACCTGGACCCACACCTCCATTCTCTGCACATGGGTGGAACGAGCCTTCCAGTCTCCTGGGGGCTAACCCTAACCCTAGGTCAGCCCCCGAGGGGCCCGTCCCAAGGGGCCTGGCGCCGCAACGCCGGGTATTAGGGACCCCCGAGCCCCAGCGCTGGAATCACCGTGCTGCCCCGCCGCCACCCGGGCCGCTAGGGGTGCCGCTGGTCATTCAGTGCAGGAGAATGGGCAGGGCCCTCCGAGCCCACGGCGACCTTCGAAGGACCCCCGCACCAAAACGCTTGGGCCCACGCTCCGGCTCGCCAGCGCCCTTACCTCGGCCCTCCCCCCCGCTCGCCACACAGCTGGCGGATCAGGCCTGGGGGCCTTCTGGGGGCTAACCCAAACCCTAGGTCTGCCCCCTAGTGGCCCCTCCCAAGGGGCCTGGCGCTGCAACGAGGGGGATTGGGGACTCCTGAGCCCCAGCGCCGGACTCACCATGCCCCCCACCACCACCCGGGCCACAAGGGGCACCCCCGGTCATTCAGGGCAGGAGAACGGGCAGGACCCTCTGAGCCCCTGGTGACCTTCGAAGGCCCCTCGCTCCAAAACTTTGGGCCCACGTTCCCGCTCGCCAACGCCGTCATCTCAACCCGCCCCTCTGCTCACTGCACAGCTGGCAGATCGGGCCTACTGGCCTCCTGGGGTAACCCTAACCCTAGGTCGGCACCCAAGGGGGCCCTCTCAAGGGGTCTGGGGCCACAACGCTGGTAATTGGGGACCCCAGAGCCCTAGCGTCGGACTCAACCTGCCGCTCCGCCACCATCTGGGCTTCTAGGGGCGCCGCCGGTCATACAGGGTATGAGAACGGGCAGGGCCCTCCTAGCCCACGGTGACATTTGAAGGCGCCCCGCGCCAAAACGCTTGGGCCCATGCTCCCGCTCGCCAGCGCCCTCACCTAGGCCTGCCCCTTCGCTCGCCCGACAGAGGGCGGATCAGGCCTGCCCGACTCCTGGGGGCTAACTCAAACCCTAGGTCGGCCCCCCAGGGACCCGTCCGATGGGTCCTGGCGCCTCAACGCCTGGGACTGCTGAACCATTAGCTCCAGCGCCGGACTGACAGTGCTGCCCCGCTGACACCCGGGCCTCTAGAGGCGCGGCTGGTCATTCAGGGCGTGAGCACGGGCAGGGGCCTCCGAGCCCCCCTTGTCCTTCGAAGGCCCACCGCACCAAAACGCTTGGGTCCAGGCTCGCACTCGTCAGCACCCTCACTTCATCCCGCCCCTCCGCTCGCCACCCAATGGGTGGATCAGGACTGCCGGCCTCCTGAGGGTTAACCCTAACCCTAGGTCGACCACCGAGGGGCCCTTCCCAAGGGGCCTGGCACCGCAATGCGGGGATTGGGGACCCCCGAACCCCAGCACCAGACTAACCTTACCACTCTGCCAGCAGCCGAGCTGCTAGGGGCGCCGCCGGTCATTCAGGGCGGGAGAACGTGTAGGGCCCTCCGAGCCCCCGGCGACCTACGAAGGCCCCCCGCGCCAAAACGGTTGGGCCCACCCTCCTGTTCGCCAGCATCCTCATCTCGGCCCCCACCTCCGCTCGTAGTACAGCCCGCGGATCAGGCCTGCCTGCCTCCTGGGGGCAAATTCTAACCCTAGGTCGACCACCGAGGGGCCCTTCCCAAGCGGTGTGGCGCTGCAACGCTGGGGATTGGGGATACCTGAGCTGCAGCACGGGAATCACCCTGCCACCCCACCGCCAACGGAGCCACAAAGCGCGCCACTGGTTATTCAGGGCAGGAGAACAGGCAGGGCCCTTCGAGACATGGCAACATTCGAAGGCCCAGGGCGCCAAAACGCTGGGGATCACGCTCCCGCTCTGCATCACCCTCAACTCGGCCCACACCTCCACTCTTCGCAGAGCCAGCGACACGGGCCTGCCGGCCTCCTGGGCACTAACACTAACCCTAGGACAGCCCCTGAAGGTCCCTTCCTAAGGGGCCTGACGCCGCAACGCCAGGGATTGGGGACCCCCAAGCCCCAGCGCCGGATTCACGCTGCCGCCCCACCCCACATGGGCCGCTAGGGGCGCCGCCATTCATTCAGGGTGGGAGAACTGGAGGGCCCTCCGAACCCCTGCTGACATTCGAAGGCACACCGAACCAAAACGCTTGGGCCCAGGCTCATGTTCACCAGGACCCTCACCTCGGCCCAACTCTCCGCTCGACCCACAGGTGGTGTATCGGGCCTGCAGCGCTCCTGGAGGCTAACCCTAACCATAGGTCGGCCCCCGAGGGGCCCTTCCCAAGGGGCCTGGCGTCGCAACGCTGGGGATGGGGACCCCGAGCCCATGTGCCGGACTCACCCTGCTGCCCTTCAGCCACCCGAGCCACTAGAGGCCCCGCCGGTCAATCAGGGCAGGAGATCGGGCAGGGCCCTCCGAGCCCACGCTGACCATTGAAGGCTCCCCGTGCAAAACCGTTGGCTCCCAGGATCCTGCTCGCCAGTGCCCTCACCTCGGCCCGCCCCTCCGCTTGCTTCAGAGCTGGTGGATAGGGCCTGCCGGGCTCCTGGCAGCTAACCAAAACCTAGGTCGGCCCTGTGGGGACATCCCAAGAAGCCTGGCTCTGCAATGCTGGGGATTGGTGACTCAGAGCCCCAGAGCCAGACTCACCCTGCCGCACTGTACCCACCCGGGCCGCTAGGGGCGCAGCCGGTCATAGAGAGCGAGAGAAGGGCAGGGCCTTCTGAGCCACCGGTGACCTTCAAAGGCTCCCCATGCCAAAACGCTGGTTCCCACGCTCCTGCTCCCCAGCGCCCTCACCTGGGCCCGCACCTCCCCTCGCCGCACAGTGTGCGGATTGGGCCTGACGATCTCCTTGGGGCTAACCCTAACCCTAGGGCCCCTCCCAAGGGTCCTGGTGCCACTAAGCCTGGGATCTGGGACTCCAAGCCCCAGAGCCAGACTCACCCTTCCACAACACTGCCACACGGGCCGCTAGGGGCGCCGCCGGTCATTCAGGGCGGTAGAAGGGACAGGGCCCTGGAGAAACAAGCGTCATTTGAAGCCTCCAGCGCCAAAATGCAGGGGCCCACAATCCCGCTCCCCAGCACCCTCACCTCGGCCCACCCCTCCGCTCGCCCCACAGCCATCGTATCCGGACTGCCGGCCTCCTGGGGGCTAACCCTAACCCTAGGTCGGCCCCCGAAGGGCACTCCCAAAGGGCCTGGCACCGCGACGCCGGACATTGGGGACCCACAAGCCCCAGCGATGTACTCAACCTGCCCCTCTGCCGCCACCCGGGGCACTTGGGGCACCGCCGGTCAATCAGGGTGGGGGAACGGGCACGGCCCTCCGAGCCCCCGGCGACATTCGTAGGTCCCCCATGCCAAAACGCTGAGGCCCATGCTCCCGCTCTACAGCGCCCTCACCTCGGCCTGCCCCCCCTCTAGCCACACAGCTGGCAGATCCTGCCTCCCGGGCTCCTCGGGGCTAACCGTAACCCTAGGTGGGCCCCAGAGTGGCCCCTCCCAAGAGGCTTGGTGCCGCAACGGCAGGGATTGGGGACCTGCAAGCCCCAGCGCCGGGCTCACCCTGCCGCCCCGCCGCCACGTGGGCCGCTAGGGGTGCCGCCGGGCATTCAGGGCGGGATAACCGGCAGGGCCCTCCGAGCCTCCGGTAAAATAAGAAGGCCCCCACGCCAAAACGCTGGGTACCACGCTACCGCTCGACTGCGCCCTACCACGGTCAATCCCTCCGCTCACTGCACAGCCGGCGGATCTGGACTGCGGCCTCCTGGGGGTTAACCTAACCCTAGGACAGTCCCAGAGGGGCCCCTCCCAAGGGGCCTGGCGCCGCAACGCTGGGGATTGGGGAAACCCAAGCACCAGTGCAGGACTGACCCTGCCACCCCGCTGCCACCCAGGGAGCTAAGGGCGTCGCTGGTCCTTCATGGCGGGAGAACGAGCAGGGCCCTCCGAGCCCCCTGCGACATTCGAAGGCCCACCGAGCCAAAATGTTGGGGCCCACGCTTCCGCTCGCCAGCGACCTCACCTTGGCCCACCCCTCCATTTGCCACGGAGCCGGTGGATTGAGCCTGCCAGCCTCCTGGGGGCTAACCCTAACCCTAGGTCGGCCTCCAAGGGGCCCCTCCCAAAGGGACTGCCGCCGAACGCCAGGGATTGGGGACCCCTGAGTCACAACGCTGGACTCACCGTTCCGCCCCGCCCACACCCGGGCCACTAGGGTACCGCCGATCATTCAGGGCTGGAGGATGGGCAGGGCCCTCCCTGCCCCGGTGACCTTCGAAGGCCCGCAGCGCCAAAAGGCTGGGGCCCACTCTCCTGCTCGCCAGCGCCCTGATCTTCGACCGCGTCTCCATTCGCCCCAGACTGCGGATTGTGCCTACGGCCTCCAGGAGCTAACCTTTACCCTAGGTCGGCCCCCAAGGGGCCTCTCCCAAGGGGCCTCGTGCTGCAACGTCTGGCATTGGAGACCCCCGAGCCTCAGCGCCAGACCCACCCTGCCGCCCCGCCACCACTCGGGCTGCTAGTGGAGCCGCCACTCATTCGGGGCAGGAGAATGGGCAGGGCCCTCTGAGTCCCCGGCGACATTCGAGGGCCCCCGGCTCCAAAACTTTGGGTACCACCTTCCAGCTCGCCAGTCCCTCACCATGGCCCGCCCCTCCGCGCACCGCACAGCTGGCATATGGGGCCTGCTGGCCTCCTGGGGGCTAACCCTAACACTAGATTGGCCCCAGAGGGGGCCCTCACAAGGGGACTGGTGACCAAAGCCGGGGACTGGGGACACCCGAGCTGCAGTGCCGGACTCACCCTGCCGCCCCGTCGACATCGGCCCGCTGGGGCGTCACTAGTCATTTAGGGCGGGAGAACGGGCAGGGCCCTCCGAGCCTCTAGCAATGTTCAAAGGCCTCCTGCGCCAAAACGCTGGATACCATACTCCTGCTCGCCAGCGCCCTCACCTCGTCCCACTCCTCCGCTCCCCGCACAGCAGGCGCATCGGTCCTGCTGGCCTACTGGGGTCTAACCCTAAGCCTAAACCCTAACACCTAACCTTAAACCCTAAAACTTAACCCCTAACCCTAACCCCTAACCCTACCCCTTCAGCTAACCCTACCCATAACCCGTAACCTAACCCTAAACCTAACCCTAACCCGTACCCTAACCCTAACCCTACCCGTACCCTAACCCTAAACCTAACCTGTACCCTAACCCTAACCGTAACCCTAAAACGTACTCTAACCCATACCCTAACCCTAACCCTAAACTGTACCCTAACCCGTAACTTAAACCGTACCCTAAACCTAACCGTAACCCTAACAAGTACCCTAACCCATACCCTAACTTTAACCCTAAACCTTAAAACCTGACACTAACCCATGTCCTAACTCATACCATAACCCGTACCCTAACCCTACCCATAACCTAACCCTAACCCATACCCTAACCGTAACCCTAAACACTAAACTGTAACCCTTACCCTAACCCTAACCAGTACCCTTACCTTAACTTTAACCCATACCCTAACCCGTACCCTAACCCATAAACTAACCCGTACCCTATCACTAACCTGGACCCTAACCCATACCCTAACCCATACCTAACCCTAATCTGTACCATAACCCGTACCCTAACCCATACCCTAACCCTAAACTGTACCCAATCCCAATCCCTAACGTGTTTCCTAACCCGTACCCTAACCCTAATCCGTACCCTGTGCCGTACCCAAATCCGTACGCCAACACTTACTCTAAACCGTCCCCTAACCTGTACCCTAAACCGTACCCTAATGCATACCCTAACCCATACCCTAAACCTAACCCATACCCTAAACCTAACCCGTACTCCAACCCTAACCCTAACCCTAAACCCGAACCCTAAACCCTAACCCGTACCCTAAACCCTAATCTGTACCCTAACCCATAACCTCTAACCTGTAACCCCAAAACCCAACCCTAACCCGTACCCTCTCCTTACCCTAACCCTAACCCCTACCCTCACCCATACCCTAACCGTAACCCATACCCTAACCTTAACCCATACCCTAACCTCAACCCATACCCTAATCTGTACCCTAACCGCAGGGATTGGGTACACCTGAGCCCCACCACGGGACTCATCCTGCCACCCCTCAGGAAACCATGCCCATTGGGGCGCCACAGAACATCCCATGCAAGAGAACTGGTAGGGCCCCCCTGAGCCCCCAGGGATCCTCGGTGGCCCCTACACCCCAACCCTGAGGCCCACACTCATCCCGCCCCACGCCTTCCCTTCAGGTTGCCACTGAACTCATCGCAGAGCCGGCAGATCAGGCCTGCCGGGTTCCTGGGGCCTACACCTGACCCTAGGTCGGCTGGGTAGGGCCCCTCACCTGGGGCCCGGTGCCGCAGCCCCAGGGACTGGGGACACTTGAGCCCCACTGAAGGATAAAGCCTGCCAGCCCGCGGGAAACTGTGCCCCTTGGGAGGCTGTAGAGCATTCAGGGCGGAAGAACCAGGAGGGCCCCCAGAGCCCCCGGCGAACTTCGGCGATCCCTAAACTCAACCGTGAAGCCCATGCTCACCCCACCCCGCACCTTCAACTCAGCCCAGGGCGGAGCTTGCCACATAGTGGGCAGATCTGGCCTGCGGGATTCCTGGGCCCCAACCCTAACCATAGTTCATCTGTGGAGGGGCCCCTCCCCAGGAGCCTGGAGCTGCAGCCGCGGGGATTCGGGACACCTGAGCCCCACAGCAGGACTCAGTTTGCCACCCTGCAGGAAACCGTGTGCCTTGGGAGGCCATAGAGCATTCAGGGCGGGAGAACCAGGAGGGCCCTCCTGAGCCACCAGCGAACTTCGGTGGCCTCCCGCACCCCAACCCTGAGGCCCATGCTCACTCTCCCCACATCCTCACCTCAGCCCGTGTAGCTCGCCATACAGCCAACAGATCGGGCCTGCGGGGCTCCTGGGCCTATCCCTAGCCCTAGGTCTGCCGTGGGTTTGGGGGCCTCCCCAGGAGCCTTACACCACAGACCCGGGTAATTGGGATACCTGTGCCCCACCGCAGGACTCAGCTTGCCACCCGACAGGAAACCGTGCCCCTTGGGGCTCTATAGAGCCTACAGGGCACGAGAACTTGGGGAGGCACCCGGAGCCCATCCCCATCCTTTGGCAGCCCCCCGTGCCCCAACCCTGAGGCCCATGCTCACCCTCCCCAATGGCCTCCTCTCAGCCCTCCACAGAGCTCGCCGCACAGCCTGCAGATTGTCCCTGCCGGGCTCCTGAACACTAACCCTTACCCAAGGTTGGCCACAGAGGGGCCCCTCCCCGGGGTCCTGGCACCCCACTCCAGCGGATTGGGGACACCCAAGACCCACCGTAGGACTCAGCCTGCAACCCACAGTAAACTGTACCATTTTGGGGCACAACAGAGCATTCAGGGCAAGAGAATTGGGGCACCCCCTGAGAGCTCCTTCTGCTGAACCCGACCTTTGTGGGCCCTTCCGGATGGAACCTCAGGCTCACACTCACCCGCCCTTGTGCCCTCATCTCACTCGGCCTGGGAGTTCTCTGAGCACTGGGCAGTTCGGACCTGCTGTCTCTTGAGGCCTAACCTAACTCTGGGTCTTCTGCTGAGGGTCCCTCCCCGTTTGCCTGCCTCCAAGGCACCAGGCATTGGGCTCACCTCTGTACGACTAGAGGACTCACCCTGCCCCACAGGAGGAAACTGTCCATTTGGGGCTGAAGCAAGGATTCATAGGAAAATCGGAGGGCCCCCCTCAGCCCATCCCAGGCAACCCCCACTTTCAGAGATCTCCCCGGATCCAATTAGTAGTTCACACTGACCTTTAAACTTGCTCTCCACGGAGATCTTATGAAATTCTCCACACTTCCAACCGATGGCATCATCCAGCTTCAGTGCCTTACCCAGCTTTAGGTCTTGAGATGGATTAAAATGGGAAGTCATTTCAATGATGACGACATACTGGTGACCAAAAGATACATGCATAAATGCTTCATATCACTTGGCTTCAGGGAAATGGAAATCTAAACCCCTATAGATGCCCTACCACACGAGGCCGAATATCTAAAAATAAGAAGACATGAAACTACACATCTTGGAGAGGATGTGGAGAAACGGGAACCCTCTTACACCCCTGTAAGAATGCAGTGCGGTACAGCCACTCTTGAAAATGGTACAGAGTTTCCTCAAGAAGTTATAAATAAAGCTACCCTATGTCCCAGCAATTGCACTACGGGGTATCGACCCCAAAGAGACAGATGTAGTGAAGACGGGACACATGCACCCCAGTGTTCATAGCAGCAATGTCCATAATAGACAAACTGTGGAAGGAGTGCAGATGATCATGGACAGATGAATGGATAAAGAAGATGTGGATCATATATATATATAATGGAATATTACTCAGCCATCAGAAAGGATGAATACTTACCATCACACCGACATGGGTGGAGCTGGAGGGTATTATGCTGAGTGGAATAAGTCAATGAAAGAAAGACAATGATCATATGCTTTCACTCCTATGTGGAATATCAGAAACAAGGAAGAAGACCATAGGGGAAGGAAGGGAAAATAGAATGGGAAGTCATCAGAGAGGGAGAAAACCCATGATGGACTCTTAACTATCGCAAGAAACTGATGATTGTTGGAGAAGTTGGGGGGGGGGGTAACTGGGTGAGTAGCATTAAGGAGGCCACATGATACAATGAGCACTGGGTGTTACACACGACTGAAAATTTATTTAAGACTACATCTGAAACTAATGGTGTACTGTAAGTTGGCTAATTGAATTTAAATTAAAGAACAAAAGACCTCGAATAAACAATCCTAAACATTTGTATGGATCCACTAAAGATTTCGAACAGACAGTGCAATGTGGAAAAGAAAAACAAAGCTGGAGGACTCACTATTTCAGATTTCAGGTTATACTACAAAGCTGCAGTCATCCTAACAAGAGAGTACGGCACAAAAATAGACACAGCGACCAAAGGAACACGATACAAGTTCAGACAGAAACCCATAATTATGTGGTCCATGAATCTTCCACAAAGCAAGCAACGATATCAAAAGGGAAAAGGACAGTCTCTACAGCAAATGGTGTTGGGAAAACTAGACAGCTACGCACAAAAGAATGAAATTAGACTGCTTTCTTACACAATACAGACAAACACAAAACAGTTTCAAGACCTCAATATGAGACCTGAATCCATAAAAATCCTACAGGAGGGAAGACAGTAACTTCTTGACATGGACCATACCAACGTTTTCCTAGACTGTGTCCTGAGGCAAAGGAAATGAAAGCAAAAATAAACTATTGGGAATACAGCAAAATAAAAAGTTTCCACACAGCAGAAGAACAATGAAAACGTAAAAATCATAAGACAACCTACTCAAAGGGAGATGATATTTGCAAAGATCATATGCAATAAAGGAATAGTGTCCAAAACATATACAACTGATACTACTCGACCCCCCAAAAAACAAATAATCCAGTTAAAAAATAGGCAGAAGACATGGACAGACATTTCTCCAAAGAAGAAATACAAATGGCCAACAGTCCCGTGAAAAGATGTTCACCATCACCCATCATCAGGAAAATGTAAATCCAAAGGACAATGAGGTATTACATCAAACCTGTCAAAATGGCTAACATCAAAAGCACAACAAAGAGCAGGTGTTGGGAGGATGTGGATGAAGGGGAATCCTCGTGAACTGTGGGTGGGAATGCAAACTGTGGTGGCCACCGTGGAAAACAGTATGAAGGTTCCTCAAAAAATTAAATATAGAACTACCCTACGATCCAACAATCACACTACTCGTATATACCCAAAGAATAGGAAAACAGTAAGTAAAAAGGATACGTGCACCCCTATGTTTCTTGCACTATTATTTACAATATCACAATATGGAAGCAACCCAAGTGTCTGTAGAAAAATTGACAAATGAGATGATAGATGTGTGTACTCACACACACACACACACACACACACACACACACAATGGAGTATTACTCGGCTTGAAAAAGAATGAAACCTTGCCATTTGCAGCCACATGGATGGAGCTAGAGAGTATTATCCAAACTAAAATCTGTCAGTCAGAGAAAGACAAATCCCATACGATGTCACTCTAATGGGGAATTTAAAAAACAAACAAAAATAAATAACTAAAAGAGAAAAAGGAGACACACCAAAATACAAACTCTTTTCAATAGAGAACGGATGGTTACCAGAGAGGAGGTGGATAGAGGGATGAGTGAAATAGATGAAGGGGATTAAGAGGACACTCTTCTTGATGACCACTTTGTAATATATAGAATTACTGAATCACTCTACTGTACACCTGAAACGAATGTAACACTGTATGTTAGCTCTAATGGAATTAAAATAAATTTTAAAAAAAGATTTTTCTTTCAGAAACCTCTTTGAAAAAGCTTTTCCTGTGCAATGTGCAAAAGCCCTACTTGGGATTCACTCTACAATAATTATTCACTTAATGCCTCAAATTCAGATTTCACTGCGTTCTTACTGTGGATCCCAGCCCACGGGAGCCATGGTACCTTTCTGTCCAGGTTCAGCACCTATGCATTCAAGATTGGAAGTAGAGACACATATCACTTCACAGTCCAGAAAGCTATTATTGTTTCTGTTTCAGTGTGAGAGAGTCACAGACTTTGGGACAGGTTTCAGAGCAGGTTTATTATGGATTCTGGATCTCTACTTCAATGTTCATTGCCTGGATCCATTTGGCTAATAGGTTCCCTGTGGATGGGCTTGCTTCCAAGCACATACATGGAAGATGAAACGGTCGGTGGGCTCGGTGCGGGACAGGAAGAAGACCAAAAGCAGACAAGGGTCCGACCCCTCCCCTGATCCAGGAACTGCTATGGGAGAGGGTACGGGAGGTAGAATCCATGCGAAACTCCAAGGTCACCAGCTGAACACAGGAGGCACAGGTCAAGGGATCTGGAGATGCAGGGGTTGAAGGCTGCTCTGAGCTACTTCTGGGAGGAAGGGAGGGAAGGAATGAGAAGGAGACACTGCCTGCCCCTGGCCCATGCCATCTGCCCACCGCTCCGACACGCATCAGTCTATGAGCTGACACAGCCTGGGCTCAGGATGGGCTGTCTCTGGTCCCTCAATCCTCAGTGGGACAGCTGGCCCCAGGGCTCAGAGACATGCTGAGGGAGATGAGAGGGAAAGCTGCCCTGCCCAGGTCATCCCCTCCTTGAGAAGACAGCCCTTCAGAACTGCTAAAAAAAAAAAAAACCCACTAACGGGGTTGAAAGACATGCCATGGATGAACTAAAGCATAGAGATATGTAAAATAACATTCATTTTTAAGTTCAGAGCTGTCAGCTCAGGAAGTGGGGAGAGCTTCCCTGAAGAAGACTGAGGGGAGTGCAGGCCATGCTGAAAAGGGAGACATGGCTCTCCTGATTTTGGACCTGCAGCCCCCTTCCAGGGCAGGGCATCATCCTTGCATCACAAGAGATCCATGGAAGTTTTCCATCAGGGCCAGATGTTTGTCTCGAGAAGGCTACCCTGTCATCGGACTGCACAGGGCACCAGGGACGAGGGCCAGATGGAGGACGGACAATACCCCGGAGGCCATGGGGCAAGAGCAGAGGCACATGACCTTGAAGATGATGATGAAAAGCAGGAGGCGGCAGCATGGAGCCGGCCCAAAAGTGCCATGGGAGCAGTGCCCACAGCTACACTGACTGGGTGCCTTCTGTGCCAGGTGTGGCTGACTTCAGTGGGCTCCAGACTAGTCCTGAGCACAAGTCTAGGAAGTGTGCACCACCCCGGCCTCCTCTTCCCTTGCAGCTGCTAGGAATCACGGTCACAGACCCTGGTCAGCTTTCGGGGAATCCAAGCAGTGGCTCCCCCGCACGCTGCACCTCTGGTGGTGGTCCATTGCGACCCTCGTGCCTGGCCAGACACTGATGTCTACCTGTCTCCACACAAATCCACAGACAGGAGGGTGTCCCTGAATTCCACAGCACCTGATGAGACAGATCCACAGAACCCAACACCCAGTGGGTCACTAGGGACCTCACCTATGGTCATGGAGCTCACCATACCCTATTTCTGTCGCTTCCCACAGAAAGCCTGCTTCTGATCCCCCACAATACCATACATCCTGGTTGCTGACCTGGGGTAATGCCATGAACCCACATGGCACCTTTCTTTAAGTAAAGGCTATGCCTACACCTCCTAGAAAATATTTAATGAAGTACAAGTCCATCAGGACTATGGTGTGAATGGTAGCATACAGCCTGCATGGTAGTAGTCAGTAATTCTAACGAGGGTTAACCCCACCCCCCGTCTCACAAAACCTTCCTCCATCCCGAGTGAACTCATGGTCTGCCCTCAGAAAACCCTCCAGGAAACAAACCTTTCATCTGAATGCTCTTTTCACCTTCTGCTTCAAATCTTGTCCAACCACAATGATATGAAATTAGAAATCAGTCTCAAGAAAAAAATGGGACAGTCAAAAATAGGTGGAGATTTTTGGGGCCTGGGTGGCTCAATCGTTAAGGATGTGCTTTCAGCTCAGGTCTTGACCCCGGATCCTGGGATCTAGCCCCAAATCAGGCTCCTTGCTCAGTGGGAAGCCTGCTTCTCCCTCTCCCGCCCCCCTGCTTGCGTTCCCTCTCTCGCTGTCTCACTCTCTGTCAGATACTAAAATAATCTTAAAAAATATGTGGAGATTTAACAACATGCTACTGAACATCCAACAGTCAAAGAAGAAATCAAAAAACTTTTAGAAGTACCTGGTCACTGATGAAAAAGACAACCTACAAAAACTTATGGGATGCAGCAAAAGTAGCTTTATGGGGGACATTCATAGAAATTAAAGTCTTCATCAATCCATGAAAATGCTCTCCAATAAACAACCTGCTTTATGTGGTAAATAAGTAGAAAAAAAAAAAACAACAAACAAAGCCCCAAATTAGTAGAAATAAGGAAATAACAAAAAGGAATGCATTAATAAATCCAACGGAGACTAAAAAGACAAAAAAAAAAAACAATGAAAATGAGAGCAGCCTTTTTTGGAAAGATAAACAAAACTGACAAACTTAGCTAGACTCACCAAGAAAGACAGAGGACTCGAATACAATCAGGAAAATAAGATAATGGATTCCTGTCTCATATAAAAATCAAAAGAACTCTTCAACCTTGGACACAACAACTTCTTGCAAGCCACGTCTCTAAAGGCACAGGAAATAAAAGCAAAAAATGAACTATTGGCACTTCATCAGGATAAAAGGCTTCTGCTTGGCAAAGCAAATGATCAAAAAACAAAAAGGCAACCTATGGAATTGAAGAAGATATCTGCAAATGATATTACAGATAAAGTGTTGGTATCCAAGATCTATAAAGAACTCCTCAAACTCGACATCAAAAAAATGGGCAGAAGACACAAAGAGATACTTCTCCAGAGAAGACATACAAATGGCCAACAGACACATGAAAAAATGCTCCACATCACTTGCCATCAGGCAAATACAAATCAAAATGACAATGAGATACCACCTTACACCAGTTAGAAATGTTAAAATTAACAAGGCAGGGGGCACCTGGGTGGCACAGAGGTTAAGCCTCTGCTTTCGGCTAAGGGCGTGATCCTGGCATTATGGGATCAAACCCCACATCAGGCTCCTCCGTTATGAGCCTGCTTCTTCCTCTCCCACTCCCCTGTTTGTGTTCCCTCTCTCGCTGGATGTCTCTATCTCTGTGGAATGAATAAATAAAATCTTGAAAAAAAATTAACAAGACAGGAAATAAAAAAAAGTCAGAGAGGATGTGGAGAAAGCATAACCATCTTACACTACTCGTGAGGATTCAAGCTGGTATAGCCACTTTTGAAAACAATATGGAGGTTCCTCATGACGTTAAACACAGAGCTATCCTATGACCCACCAATTGCACTACTGGGTATCTACCGCATAGACACAGAGTAATGAAAAGAAGGGGCACCTGTATCCCAATGTTCATAGCAGCAATGTACATAATAGCCAAACTGATGAAGGAGCCAAGGTGTCCTTCAGCAGATGAATGGACAAAGAAGATGTGGTTCATCTACACAATGGAATATTACTCAGTCATCAGAAAGGATGAATACCCCCCATTTGCACCAACGTGGATGGACCAGGAGGGGATTATGCTAAGTGAAATTAAGTCAAGCAGAGAAAGACAATTATCATATGGTTTCACTCCTATGTGGAACGGAAGGAATAGCATGGAGGACATTAGAAGATGGAAGGGAAAAGTGAAGGGGGGAATGAGAGGGGGAGATGAATCATGAGAGACTACTGAAACTGGGAAACAAACTGAAGGCTGCAGAAAGGGAGGGGAAGGGGAATGGGTTATCCTGGTGATGGGTATTAAGGAGGGTACATATTGGGGCACCTGGGTGGCACAGCGGTAAAGCGTCTGCCTTCGGCTCAGGGTTATGGGATCGAGCCCCACATCAGGCTCCTCCGCTGTGAGCCTGCTTCTTCCTCTCCCACTCCCCCTGCTTGTGTTCCGTCTCTCGCTGGCTGTCTCTATCTCTGTCGAATAAATAAATAAATTCTTTTTTTTAAAAAAAGGAGGGCACGTGTCATAATGAGCACTAGGTGTTATATGCAAACAATGAATCATGGAACACTACATCAAAAACAAATGAAGTACTCTAGGGTGACTAACATCATTTTAAAAATGAGAAAGATATGAAATCCATACAGGAAAACTGTCACTATTTGCAAATGACATGAAATCCCGAAAGATTCCACACAAAAAAACTGTTAGAATAAACAAATTCAAGAAAGCTGCAGGATATAAAGTCGATATACAGAGACCTGTTGTCTTTATTTTTTTCAGATTTTATTTATTTATTTATTTATTTATTTATTTATTTGACAGGAAGAGAAAAAGCAGGAGCAGGGAGAGTGTCAGAAAGAGGGAGAAGCAGACCCTCGCTAAGCAGGGAGCCCAACACGGGGCTCGAACCCAGAACTCTGGGTTCATGACCTGAGATGAAGGCAGACGCTTCACCTATGGGGCCACCCAGATGACCCAACTTCTTGCATTTCTGTATACTGATGACACACTTTCGCAAAGAGAAATTAAAAAACAATAACATTTACAATTGCATCAAAAAAATTTAGGAATAAAAGCAACCAAGAATGAGAAAGACATAGTACACTCAACACATGGCAGAAAAGAAATGAAAAACATGTGTGTCGAGGGGGGCAGGATGTATGGGTCAAAGATTTGGAAGGCAACACAAACAAATGGAAGCATATGCCATGCTCCTTAACTGGAAGAGTTAATTATGTGAACATGTCCATCGTACCCAAAGCAATTGACACATGTGATGAAATCCCTATCTGAATTCCAGTGGCATTATTCGAGGAAATAGAAAACAGTCCTCAAACTTGTATGGAATCATAAAACACCCCAAATACCCAAAGCAACGTGAAGAAAGAAAGGTGCAGACAACACACTGTTGGATTTCAAGCTAGATTACAAAGCTGTTGTCATCAAAACAGGATGGTACTGGCATAAACACAGACACCAGGTCAGTGGAACAGAACAGAAAGCTCAGAAACTTACCTACACGTAGATGATCCTAACTTACGACACAGCAGCAGAAGACATGCCATGAGGGAAGGACTGTGTCTTCAGTGAGCGGTAACAGGCAAACTGGACACTAAATGCAGAAGAATATAACTGGGTCACTTTCTTACACCACACACAAAATTTTTAATGGATGAATGATATGAACGTAAGACCTGAATCCATAAACCTCCAAGAAGACACAGGTACTAAGTCTCTCGACATTGGTTTTGGCAAAGAGTCTTCAGATTGGACACCAAATGCAAAGGCAACCAAAGCAAAAATAAACAGGTGGAACAACTTCAACTGAAATCTTCCACACGGAAAAAGAAACCAGCAAAAACTTACAAGGCCACAGACCCAATAAGAAAAAAAATATCTGCGAATCATATGTGTGAGAAGAGGCTAACATCCAAAATACACACAACACTCATACAAATCAAAACAAACAAACAAAAAAAAACTGTATAAAAAATGTGGGGAATATGTGAATAGATACTTTCCAAAGACAGCTCACAGGTGCCAACAGACAGAAAAAGTTGTTCGCCATCACTAAATATCGTCAGGGAAACATCAGTCAAACCCACAACTGGCTATTCCCTCACAAGTGTTGGAACACCTATTGTCCCAGAGACAGACACCAGGTGGGGTCAAGGGTGTGCAGACGAGAGGACTCTGAGCATTGTTGGTGGGAATGGAAATTGGTGCAGCCACTGTGACAAACGGTATGGAGGTTCCTGAAAAAATTAATGCAACTACCCCATGACCCAGTAATGGCTCTACTGAGTATTGATTCGGAGAACACAAAAATACTGCCTCAAAAAGACAGATGCACTCCCACGTTCACTGCAGCATTATTCACAAGAACCAGACATGGAAACACAGACCTTGGGGGCCTTATGCCAAGTAACTCAGACACAGAAAGACCAATACCAGATGCTCTCATGTACATTCCACGAGGAATAAACAAATACTGAACACATAGACACTGAGAGCAGATTGGTAGGTGCCAGATTCGGGGATGGGGTGGTAGAAACGGGTGAAGGTGGTCAAAGTCTCAATGTTGAAGTGAGAAAATCCGACAGTCATGAAATGTTCTGTCCAGCATGGAGACTAAAACTAACCCTGAAGCATCGGGTATAGGTTTCCCTGCTCTTTGAAAGTACAGGGCTTCTGAGAAACCTTGCACAGCAGAAATGGTGTCAAGAAGGAATGTCCATTAATTTACACGGAACAATTAGACAGTGTGCTCAGACTCCAAAATTCCTTCTCTTTGGCTTTTCTTAGGCCTCAGGACACAAGTTTCTAAGGGAGGCCCAGCATAAATGAAGATAAAGCACAATAGAGGCTCACAGACACCATTCAAAGTGCTGGTGGCTGGATGTGGATAGCTGTTCCCAGCGGAAGGAGCTGGTTGGGGTGCATGCTGCCTCTGTTGTGCTTCTCCCCAAAACAGATGCTGAACGCGATTCTCACTGTTCACCTTTTTGCATAAGAGGGAAAGCCTCTTCAGGTCTCTTCCTCTTACTGAAGCTGGGTAATAACATAGTTCTTTCAAGAAAGCCCAGTGTCTTACTGTGAACGCTTAAAAAGTGGGGGATACTTGTACTTGAGCATTTCTGAGGGAGGAGATGTGAAAGGTTCTCCCAGACACAAATATCAGCAGTCCCACCGGGAAAGGCACCTTCCTCAGGATGCGGAACACACACTACCTCCTATCCCCAGAAACACTCTCCTTCCCCTCGATCATGACAACCCACAACAGCTGGGAGTTACCCCAACGCCTCCGTTCTCCTGCTCCTAATAGCTAACCCATCAGCAAATCCTGTGAGCTCCATCTTCAAAATGGACCCAGAATAGGTCTAACCACTCCATCCAAGGCCACCTGTCTGGTCCACAGTGCCTGAGTTCCTGGAAAAGCCTCGTCATTGACCTGCCTTGCCGTCTTCAACCCTCTGTCATCTGTTCTCAACACTGTAGCCAGGATGGCCCAGTGAAACGGGGTCTCATGGGGTTATAGCCCTGGAATGGCTTTCTGTCACCTCTCTGAGCTCATGTCCTAAGCTGTCTCCTGTGGCCACAGGGCCTTCTTGCTGCTCCTGGACATACCTGGAAATCTCCTGCCCCAGAGCCATTGCACATGCTTTCCCTTTTGTTCAGAATGCTCTTGATGTGTTCTCACTCACCTTCGGAGAAGTCTGAATTGGAGTGACATGGACAGAAGATGAGGCTGTGTGTGTTGGGTGAGGCTGGTGGCCCAGAAGAAGGTTCTCTGCCAGCTCTCCGCCTGTGCCTCACTTGTCCTCAGCCAGGAACTTGCACACAGCCCTCACCTGTCACAACTCTCACCCAGGAGACCCACAGCCACCCCTGGAGCCCACCCTGTCCACACCCTGCTGCAGAATGCATTCAGCTCTCCTCTGGGCCCCCTGTCAGCTTTACCCAGACCTGGAACTCCCCTGTCTCCTCCAATGCTCCCAGATTCCCCCTCTTCTTCCAAAATCACACTGGCGCAAGGCTTTCATGAGAAAAATATAATGCTAACTAATGAAAGGTTCACACCTACTTTCCCCTTCTGTTGCCTTTCTCTCCACCTTCTTTCCTACCTGTGCAAACTGTAACATATCAGTGGAACATGAACATGCTCTGAGATCTGAATCTTTCATTGCAGCTCTCTGAGGACTCCTTATGTGATAAGAAACTAGTGTATCCTACAACAGGGTGTTTTACATCTATCCTCTATAGAATAGTACAGCCCAAATCACTACAATTTTACCTCACTCTTCATGAAGCAGAACACTTTTTCCTTTCTTCTTTTACTTAAATTCCAGTTAGTTCACATGCCATGGAATATTCGCTTCAGGGGTAGGATTTAGTGATTCCTCACCTGCATACAGTACCTGGTGCTCATCACAAGTACCCTCCTTAATACCCCTCACCCATTTAACTCTTCCCCCCACACCCCTGTCCTGCAGCAACGCTCAGTTTGTTCTCCAAGATTGAGTCTATTTCCTTGTTTGCCTCTCTCATCACCCCAACACTCTGTTCATCTGTTTTCTTTCTGAAATTCCACAAGTGTGAGAGGATAGGATATTAGTCTTTCCTCACTGATTTTGCTTAGCTTAATACACTCTATGTCCATCCACATCCTTGCAAGTGGTAAGATTTCATTCTTTTTGAAGCTGGGTCATATTCCGTTATATATAGGTATCCCACATCTGCTTGATCCATTCATCAGTGCATGGACTTTGGTATTCTCTCCATAATTTGGCTACTGTGGACATTGCTGCTCTAAACATCATGGTGCATGGACCCCCTTTGAATCCACATTTTTGTATCCTTTGGGTAAATACCTAGGAGAGCAATAGCTGGATCATGGGGTTGTTTAATGTTTAACTTTTTGAGGAACGCCCACACTGTTTCCTAGACTGGCTGCACCACTTTGCATTCCCACCAACAGGATGGGAGGGTTCCCCTTCAAGCAGAACATTATCTGCCGGCAATTTCATAAGAGGAAACAAAACCTCTGGGAGATGCACCCAGGGTCAGACAAGCAGTTGCAGAATTCACCCCAAGGCTCCTGATGCCAAGCCCCTTGAAGCCACCAGCATGCCACTCTCCGAAAGAATTCCCAGACTCTCCTTCTGACTCCACCACCAAAGAAACTACAGAGAGAATATGGCACCTCAAAATATCGAGATAATACTTTTAGTAAAACTAGAAAGTCAAGCTCAACTTTTAAACAGGAACAGGCCGCTTTGGATAATTTTGAATTTTCCCTCCACCCTAATTTTAACTCTTCTGATGAATAAACTAATCAATGATGAAACATCACCTTTGTCAAATGACATCATCCAAGTCTGTATCAGATGATAAAAGCCACCTAACTCTAGATGCTGACCACTCAACCATATCTAAGGCATAATTGAATAAACAGTGTTACAGGAAGGAACAAATTAGATGTTACAAACAGGCACAGAGTGAATCTCACCTTCCCTTTCTAATAAAAGAGGGTTCCTAGGAAACAGATGGTCAAAATACATTTGTAAGCAATAAATGGACAGAGAAATTGTGATCCCCTGCAAAGTTCTATCTGCAGGGAAACTAAGTAATTCTTGCACCAAACCCAGAATGCTGACAGCTACTTCAATTTTACTTTGTGGCTCAACTAGAGAAAAGACAAAAGCCCGGGAGGTTTGGTATAATGAGAGGTTTTACCTCCAGCCCTGACATAGATAGGACATTTTGCCAAACATACCTGTGCTTTCTCTGAACACTGGCGTCCTGTGACAATCTGCCTCGCTGACTCTGATGCTGACGTTCAAAACCTCGGGTGTCTAGGAGCCAGAGCAGAGAAGTGTTCTCAGCTGTGGAGAAGAAGGCACCTCTGACCTAAAGCCTGCACACCTGCTTCGGTTTCTGGGCGAAGGGGCAACACATACTTGTTGTTTAGCAGTAATTATCTTCATTCTCAACAGACCAATGACCTTGCCTTTTCTGGAAAGCAGACTTACTCTTCTAAAGAAACCCTCAATTCGTCTATTCCCAATGCAACTAGAGTGGGGTCTGGTTTACGCCCGCCTCCAGGCCCCCACCTGGAGGATTTTCCTGCATGCTTCTAATAGCCAATTACCACTAACCTGGGGGCACAGGGGGCATAATGCTAAGTTGGGGGACGGCTCTGGGGCTTGCTACTGCCACACCTGTGCCTGGGGGACCAGGGCACACCCTGCTGAATTCAGGTTAATGCCCAAGAGGCATCACCTGCACTGTGTCAGAGAACTGAAGGTGGGGATTGTGTGAGGTCCTTTCCCGCACTCTTCCAGGGGAACAGGGGAAACCCTGAAATTCTGCAACCCATCCCACAAAAGCTCAGGTGAGCGGGCGCCCTATAGTTCACGGGGATGGAGAATAAGGCCAGTTGAGGACATGGGGCAGAAGAGACTTTAAAAGGAAAAGGAAAACTCACCTGAGTCCACACAATGAACCCTCTCCACGTTCCCTTCCAGAACCCTGCCTCCCACCTGGGGCGCATCGTGACCCGGACCCCCACCCCAGTGCATGCTGCTCACTCACCAGCAGGGATCTCCACAGGGCAACTCTCTCTCTCTCAGTGCCCCTTCTGCCCCAGGTCTGCAACCCACTGCAAATCTGGGACCGCCCACAGTGATGTAGCTCCACCCCCAAGTGGTGAATTGTCTGGGAGGGCTGTGCCTGAGCTCCTTGGATGCTGGGCAACCGGCCCTCAAGCCCCTGGAACCCTGAAAGTGCAGGGGGCCCAAGAGGAGCCTCCTCTACCCAACACCAGGCACAGGCATGGGTGGGCTCGTGGGCTGGGGCCTCCACACACACCTGGCCCCTTCCAGGGACCCCTCTAGCTGCAGACCACCCTCAGAGTCCTGCCCCTTCCCTTTCTGCACCAGCCCTCCCTGCTGGGGTGTGCCTGGTTCTGGGCAAGGTCAGTGACTCTCAGACCCTCCAAGGCTTGGGCTTTAGGAAATGCAATGATTTCATGCATTTTCAGTATATACATGTCAGTATGACTTTAATATTATGGGAGCCAAAGAGGTTCTTTATTTTGTCTTATCTTTATGTTGGCATTTTTGGTTATTGTTTTCTTCTCGAAGCAGATGTACAACATGTGCTTGGGGCAGAAATAGGGCCCATGCTTTGAGGTGTTGCCCAGTCATTTTGAGCCGGGTAAAATGTTAAAGGATAGCTTCCCTGGGAGCCCAGGATCAGGGCCCACAGATGATATAAGATAAAAATTACTTTCATCATTATAATTACTCCTAAATGGAGGAATTTGAGACAAAAGCACCTTTCACAAGAGTACCAAGAAATCAAAATGTTGTCCACAGAAGGCTGCCTGCTCCATGGTCAGCACAGGTGACAGAGTGTTCACAGTCTCTGGACTCCTGCCCTTCTCCTGCCCAAATCTCTGAAGCACACAGACCACTTAAAATCAGAATTGTAGAACTGCTAGACACCTTAGAGATGTCTGGCACCATTCCCTTGGACTGCAGAATAAAACACAGTAGCTCATTGTCACAAACTAATTTCAACATGATGTGCCCCCTGGATGCACTAAGTTCTTTCTCTGCAAATGTTGACTAATGTAAGTCACAGTCATACCATATAAACACTACGATGGCTGGGAAGTCATCGTAGGTAAGGGAATATTTTAGCCATGTTTATAAGCATTGGCTCACGTTGTAGAAGAGGCTGAGCTGAGTGTTTTTAAATACTATTTCAGACCAGTTTTACAGCACGGTTTGAACATACCAGAGCCTGAATCGACTAAAAATGATAGTTGGTTTCTGTAACTTTAATACCAGGAAAATATTATACTGTCTGTATTCCTAAGGATCTTTGAGTATCTTACCCAGAGGTCCTCCACTGAGATAATGATCTTAATGATCACCATGGGCAGACGTGAAAAGGCCCGCTGAATTCGTTCCAGTTTTCCACATGACAAGAAAATCCTGATACTTGATAGGTTTCCAGATCGAGAAGACCAGAGATAAGAGGGAAATAGTACCCTGTATGGAACAACAAGGGATTTGGAGTCAATTTGGGGATCCCACTTAGGTTTCTGACACTAAAATCCGCTGTGACTCATATCATCTGAGTCCCTGTCTAACCACCTGAAAATGTGCCTACAAATATCTACACCCTAGTTGAGAATTTTAAGAGGCAGAATGCTACAAAGAGCCAGTATGATGTCTCTCAGGAACAGGTGCTCAGTAAGCCATAATTGCTATTGGGTCTATTTCTTTTCCAGAAGAAAGAACACATGTTGAATCCATATTCCTAATAGATGACTCACCAGATGATTTTCAAACCTGAAGGAAGGCCAAGAAGTCGCTTTTGTGTCATATTTCACTCAAAAATCATGTTGTTGGACTGGTGAGGACGATACGATAGCAATGTCATCACTAAGAGTGGGGAGCTTCTAATTTCCATACGGCCATGTTGACCCCCTTAGCTCAGAGCCACCAGAAAGGGCAGCTGGGGAGGGGGCACCGCCATCACTATGAGTGGGGAGCTTCCCATTTCCATATGGCAAT
The DNA here is from genome assembly GCF_024610735.1 of Ursus americanus. Taxonomy (NCBI): domain Eukaryota; kingdom Metazoa; phylum Chordata; class Mammalia; order Carnivora; family Ursidae; genus Ursus; species Ursus americanus. The sequence continues at coordinate 103,680 of NW_028273666.1, forward strand.
GTTGACCCCTTAGCTCAGGGCCACCAGAAAGGACAGCTGAGGGGGACCACAGGCCAAGGCTGCCAGGTGTGGCTGGGGCAGGCAGAACTCTGAATTAAGGCTCAACTCCTGTCTAGGTTATTATAATGCTCTTCACAAAGAAAGTGCCATTGTGTGTGAGCCCTCATGTAGAAAAGGTTCAGAATTTCCATTGAGATTCCCTCTCTGACCTTTAGGATATGTAGCAAAGTTCCATTTAATTTTTAAACATTGAAGGACTTCCTGGTTTTCTTTTTCCTATGACTGTGGCTCAATTCCCCTGTGGTCTAAGAATAGAATCTAGTTAATTTCAGGGTTTAACATTTGTAGACTTGATTCTTGGCCCCACCTATCATCTATTTGGGTAAAGAGACTATGACCACTTGAAAATAATGTATTCTGCACTTATTATGGAATGTTCCCTATATGTCCATTAGGTCACATTTTACCAATGTTTTGTCTGCTTTTTCTGTCAGATATTGAGAAAGGTATATTAAAATATTCAAACAATGCTGCTCTACTCAACGTTGCATTGGAGAATTTACCAGTGTTAGAAGGCAAGAGAAACAAAAAGTATAAGAATTGAGGGGATAATTGTGACTATTCAAAGATAATACGATTCTGTACATAGAAAATCCAAAACAGTGTATAAATACCCTATTATAATTAAAAATGCAATTTATAAATTTGAGATGGATTGTGTTTCCCATTGGACAGTTTCTGAAAGAAAACGTAGAACCTGTCAATCTTGGGGCAGGACATAGGGTGCACTAACCATTTAAAAGAATTCAGTGGGACTTCATAAAAATGTGACATTTCTCCTTATCTTATGACCATAAGAAAATGAAAAAGTGAACCACAGGCTGGGAAGTAAGATTTGCAATACACACACTGACAAAGACTTGTCAATAAAGAATTCCTGCTCATCAACCATAGAAAGTCTATTTATAAACGAATACTTCACAAAAGATTGACTGATGGCCAATAAGAACAGGAAAGGGTGCTCTACAGTATTATTTTCAGGAGCAGCAAGGCCTTTCCTAAAATGAAAACATACACACAAATCAGTATTCCCTAGATGGATGACGTCCTTATTTCTGAGGACAGCTTGAAGAACAGACTAGCATCAATGTAAAGTGATGGAATTCCTGACACTCAGAGGATGGACAATTGACCTCAAACTACAGTACAATTTCTAGGCATCATTCGGTCCTCTGAAGGCAGGCAACTACCACACCCCTTCCTACACCACACAGGTTGCTTCCCAACACCTACCATAATAGAAGAAGATGAGAAACAGATAGGACTAGTAGGAAATAGCAAAAATCACATGTGGGGATTATCCTGAAACACATTGAACACATAACTAGTGTAAGGAAGTGTAGGGAACTAATAAGGACAGAGACTCAAGAGGTACTTCTTTGGGAAATGCCGTCTGAAATCGTCACACCTTGCTACCAGCAAATGAGGGCTCTGAGCATACCCTAGGGTTTGCTCACAAGGGTCTGCAACACCATCGCTGAGGACTGAAACTCTTCAAGACCTCAAAGCTTGCCTGATTGACTATTGGACTAAGAGATTCCCATGTTCTGAAAACAGATACCAACTCATTGAAAGGTTCATCTGGGCTCTCTCGGAGGCCCTACAAGAAGCTGAACCATTCACTGAAAATCAATTACACACACACACAAACACACACACACACACACACACACACACACACACACACACACACACTCCTGTCATTTCAGCAATTACTTAAACATTCAAGGTTCTTCCTACCTTTCCTTTTTCACATTGATATTTATACTCACATGAAATGTCATCATTTCTAATGAACACTGATGTCAAAATAGAGATCCATTGACACAATATTCACAAAATGGAACTTCCCTGCTGTCATTTTCAATATAGCGTTTTTTAAATTTCATACATATTTTAGGTTTTTGGTAACTTATACAGGAGAAGATCAGCATTGAAAAACTCTGAATACTGACAATGAGTTTTAAGCCTAGAGAACAAAAATTGTCCAACTTCATAGATAATAAGGAACCAAAGGGAAAGCATGGAAGCTGTAGTCGAATAATTTTACACATGTGCATCCTCTATTATTCTACTACTGAGGGGCGTGTTTTATTACCACTAAACATGCATCAATTGTCTTCCACGTGCACCTGCACAGGTATAATGAATTACTACAGTAGAATGAAATGACTGGGAACTACTTAGCGGCATCTATAATGAACAACGAAATTTCGATCTTATATTCGGTGAACTTCCACTGTCTGTCCCTTTAGACAATGGACCCTAAACAGAAGGGGAAATGAACCACGAGAGACTATGGACTCTGGGAAACAAACTGAGGGCTTCAGAGGGGAGAGGGGTGGGGGATTGGGATGGGCCAGTGATGGGTATTAAGGAAGGTACATATTGCATGGAGCACTGGGTGTTATATGCAAATAATGAATCATGGAACACTACATCAAAAACTAAGGAAATACTGTATAGTGACTACCATATCATAATAAAAAATTATTATTAGAAAAAAATTAAAGGTAAAAAAAAAACCACTACAGCTTCTCTGTTTCAAGAACCATCACAATTGAGAAAAAACTAACTTCCAATCCCTAAAGCAAAACACAGACCAAATTCCATTTCACTCCCCTTTATTCACATTCTCTGTGGGTTCTAAGCTATTTCCCTAACTCCTTTCCTGCTGAACAGGGAGCCTCGCCTCGATCCCAGAACCCTGGGATCATAACCTGAGCCAAAGGCACATGCTTAGCTGGCTGAGCCAGCCAGGAGCCCCAGCCATGTTTTTCTTAAGCAAAAGGACAATTTCTCACAATGCCTTCACATGACTTCACATGGTACCAGACACCTGCATTTGCCTCTAGGAGGTTGCAGATGAAGGCGATTGCAAACTCTCACAGTGGTTTATCAAATACAATGACCTGCCTGGTGACAGTGAAACTCTTATGAGCCCACGAGAGGGTGCTGTGACACTCAGCTGTGGCTGGGCTGGCACAGAGAACCAAATCCATTTCCCTGCCTGATGTCTGTGAGGAACAGATGCCCCCACTGTGAATGAGACCCTGCCACTGAGCTGTCCAGAGATGGCCATCCTCACGGAGGATGAGGATAAAGGACAATGCCTGAGGAGACCTCATCTGTCTCTTTTATCTTTTCATATTTTGACAGTGGACAAATCACTGCCTAGTAGTCCCCAACTACCTTAGTCTCATCTGTGAATGGCCAAGAGGTTTTACAAAACACTTAAGATTTTGACCTCACAAATGCCCACAACCACTTACCATAGGGATTCAACATTAAGCAAAGATACTGTTCGTTGGAAGAGAGGTCCTGCCCACTGTTGTTTCTCACTTATATGCTCATCTTCCTTACCTCATGGTAACATAACCACCTTGATTCCTGCTTCCGTCTTCAGGAAGGCTGAGGTGACTTGAAGGGCATTACCCTGACATCGTTCTTTCTTAGCAATAAGATGTGGACATTTCCCTAGTCCTACACACCCAAAGTTGAATCGGAATCAGGATTGAGGAGGCTGATGAGAGTTGAAGGTGTTTTCCTGTACACGGTGGTTTATTACCAATAAGGATGGGTCAGAGTCCTCGAAATTCCAGAACCTTTTCATTAATGCTTCCTACTCGTGAAAGATGATGTACATTGGTCTTTCCCTGTATAGTGTGGTGACTCAGAGAAAAGTGCTTAGCCCTTTCGTCAGACTTCCACGACCACTTTGGGGCTGGCTTCCATATTCACAAAGGATGATGTTAGGGCTAAGAGGGTTCCTGTACACTGTTATTTCTTACAGATAAGTGTATGGCATTTTTGTTACATTGCCAGAGCCACTTATCGCAGTGCTTGCCGGCCTCCTGGGGATGAACCCTAAGCCTAGGTCGGCCCCCGAGGGGCCCTTCCCAAGGGGCCTGGTGCCACAACGCCGGAGATTGGGGCCCCCGAGCCCAGCGCCGGAGTCACCCTGCCGCCCCACAGCAACCCGGGCTGCTAGGGGCACCGACAGTATTTCAGGGCGAGAGAACGGGCAGGGCCCTCCAAGCCCCCGGCGACTTTTGAAGGCCCCCCACGCCAAAACGCTTGGGCCCACACTCCCTCTCGCCAGTGCCCTCACCTCGGCCTGCCCCTCCGCCTGCTGCAGAGCTGGCGGAAAGGGCCTGCTGGAGTCCTGGGGGCTAACACTTACCCTAGGTCGGCCCCCAAGGGGCCCCTCCCAAGGAGCCTGGCACCGCAATGCTGGGGATTTGGGACCCCCGAGCCCCAGGGCTGGGCTCACTCTGCCAACCCGCAAGCACCCAGGGCGCTAGGGGCATTGCCAGTCATTCAGGAAGAGAGAACGGGCAGGGCCCTCTGATCCCCCTGCGAACTTCGAAGGCCCCCCGCGCAAAACTCTGGCTCCCACGCTCCTGCTCGCCTGCTCCCTAATCTCGGCCCACCCCTCCGCTCGCTGCAGAGTTGGCAGATCCGGCCTGCTGGCTTCCTGGGGGCTAACCCTATCCCTAGGTCACCCCCAAGGGGCCCCTCCCAAGTGGCCTGGCGCCACATGCCAGGGATTGGGGACCCCCAAGTCCCAGCGCCGGATGCACCCTGCTGCCCCGCTGCCACATGGGGAGCTAGGGGTGTCGCCAGTACTTCAGGGCTACAGAATGGGCAGGACCCTCCGAGCCACGTGCGACCTTCGAAGGCACCCCGATCCAAAGCCAAATGCTCTGGCCCACGCTCCCGATCGCCAGCTACCTCACCTCGACCCAAACCTCCATTCACTGCACATGGGCGGAATGAGCGTGCCAGTCTCCTGGGGGCTAACCCAAACCCTAGATCAGCCCCCGAGGGGCACGTCCCAAGGGGCCTGGCGCCACAACGCCAGGTATTAGGGACTCCCGAGCCCCAGCGCCGGACTCACCCTGCTGCCCCGCCGCCACCCGGGATGCTTGGGGTGCCCCTGGTCATTCAGTGCGGGAGAACGGGCAGGGCCCTCCGAGCCCACGGCGACCTTCGAAGGCCCCCCCCATGAAAAACGCTTGAGCCCACGCTCCCGCTCCTCAGCGCCCTCACCTTGGCTCGCTCCTCCACTCGCTGCAGAGCCAGTGGATGAGGCCTGCCCTCCTCCTGGGGCTACCCATAACCCTAAGTTGGTCCCTGAGGGGCCCCTCCGAAGGGGCCTGGCACCGCAATGCCTGGGATTTGGGACCCCCGAGCCCCAGCGCTGGACTCACTGTGTTGCCCCGCCACCACCTGGGCCACTAGGAACACCGTTGGTCATTCTGGGAGGGAGAACTGGCAGATCCCTCCGATCCCCTGGCGACCTTCGAAGGCCCCCTGCGCCAAAACGCTTGGTCCCATGCTCCCGCTCGCCTGCGCCCTCACCTCGGTCCGCCCCTCCGCTCGCTGCACAGCCTGTGGATCTGGACTGCCAGCCTCCTGGGTGTTACCCTAACCTTTGGTGGGCGCCGGAGGGGCCCATCCCAGGTTCCTATTGCTGCAACACCGGGGATTCGGGACTCCCGAGCTCCAGCGCCCAAATCACCCTCCCGCCCTACAGCCACCTGGGCCCCTAGGGGCGCCGCCATTCATTCAGGGAGGGAGAATGGCAAGGGCCCTCCAAGTCACCGGCCACCTTCGAAGGCCCCCCGCACCAAAACGCTTGGGCCAACGCTCCCGCTGGCCAGCGCCCTTACCTCGGCCCTCGCCTCCGCTCCGCACACAGCTGGTGGATCGGGCCTGCGGGCCTTCTGGGGGCTAAGCCAAACCCTAGGTCAGCCCCCTATTGGCCCCTCCCTAGGGGCCTGGCGCCACAACGATGGGGATTGGGGACTCCTGAGCCCCAGCGCCGGACTCACCATGCCCCCCACTGCCACCCGGGCCACAAGGGGCACCCCCGGTCATTCAGGGCGGGAGAACGGGCAGGACCCTCTGAGCCCCTGGTGACCTTCGAAGGCCCCTCGCTCCAAAATTTTGGGCCCAAGTTCCCACACGCCAACGCCCTCATCTCAACCTGCCCCTCCGCTCACCGCACAGCCAGCAGATTGGGCCTACTGGCCTCCTGGGGGTAACCCTAACCCTAGGTCGGCACCCGAGGGGGCCCTCTCAAGGGGCCTGGGGCCGCAACGCTGGGGATTGGTGACCCCCGAGCCGCAGCGCCAGACTCACTTTGCTGCTCCACTGCCACCGGGGCAACAAGGGGCCCCTATGGTCATTTAAGGCGGGAGAACGGGCAGGGCCCTCCGAGCCCCCGGCAACCTTCGAAAGCCCCCCCAGGCAAAACGCTTCGGCCAACACTTCCGTTAACCAGTGCCCTCACCTCGGCCCACCCCTCCACTTGCTGCACAGCCTGCGGATCAAGCCTCCCAGCCTCCTGGGGGCTAACACTAACCCTAGGTAGGCCCGCTAGGGGCCCATCCCAAGGGGCCTGGCTCCGCAACGACGGGGATTTGGGACCCCGGAGCCCCAGCACCAGACTCACACTGCCGCTACGCTGCTCCCAGGGCTGCTAGGGGTGCTGCCGGTCATTCAGAGCGGGAGAATGGGCAGTGCCCTCCGAGCCGCGGCAACTTTCGAAGGGTTCCCTCGCCAAAACGCTTGGGCCCACGCTTCCACTCTCCAGTGCCCTCACCTCGGCCCGCCCTTCCGCACGCTGCACAGCCAGCAGATCGGGCCTCCCAGCCTCCTGGGGGCTAACACTAACCCTAGGTAGGTCTCCTAGGGCCCCATCCCAAGTGGCCTGGCGCCGCAACGCTGGGTGTTGGAAACCCCCGAGGAGCAGCGCTGGACTTACCCTGCCGCCCCGCCGCCACATGGGCCGCTAGGGGCGCCGCTGGGCATTCAGGGCGGGATAACCGGCAGGGCCCTCCGAGCCTCCGGTGAAATAAGAAGGCCCCCCACACCAAAACGCTAGGTACCACGCTACCGCTCGACTGCGCCCTACCACGGTCAATCCCTCTGCTCACTGCACAGTCGGCGGATCGGGACTGCTGGCCTCCTGGGGGTTAACCTAACCCTAGGACAGTCCCCGAGGGGCCCCTCCCAAGGGGCCTGGCACCGCAACGCTGGGGATTGGGGAAACCCAAGCACAAGTGCCGGACTGACCCTGCCACCCCGCTGCCACCCAGGGAGCTAGGGGCGTCGCTGGTCCTTCATGGCGGGAGAATGTGCAGGGCCCTCCGAGCCCCCGGCGACCATCGAAGGCCCTAGCCCCAAAATGCTTGGGCCCACATACCCGCTCCCCTGCACCCTCACCTCGGCCCACCTCTCCACTCCCCACACAGTTGGGAGATCAGGCCTGCCGGCCTCCTGGGGGCTAACCCTAACCCTAGTTCGGTCCCTGAGGGCCCCTCCAAAGGGGCCTGGCGTTGCCACGCCAGGGATTGGGGACTCTCGAGCCCCAGCGCTGGACGCACCCTGCCGCCCTGCCGCCACCCGGGCCGCTAGGGACGCCGCCGGTCATTCAGGGCAGTAGAGCGGGCAGGGCCTCAGAGCTCCTGGTGACCCTCGAAGGCCCCCAGCGCCAAAACACTTGGGCCCATGAACCCTGTCGCCAGCGCCCTCACCTCGGCCCGCCACTCCACTCACTGCACACCTGGCAGATCGGGCCTGCTGACCTCCTTTGGTCTAACCCTAACACTAGGTCGGCCCACGAAGGCCCCTCCCAAGGTGCCTGGCGCAAAACACGCCGGGGTTTGGGGACCCCCGACCCCAGCGCTGGAATCACCCTGCAGCCCCACCGCCACCCTGGCCGCTAGGGGTGCCGCCGGTCATTCAGTGCGGGAGAACGTGCAGTGCCCTCCGAGCCCCCAGCGAACATAGAAGGCCCACGAGCGAAAACTCTTGGGCCCACGCTCCCCCTCGTCAGCGTCCTCACCTCGGCCAGCACCTCCGTACGCCTGCCGGCCTCCTGGGGCTAACCCAAACCCTACTTTGGCGCCCAAGGGGCCTCTCCCAAGGGGCCTGGCACCGCCACGCTGGGGATTGGGGACCCCCGAGCACCAGCGCCTGATTCACCCTGCTGCCCCACCACGACCCGGCCCGATAGGGGCGCCGTCCTCATTCAGGATGGGAGAACGGGAATGGCCCTCCGAGCCCCCAGCGACCTTCGAAGGCCCACCGCGCCAAAACGCTTGGGCTCTCGCTCCAGCTCGCCAGCGCCCTCAACTTGGCCCGCCCCTCCGCTCGCCACACAGCCGGCGGATCGGGCCTGCCGGCCACCTGGGACTAACCATAACCCTAGGTCGGTCCTCGAGGGGCCCATCCCAAGGGGCCTGGAGCAGCAACGCCTGGGATTGGGGACCCCCAAGCTCCAGCACTGGACTCACCCGGCTGCCCCACCGCCACCCAGGGTGCTAGGGGTGCCGCCGGTTATACAGGGCAGTAGAACGGGCAGGGCCCTCCGAGACTTCGACGACCTTCGAAGGCCCACTTTGCAAAATGCTTGGAGCCATGCTCCCACTCGCCAGCGGCCTCACCTCGGCCCGCCCCACCGTATGCCACACAGCCTGCGGATTGGGCCTGCCGGCCTCCTGGGGCTAACCCTACACCCAGGTCCCCCCCGAGGGGCCCCTTTCAAGGGGCCTAGTGCCACAACGCCGGGGATTGAGGACACCCAAGCCCCTGCGTGGGACTCACCCTGCCTTCCCGCCGCCACCCGGACCGCTAGGGGCGCCACGGTCATTCAGGGCGGGAGAACGGGCAGGGGCTTCCGAGCCCCCGGCGACATTCGAAGGCCCCCCGCACCAAAACGCTTGGGGTCACGCTCCTGTTTGTCAGCGCCCTCTTCTCAGGCCGCCCTTCCGCTTGCCGAAAGCTAGCGGATCGGGCCGGCCTGCTTCCTGGGGGCTAACCCTAACCCTAGGTCGGACCCCGAGGGGTCCCTTCCAAAGGCCTGGCGCCACAATGCCGGGGATGGGGACCCCCGAGCCCTAGCGCTGGACTCACTCTACTGCCCCTCCCCTACCGGCCCCTAGGGGCGCCACCGGTCATTCAGGGTGGGAGAACCTGTAGGGCGCTTTGGGCCCCCGGCGACTTTCAAATGCCCCCAGCGCCAAAACGCTTAGGCTCACGCTCCCGCTCGCCAGTGCCATCACCTCTGCACGCCACTTCACTCGCCGCACACCTGGCCGATCAGGCCTGCCAGCCTCCTGGGGGCTAACCCTAACCCAAGCTCGGCACCCAAGGGGCCCCTCCAAGCGGCCTGGCGCCGCAATGCCAGGGAATGGGGACCCCCGAGCCCCATTGCCAGTCTCATCCTGCCGCCACGCCACCACCCAGGCTGCTAGGGGTGCCGCTGGTCATTCAGGGTGGGAGAACAGGAAGGGCCCGCTGAACCCCCGATGATTTCGAAGGCCCCCCGTGCCAAAACACTTGAGCCCACGCTCTTGCTCTCAACCGCCCTCACCTGGGCCCACGCCTCCACTTGCCGCACAGCCGGCGGATTGGGCCTACTGGCCTCCTGGGGGCTAACAATAACACTTGGTTGGCCCCAGAGTGGCCCATCCCAAGGGCCCTGGATCCGCAACGCCTGGGATTGGGGACCCCCGAGCCCCAGCACTGGACTCACCCTGCCGCCCCTCTGCAACCCGCACCGCTAGGTGCGCCATCGGGCATTCAGCGCGGTACAACGGGAAGGGCACTCTGAGCCCCCAGCGACTTTTGAATGCCCCCCACGCCAAAACTCTTGGGCCCACGATTCCACTCAACAGCGCCCTCACCATGGCCCGCCCCTCTGCTCGCCACACAGCTGGGAGATCGGGTCTGCCGGCCTCCTGGGGGCTAACAGTAATGCTCGGTCGGCCCCCTAGAGCCCTTCCAAAGTGGCCTGGCGCCCCAACGCCGAGGGCTGGGGACACCGAGCCCCAGCGCCTGACTCACCATACCGCCCGTCCTCTACCCGGGCCGCTAGGGTAGCCGCCGGTCATTCAGGGCGGAAGAACGTGCAGGGCCCTCTGAGCCTCCGGCGACCTTTGAAGGACCCCCACGCCAAAACACCTGGGCCCATGCTCCCGCTCGCCAGTGGCCTCACCTCCGCCTGACCCTCCGTTCGCTGCACAACTGGTGGATCGGGCCTGCCGGCCTCCTGGAGGCTAACCCAAACCCTATGTCAGCCCCCGAGGGGCCCCTCCCAAGGGGTCTGGTGCTGCAATGCCGGGGATTAGGGATCCCCGAGCCCCAGCACCGTACTCACCCTGCCGCCCCTCCGCAACCCGAGCCGCTAGGTACGCAGTTGGGCTTTCAGCGAGGTAGAACGGGAAGTGCGCTCTTAACCCCCAGTGACTTTCGAATGCCCCCACGCCAAAATGCTTGGGCCCAGGCTCCCGCTCGACAGCGCCCTCACCTCGGCCTGCCCCTCTGCTGGCTACACAGCCGGCGGATCAGGCCTGCCAGCTTCCTGGGGGCTAACCCTAAACCTAGGTCGGCCCCCGATGGGCCCCTCCCAAGGAGCCTGGATCTGCAAGGCCTGGGATTGGGGACCCCCGAGCCCCAGCGCCGGACTCATACGGCCGCCCCACCGCAACCTGGGGTGCTAGGGGCGCCGCCGGTTATTCAGGGCAGAAGAACGGGCAGGGCCCTCCAAGCCCCCGCCGACTTTTGAAGGCCCCCCACACTAAAATGCTTGGGCCCACGCTCCCACTCCCCAGCGCCCCCACCTCGGCCCGCCCCTCCGCTCGCCGCACAGCTGGTGGATCGGGCCTGCCGGCCGCCTGGAGCTAACCATAACCCTAGCTTGGCTCCTGAGGGGCCCATCCCAAGGGGCCTGGCGCCACCATGCGGGGGATTGGGCACCCCCAAAGCAACCTGCCGGACGCACCCTGATGCCCCGCCAGCACCCGGGCCGCTAGAGGCGCCGCCGGTCATCTGGGTTGGAGAATGGGCAGGGCCCTCCGAGCCTCCGGTGACATTTGAAGTCCTCCCACGCCAAAATGCTTTGGCCCACGCTTCCGCTCACCAGCGCCCTCACCTCGGCCAGCCCCTCCACAAGCCGCACAACCGCCGGATCGGGCCTGCCGGCCTCCTGGGGACTAACAGTAGGTTGGATGTGGAGGGGCCCCTCCCAGGGGTCTGGCGCCACCACGACAGGGATTGGGGACCCCCGAGCACCAGCGCCAGACTCACCCTGCCGCCCTGCCGCGACCCGGCCCGCTAGGGGCGCCGTCCTCATTCAGAGTGGTAGAATGGGCAGGGCCCTCCAGTCCCCTGCGACCTTCAAAGGCAACCCGCACCAAAATGCTAGGTCCCACGCTCCCGCTCACCAGCACCCTCACCTGGGTCCGCCACTCTGCTCTCCACACAGCTGGCGAATAGGGCCTGCTGGCCACCTAGGGGCTAACCCTAAGTCTAGGTTGGCCCCCGAAGGGCCCCTCCTAAGGGGCCTGGCGGCCCAATGCTGGGGATTGGGGACCCCCAACCCCATCGTCAGTTACACCCTGCCGCCCCGCCCCACCCGGACCGCTAGGGATGCCACCGTTCATTCAGGGTGGGAGAACGGGCTGGGCCCTCCGAAAACTGCCGATCTTCGAAGGCGCCCCAAACGAAAACACTTGGGCTCAGGCTCATGTTCACCAGCACCCTCACCTCGGCCCAACTCGCCGCTCGACGCACAGGTGGTGTATCGGACCTGCCGGACTCCTGGGGGCTAACCCTAACCATAGGTTGGCACCCCTGGGGCCCTTCCCAAGGGGCCTGGCATCGCAACGCTGGGGATGGGGACACCGAGCCCAAGTGCCAGACTCACCCTGCTTCCCTTCAGCCACCCGAGCCGCTAGGGGCCCACCGTTCAATCAGAGCAAGAAAATGGTTAGGGCCCTCCGAGCACCCGCTGACATTCAAAGGCCCCCCGTGCTTGGCTTGGGCTCATGCTAAGGCTCGCCAGCGCCCTCACCTCGGCCCAACCCTTCGCGTGTTGCACAGCCGCTGATTGGGACCACTGGCCTTCTGGGGGCTAACCGTAACCCTAGATTGACCACCGAGGGGCCCATCCCAAGGGGCCTGGCGCTCCAACGCCGGAGATTGGGGATCCTGAGCCTCAGCACCTGACTCACCCTGCCACCCAGCTGCCACCCGGGGGCTTGGGGTGCTGCCGTTCATTCAGGGCGGGAGAACAGGCAGGGCCCTCCGAGACACGGTGACCTTCAAAAGCCCCCCGCGCCAAAACACCCGAGCCCACGCTCCCGCTCACCAGCGCCCTCACCTCGGTCCGACACTCCAGTCTCCACACAGCTGGCGAATAGGGCCTGCCAGCCTCCTAGGGGCTAAACCTAACCCTAGGTTGGCCCCCGAGGGGCCCCTCCCAAGGGGCCTGGCACCGCAACACCGGGGATTGGGGATACCCGAGCCACAGCGCCTGACTCACCCTGCCGCCCCGCTGCCACCTGGGCAGCTAGGGGCACTGCCGGTCACTCAGGGAGGAGAATGGGCATGGCCCGCCGAGTCCCCAGAAACATTAAAAGGCCCCCGGAGCCAAAATGCTTGGGCCCAAGCTCCCTCTCGACAGAGACCTCACCTCGACCCACCACTCCATTCGCCGCACAGCTGGCGGATTGAGCCTGCTGGCGTCCTGGGGGCTGACCCTAACCTAGGTCAGCCCCCGAGGGGCCCCTCCCAAGGGGCCTGGCGCCGCAACACAGTGGATTGGGGACCCCTGAGACCCAGCGCCGGACTCACCTGCTGCCGCGCCACCACCCAGGCCGCTAGGGGAGCCACGGATCATTCAGTGTGGGAGAACTGGCAGGGTGCTCCGTTTCCCCTGCGACCTTCAAAGCACCCTTGCGCAAAAAGGTGGCTCCCACGCTCCTGCTCACCAGCGCCCTCCCCTTGGCCCGCCCCTCTGGTTGCTGCAGAGCTGGTGGATAAGGCCTGCCGGGCTCCTGGGGGCTAACCAAAACCCTAGGTCGGCCCCATGGGGGACATCCCAAGGGGCCTGGTTCTGTAACGCTGGGGTTTGGTGACTCAGAGCCCCAGATCCAGACTCACCCTGCCGCACTGTCGCCACCCGGGCCGCTAGGGACGCCACAGGTCATTCAGGGCGAGAGAAGGGGCAGGGCCTTCTGAGCCCCCGGTGACTTTCAAGGGCTCCCTGGTCCAAAACGCTGGTGCCCACGCTCCCACTCCCCACGCCCTCACCTTGGCTTGCCCCTCAGCTCTCAGCCCAGCGGGCGGATTGGGCCTGCCGGCCTCCTGGGTCTTAACCCTAATCCTAGGTCGGCCCCTCAGGGGCCCCTCCCAAGGGTCCTGCTGCTGCTACACTGGGGATCGGGGACCCCAAGCCCCAGAGCTAGAATCACCCTGCCTCAATGCCGCCACCCGGGCCGCTAGGGGCGCCGCCGGTCATTCAGGGCGGGAGAACGACAGGGCCCTGGAGAAACCAGCGACATTTGAAGCCTCCCACGCCAAAATGCAGGGGCCCACGCTCCCGCTCGGCAGCGCCTTTACCTCTGCCCGCCCACCTCTCGCCGCCCAGCCAGAGGATTGGGCCTGCCAGCCTCCTGGGGGCTAACTCTAACCCTAGGTCAGCCCACGAGGAGCTCCTCCCAAGGGGCCTGCCCCCGCAACGCCGGGGATTGGGGATCCCCAAGCCACAGTGCAGGACTCACCCTGCTGCCCCACCGCCAACGGAGCCACTAGGGGCGCCGCTGGTTATTCAGGGCAGGAGAAAGGGCAGGGCCCTCCGAGCCATGGCAACATTGCAAGGCCCAGGGCGCCAAAACCCTGGTGCCCATGCTCCCACTCGCCATCGCCCTCAACTCGGCCCACACCTCTGCCCTTCGAACAGCTGGCAGATCTGGCCTGCCGGCCTACTGGGCGCTAACCCTACACCCTAGGACGGCCCCTGAGGGTCCCTTCCTAAACGTGCCGCTAGGGGCACCACCATTCATTCAGTGTTGGAGAACTGGCAGGGCCCTCCGAACTCCCTCCAACCTTCGAAGGTGCCCGGAACCAAAACGCTTCGGCCCAGGCTCATGTTCACCAGCACCCTCACCTCAGCCCACCGCTCCAATCACCGCACATGTGGTGTATCGGGCCTGCCGGCCTCCTGGGGACTAACCCTAAGTGTAGGTCAGCCCCCGAGAGGCACTTCCCGAGTGGCGTGGCTCCGCAACGCCGAGGATGGGGACCACAAGCCCATGTGCCGGACTCACCCTGTTGCCCTTCAGCCACCCGAGCCGCTAGGGGCCCCGCTAGTCATTCAGAGCGGGAGAACGGGCAAGGCACTCCGAGGCCCCGGCGACTTTCGAAGGCCCTCCTGCACCAAAATGGTTGGGCCCATGCTGCCGCTCACCAGCGCCTTCACATTGGCCCACTCCTCTGATCGCCGCACAGCCGTTGCATCGGTCCTGCTGGCCTACTGGGGTCTAACCCTAAACCCTAACCCCTAACCTTAAACCCTAAACCTTAACCCCTAACCCTCACCCTAACCCTAACACTAACCCCTAACCCTTACCCTAACCCTGACCCTAACCTAAACCTAACCCTAAACCCTAATCCTTAAACCCTAAACTCTACATTAACACTAAACCCTAAATCCTAACCCCTAACCCTAAACCCGAAACCCTAAACACTAAACCCTTACCTTAACCACTAAGCCAAACCCCAAACCCTAACCCTAAACCCTAACCATACCCCGACCCCTATCATAACCCTAACCCTACCCCTAACCCTACCCCTTCAGCTAACCCTACCCCTAACCCCCTAACCAGTAACGTAACCCTAACCCTTACCCTAACCCATACTCTAACCCTAACTTTAACCCATACCCTAACCCGAACCCTAACCTGTACCCTAACCCTAACACGTACTCTAACGCGTACCCAAACCTGTACCCTAACCCTAACCCTAAACTGTACCCTAACCCATAACTTAAACTGTACCCTAAACTTAACCTTAACCCTAACAAGTACCCTAACCCATACCCTAACCTTAACCCTGAACCCTGACCATAACCCATACCCTAACTCGTACCATACCCGTACCCTAACCGTACCCGTACCCTAAACCTAACCCATACCCTAACCGTAAACCTAAACCCTAAACCGTAACCCGTACCCTAACGCTAACCAGTACCCTTACCTTAACCTTAACCCATACCCTAACCTGTACCCTATCCCTAACCCGGACCCTAACCCATACCCTAACCCATACCTAACCCTAACCTGTACCCTAACCCGTACCCACACCCATACCCTAACCCTAAACTGTACCCTATCCCTATCCCTAACCCATTCCCTAACCCGTACCCTAACCCTAACCCTAAACCATAACCTGGCCTGTACCATAACCCTAAACTGTACCCTAACCCTAACCCGTACCCTAACCCGTACCCTAAACCGTACCCTAATCTGAATGCCAACACTAACCATAACCGTACCCTAATGCGTACCCTAACCAGTACCCTAACCCTAATCCGTACCCTAAACCTAACCCCTACTCCAACCCTAACCCTAACCCTAAACCCAAACCCTAAACCCTAACCCGTACCCTGAACCCTAATCTGTACCCTAACCCATAACGTCTAACTTGTAACCCCTAAACCCAAACCTAACCCATACCCTCTCCTTACCCTAACCCTAAACCATACCCTCTCCCATACCCTAACCATAATCCATACTCTAACCTTAACCCGTACCCTAATCCGTACCCTAACCCCGGGGATTGGGTACCCCTGGAACACACCACGGGACTCAGCCTGCCACCCCTCAGGAAACCATGCCCCTTGGGGCGCCGCAGAGCATCCCGTTCAGGAGAACTGGTAGGGCCCCTCTGAGACCCCAGCGATCCTCGGCGGCCCCCTACACCCCAACCCTGAGGCCCACGCTCATCCCGCCCCACGCCTTCCCTTCAGCTTGCCACTGAGCACGTCGCAGAGCCGGCAGATCAGGCCTGCCGGGTTCCTGGGGCCTAGACCTGACCCTAGTTTGGCTGGGTAGGGCCCCTCCCCTGGGTCCCGGTGCCACAGCCCCAGGTACTGGGGACACCTGAGCCCCACTGCAGGATAAAGCCTGCCAGCCCACAGGAAACCGTGCTCCTTGGGAGGCTGTAGAGCATTCAGGGCGGGAGAACCAGGAGGGCCCCCAGAGTCCCCTGCGAACTTCAGCGATCCCTAAACCCAAGCTTGAAGCCCATGCTCACCCCATCCCGCACCCTCACCTCAGCCCGCGGCAGTGCTCGCCACATAGCGGGCAGATCTGGCCTGCGGGGTTCCTGGGCCCCAACCCTAACCCTAGTTCATCTGTGGAGGGGCCCCTCCCCAGGAGCCTGGAGCCAGAGCCGCGGGGATTCGGGACACCTGAGCCCCACAGCAGGACTCAGTCTGCCACCCCGCAGAAAACCGTGCGCCTTGGGAGGCCATAGAGCGTTCAGGGTGGGAGAACCAGGAGGGCCCTCCTGAGCCACCAGCGAACGTTGGCGGCCTCCCGCAACCCAACCCTGAAGCCCACGCTCACCCTCCCTGCACCCTCACCTCAGCCCATGTAGCTCGCCATACAGCCAGCAGATCAGGCCTGCGGGGCTCCTGGGGCCTAACCCTAGCCCTAGGTCGGCCGCGGGTGTGGGGGACTCCCAGGAGCCTTACACCACAGCCCCAGGGAATTGGGGTACCTGTACCACACCGCAGGACTCAGCTTGCCACTGGAAAGGAAACAGTGCCCCTTGGGGCTCTACGGAGCCTACAGGGCATGAGAACATGGGGAGGCCCCCAGGGCCTGTCCCCACTTTTGGCAGCCCCCCGTGCCCCAACCCTGAGGCCTATGTTCACCATCCCCCATGGCCTCCTCTCAGCCCTCCACACAGCTCGCTGCACAGCCTGCAGATTGTCCTTGCCGGGCTCCTGGACCCTAAACCTTATACTAGGTAAGCCACAGAGGGGCCCCTCCCCAGGGTCCTGGCACCCTACTCCGGGGGATTGGGGACACACAAGCCCCACTGTAGGACTCAGCCTGCAGCCCACAGGAAACTGTACCGTTTTGGGGCACAACAGAGCATTCAGTGCAAGAGAATTGGGGCACCCCTGAGAGCCCCTTCTGGTGAACCCCGACATTTGTGGGCCATTCCGGATGAAACCCCAAGGCTCACACTCACCCACGCTTGTGCCCTCATCTCAGTCGGCCTGGGAGTTCTCTGAGCACTGGGCAGTTTGGACCTGCTGTCTCTTGAGGCCTAACCTAACCCTGGGTCTTCTGCTGAGGGTCCCTCCCTGTTTGCCTGCCTCCAAGGCACCAGGCATTGGGCTCACCTCTGCACGACTAGAGGACTCAGCTTGCCCCACAGCAGGAAACTGTCATTTGGGGCTGCAGCAAGGATTCATAGGAAAATCGGAGGGCCCTCCTCAGCCCATCGCAGGCAACCCCCACTTTCAGAGATCTCCCCGGATCCAATTAGTAGCTTCAAACTGACCTTTAAACTTGCTCTCCAAGGAGATCTTTTGAAATTCTCCACACTTCCAACCGATGGCACCATCCAGCTTCAGTGCCTTACCCAGCTTTAGGTCTTGAGATGGATTAAAATGGGAAGTCACTTCACTGATGACGACGTACTGGTGACCAAAAGATACATGCATAAATGCTTCATATCACTTGGCTTCAGGGAAATGCAAATCTAAACCCCTATAGATGCCATATCACACGAGGCCGAATATCTAGACATGAAACTATATATGTTGGAGAGGATGTGGAGAAATGGGAACACTCTTACACCCCTGTACAAATGCAGTCCAGTACAGCCACTCTTGAAAATGGTACAGAGTTTCTTCAAGAAGTTATAATAAAGCTACCCTATGTCCCAGCAATTGCACTACTGGGTATTTACCCCAAAGATACAGAGGTAGTGAAGATGGGACACATGCACCACAGTGTTCATAGCAGCAATATCCATAATAGACAAGCTGCAGAAGGAGTGCAGATGACCATGGATAGATGAATGGATAAAGAAGATGTGGATCATATCTATAGTGGAATATTACTCAGCCATCAGAAAGGATGAATACTTACCATCACACCTACCTGGGTGGAGCTGGAGGGTATTATGATGAGTGGAATAAGTCAATGAAAGAAAGACAATGATCATATGCTTTCACTCCTATGTGGAATATCAGAAACAAGGAAGGTGACCATAGGGGAAGGAAGGGAAAATAGAATGGGAAGTCATCAGAGAGGGAGAAAACCCATGATGGACTCTTAACTATCACAAGAAACTGATGATTGCTGGAGGAGAAGTTTGGGGGGGGGGTAACTGGGTGAGTAGCATTAAGGAGGTCACACGATACAATGAGCACTGGGTGTTACACACAACTGAAAATTGATTGAAGACTACATCTGAAACTAATGATGTACTGTAAGTTGGCTAATTGAATTTAAATTAAAGAACAAAAGACCTTGAATAAACAATCCTAAACATTTGTATGGAACCACTAAAGATTCCGAACAGCCAGTGCAATGTGGAAAAGAAAAACAAAGCTGGAGGACTCACAATTTCAGATTTCAGGTTATACTACAAAGCTGCAGGCATCCTAACAAGAGAGTATGGCACAAAAATAGACACAGCGATCAAAGGAACAGGATACAAGTTCAAACAGAAACCCATAATTATGTGGTCCATGAATCTTCCACAAAGCAAGCAACGATATCAAAAGGGAAAAGGACAGTCTCTACAACAAATTTTGTTGGGAAAACTAGACAGCTACGCACAAAAGAATGAAATTAGACTGCTTTCTTACACAATACAGACAAACACAAAACAGTTTCAAGACCTCAATATGAGACCTGAATCCATAAAAATCCTACAGGAGGGAAGACAGTAACTTCTTGACATGGACCATATTAACGTTTTTCTAGACTGTGTCCTGAGGCAAAGGAAATGAAAGCAAAAATAAACTATTGGGAATACAGCAAAATAAAGTTTCCACATGGCAGAAGAACAATGAAAACGTAAAAATAGTAAGACAACTTACTCAAAGGGAGATGATATTTGCAAAGATCATATGCAATAAAGGGATAGTGTCCAAAACATATACAACTGATACTACTCGACCCCCAAAAAACAAATAATCCAGTTAAAAAATAGGCAGAAGACATGGACAGACATTTCTCCAAAGAAGAAATACAAATGGCCAACAGTCCCGTGAAAAGATGTTCACCATCACCCATCATCAGGAAAATGTGAATCCAAAGGACAATGAGGTAATACCTCAAACCTGTCAGAATGGCTAACATCAAAAGCACAACAAAGAACAGGTGTTGAGAGGATGTGGATAAAGGGGAATCCTCGTGAACTGTGGGTGGGAATGCAAATTGTGGTGGCCACCGTGGAAAACAGTATGAAGGTTATTGAAAAAATTAAATATAAAACTACCCTACGATCCAACAATCACACTACTCGTATTTACCCAAAGAATAGGAAAACAGTAACGTAAAAGGATACGTGCACCCCTATGTTCCTTGCACCATTATTTACAATATCACAATATGGAAGCAACCCAAGTGTCTGTAGAAAAATTGACAAATGAGATGATAGATGTGTATTCACACACACGCACGTGCACACACACACACACACATACACACACACAATGGAGTATTACTCAGCTTGAAAAAGAATGAAACCTTCCATTTGCAGCCACATGAATGGAGCTAGAGAGTATTATCCTAACTAAAATCAGGCATTCAGAGAAAGACAAATCCCATAAGATGTCACTCTAATAGGGAATTTAAGCAACAAACAAAAATAAATAACTAAAAGAGAAAAAGGAGACACACCAAAATACAAACTCTTAACAATAGAGAACAAACGGATGGTTACAAGAGGAGGTGGATAGAGGGTTGAGTGGAATAGGTGAAGGGGATTAAGAGGACACTTTTCCTGATGACCACTGAGTAATTTATAGAATTACTGAATCACTCTATTGTACACCTGAAACGAATGTAACACTGTATGTTAGCTCTACTGGAATTAAAATAAATTTCTAAAAAAGATTTTTTCTTTCAGGAACCTCTTTGAAAAAGCTTTTCCTGTGCACTGTGCATAAGCCCTACTTGGGAGGATTCGCTCTACAATAATTATTCACTACATGAATCAAATTCAGATTTCACTGAGTTCTTACCGTGGATCCCAGCCCATGGGAGCCATGGTCCTTTTCAGTCCAGGCTCAGCACCAATGCATTCAAGATTGGAAGTAGAGACACATGTCACTTCACAGTCCAGAAAGCTATTATTGTTTTTGTTTCAGTGTGAGAGACTCACAGACTTTGGGACAGGTTTCAGAGCAGGTTTATTATGGATCCTGGATCTCTACTTCAGTGTTCATTGCCTGGATCCATTTGGCTAATAGGTTCCCTGTGGATGGGCTTGCTTCCAAGCACATACATGGAAGATGCAAAGGTGGGTGGGCTTGGTGCTGGACAGGAAGAAGACCAAAAGCAGACAAGGGTCCGACCCCTCCCCTGATCCAGGAATTGCTATGGGAGAGGGTACGTGAGGTAGAATCCATGCGAAACTCCAAGGTCACCAGCTGAACACAGGAGGCACAGGTCAAGGGATCTGGAGATGCAGGGGTTGAAGGCTGCTCTGAGCTACCTCTGGGAGGAAGGGAGGGAAGGGATGAGAAGGAGACACTGCCTGCCTCTGGCCCATGCCAGCTACCCACCACTCTGACATGCATCAGTCTATGAGCTGACACAGCCTGGGCTCAGGAAGGGCTGGCTCGTGTCCCTCAATCCTCAGTGGGACAGCTGGCCCCAGGGCTCAGAGACATGCTGAGGGAGATGAGAGGGAAAGCTGCCCCACCCAGGTCATCCCCTCCTTGAGCAGACAGCCCTTCAGAACTTCTAAAAAAAAACCCACTGACGGGGTTGAAAGACATGCCATGGATGAACTAAGGCATAGAGATATGTAAAATGACATTCATTTTTAAGTTCAGGGCTGTCATCTCAGGAAGTGGGGAGAGCTTCCCTAAGAAGACTGAGGGGCGGGCAGGCCATGCTGAAAAGGGAGACATGGCTCTCCTGATTGGGGACATGTAGCCCCCTTCCAGTGCAGGGCATCACCCTCACATTACACGAGATCCATGGAAGTGTTCCATCAGGGCCAGATATTTGTCTCAAGACGGGTACCCTGGCATTGGACTGCACAGGGCACCAGGGACGAGGGCCAGATGGAGGACGGACAATACCCCGGAGGCCATGGGGCAAGAGCAGAGGCACATGACCTTGAAGATGATGATGAAATGCAGGAGGTGGCAGCATGGAGCCGGCCTGAAAGTGCCATGGGAGCAGTGCCCACAGCTACACTGACTGGGTGCCTTCTGTGCCCAGTGTGGCTGACTTCAGTGGGCTCCAGACTAGTCCTGACCACAACTCTAGGAAGTGTGCACCACCCCCGGCCTCCTCTCCCCTTGCAGCTGCTAGGAATCACGGTCACAGACCCTGGTCAGCTTTCGTGGAAACCAAGCAGTGGCTCCCACGCACGCTGCACCTCTGGTGGTGGTCCAGTGTGACCCTCGTGCCTGGCCAGACACTGATGTCTACCTGTCTCCACACAAATCCACAGACAGGAGGGTGTCCCTGAATTCCACAGCACATGATGAGACAGATCCACAGAACCCAACCCCCAGTGGGTCACTAGGGACCTCACCTATGGTCATGGAGCTCACCATACCCTATTTCTGTCACTTCCCACAGAAAGCCTGGTTCTGATCCCCCACAATACCAAACATCCTGGTTGGTGACCTGGGGTCATGCCATGAACCCACATGGCACCTTTCTTTAAGTGAAGACTATACCTACACCTCCTAGAAAATATTTCTAATGAAGTACCAGTCCATCAGGACTACGGTGTGAACGGTAGCACACAGCCTGCATGGTAGTAGTCAGTAATTCTAACGAGGGTTAACCCCAGCCCCCGTCTCACAAAACCTTCCTCCGTCCCCACGGAACTCATGGTCTGCCCTCAGAAAACCCTCCAGGAAACAAACCTTTCATCTGAATGCTCTTTTCACCTTCTGCTTCAAATCTTGTCCAACCACAATGATATGAAACTAGAAATCAGTCTCAAGAAAAAAATGGGACAGTCAAAAATAGGTGGAGATTGGGGGGCCTGGGTGGCTCAGTTGTTAAGGATCTGCTTTCAGCTCAGGTCGTGATTCCAGGATCCTGGGATCTAGCCCCGAATCAGGCTCCTTACTCAGTGGGAAGCCCACTTCTCCCTCTCCCACCACCCTGCTTGCGTTCCCTCTCTCGCTGTCTCACTCTCTGTCAGATACTTAAATAATCTTAAATAAATGTGTGGAGATTTAACAACATGCTACTGAACAACCAACAGTCAAAGAAGAAATCAAAAAAATTTTAGAAGTACCTTGACACTGATGAAAAAGACAACTTACAAAAACTTATGGGATGCAGCAAAAGTAGCTTTATGGGGGACATTCATAGAAATTCAAGTCTTCATCAATCCATGAGAATGCTCTCCAATAAACAACCTGATTTATGTGGTAAAGAATTAGAAAAAAAAAAAGAACAAACAAAGCCACAAATTAGTAGAAATAAGGAAATAACAAAAAGGAATGCATTAATAAATCCAACGGAGACTAAAAGGACAAAAACCAATGAAAATGAGAGCTGCCTTTTTTGGAAAGATAAACAAAACTGACAAACTTAGTTAGACTCACCAAGAAACACAGAGGACTCGAATACAATCAGGAAAGAAAGATAATGGATTCCTGTATCATATCAAAATCAAAAGAGCTCTTCAAACGTGGACACAACAACTTCTTGCAAGCCACGTCTCTAAAGGCAAAGGAAATAAAAGCAAAAATGAACTATTGGCACTTCATCAGGATAAAAACTTCTGCTCGGCAAAGCAAATGATCAAAAAAACAAAAAGGCATCCTATGGAATTGAAGAAGATATCTGCAAATAATATTACAGATAAAGGGCTGGTATCCAAGATCTATAAAGAACGCCTCAAACTCGACACCCAAAAAATGGGCAGAAGACACAAAGAGATACTTCTCCAGAGAAGACATACAAATGGCCAACAGACACATGAAAAAATGCTCCACATCATTTGCCATCAGGCAAATACAAATCAAAACGACAATGAGATACGACCATACACCAGTTAGAATGGTTAAAATTAACAAGGCAGGCGGCAACTGGGTGGCACAGTGGTTAAGCGTCTGTCTTCGGCTAAGGGCGTGATCCTGGCATTATGCGATCGAGCCCCACATCAGGCTCCTCCGTTATGATACTGCTTCTTCCTCTCCCACTCCCCCTGCTTGTGTTCCCTCTCTCGTTGTCTATCTCTATCTCTGTGGAATAAATCAATAAAATCTTGAAAAAAAATTAACAAGACAGGAAATAAAACAAAGTCAGAGAGGATGTGGAGAAAGCATAACCATCTTACACTACTCGTGAGGATTCAAGCTGGTATAGCCACTTTTGAAAACAATATGGAGGTTCCTCACGACGTTAAACACAGAGCTATCCTATGACCCACCAATTGCACTACTGGGTATCTACCGCATAGACACAGAGTAATGAAAAGAAGGGGCACCTGTATCCCAATGTTCATAGCAGCAATGTACATAATAGCCAAACTGATGAAGGAGCCAAGGTGTCCTTCAGCAGATGAATGGACAAATAAGATGTGGTTCATCTACACAATGGAATATTACTCAGTCATCAGAAAGGATGAATACCCCCCATTTGCACCAACGTGGATGGACCAGGAGGGGATTATGCTAAGTAAAATTAAGTCAAGCAGAGAAAGACAATTATCATATGGTTTCACTCCTATGTGGAACGGAAGGAATAGCATGGAGGACATTAGAAGATGGAAGGGAAAAGTGAAGGGGGGAATGAGAGGGGGAGATGAATCATGAGAGACTACTGAAACTGGGAAACAAACTGAAGGCTGCAGAAAGGGAGGGGAAGGGGAATGGGTTATCCTGGTGATGGGTATTAAGGAGGGTACATATTGCGGCACCTGGGTGGCACAGCGGTAAAGCGTCTGCCTTCAGCTCAGGGTTATGGGATCGAGCCCCACATCAGGCTCCTCCGCTGTGAGCCTGCTTCTTCCTCTCCCACTCCCCCTGCTTGTGTTCCGTCTCTCGCTGGCTGTCTCTATCTCTGTCGAATAAATAAATAAATTCTTTTTTTTAAAAAAAGGAGGGCACGTGTCATAATGAGCACTAGGTGTTATATGCAAACAATGAATCATGGAACACTACATCAAAAACAAATGAAGTACTCTAGGGTGACTAACATCATTTTAAAAATGAGAAAGATATGAAATCCATACAGGAAAACTGTCACTATTTGCAAATGACATGAAATCCCAAAAGATTCCACACAAAAAAACTGTTAGAATAAACAAATTCAAGAAAGCTGCAGGATATAAAGTCGATATACAGAGACCTGTTGTCTTTATTTTTTTCAGATTTTATTTATTTATTTATTTATTTATTTGACAGGAAGAGAAAAAGCAGGAGCAGGGAGAGTGTCAGAAAGAGGGAGAAGCAGACCCTCGCTAAGCAGGGAGCCCAACATGGGGCTCGATCCCAGAACTCTGGGATCATGACCTGAGCTAAAGGCAGACGCTTCACCTATGGAGCCACACAGATGACCCAACTTGTTGCATTTCTGTATACTGATGACATACTTTCGCAAAGAGAAATAAAAAAGCAATGCCATTTACAATTGCATGAAAAAAAAATCTAGGAATAAAAGTAACCAAGAATGAGAAAGACATAGTACGCTCAACACATGGCAGAAAAGAAATGAAAAACACGTGTGTCGAGGGGGGCAGAATGTATGGGTCAAAGATTTGGAAGGCAACACAAACAAATGGAAGCTTACGCCATGCTCCTTAACTGGAAAAGTTAATTATGTGAACATGTCCATCGTACCCAAAGCAATTGACAGATGTGATGAAATCCTTATCTGAATTCCAGTGGCATTATTCGAGGAAATAGAAAACAGCCCTCAAACTTGTATGGAATCACAAAAGACCCCAAATACCCAAAGCAACCTGGAGAAAGAAAGGTGCAGTCAACACACACCTGTATTTCAAGCTAGATTACAAAGCTGTTGTCATCAAAACAGGATGGTACTGGCATAAACACAGACACCAGGTCAGTGAAACAGAACAGAAAGCTCAGAAACTTACCCACACGTAGATGATCCTAACTTACGACACAGCAGCAGAAGATATGCAATGAGGGAAGGACTGTGTCTTCAGTGAGCGGTAACAGGCAAACTGGACACTAAATGCAGAAGAATATAACTGGGTCACTTTCTTACACCACACACAAAATTTTTAATGGATGAATGATTTGAACATAAGACCTGAATCCATAAACCTCCAAGAAGACACAGGTACTAAGTCTCTTGACATTGGTTTTGGCAAAGAGTCTTCAGATCGGACACCAAATGCAAAGGCACCAAAAGCAAAAATAAACAAGTGGAACAACATTAAACTGAAATCTTCCACACGGCAAAAGAAACCATCAAAAACTTAAAAGGCCACTGACCCAATAAGAAAAAAATATCTGTGAATCATATGTGTGAGAAGAGGCTAATATCCAAAATGCACACAACACTCATACAAATCAAAACAAAAAAAAAAGTATAAAAAATGTGGGGAATATGTGAATAGATACCTTCCAAAGATGGCACACAGGTGCCAACAGACAGAAAAAGTTGTTCGGCATCACTAATCATCGTCAGGGAAACATCAGTCAAACCCACAATCGGCTATCCGCTCACAACTGTTGGAACAGCAATTGTCCCAGAGACAGACACCAAGTGGGGTCAAGGGTGTGCAGACGAGGAGACACTGTGCACTGTTGGTGGGAATGGAAATTGGTGCAGCCACTGTGACAAACGGTATGGAGGTTCCTGAAAAAATAAAAGCAACTACGACATGACCCAGTAATGGCTCTACTGAGTATTGATTCGGAGAACACAAAAATACTGCCTCAAAAAGACAGATGCACTCCCACATTCACTAAAGCATTATTCACAAGAACCAGACATGGAAACACAGACCTTGGGGGCCTTATGCCAAGTAACTCAGACACAGAAAGTCCAATACCAGATGCTCTCATGTACATTCCACGTGGAATAAACAAATACTGAACACATAGATACTGAGAGCAGATTGGTAGGTGCCAGATTCGGGGATGGGGTGGTAGAAACGGGTGAAGGCGGTCAAAGTCTCAATGTTTGAGTGAGAAATCCGACAGTCATGAAATGTTCTGTCCAGCATGGAGACTAAAACTAACCCCACAGCATGGGGTATAGGTTTCCCTGCTCTTTGAAAGTACAGAGCTTCTGAGAAACCTTGCACAGCAGAAATGGTGTCAAGAAGGAATGGCCATTAATTTACATGGAACAATTAGACAGTGTGCTCAGACTCCAAAATTCCTTCTCTTTGGCTTTTCTTAGGCCTCAGCACACAAGTTTCCAATGGAGGCCCAGCATAAATGAAGATAAAGCACAGCAGAGGCTCACAAACACAATTCAAAGTGCTGGTGGCTGGATGCGGAGAGCAGTTCCCAGCGGAAGGAGCTGGTTGGGGAGCACACCGCCTTTGTCGTGCTTCTCCCCAAAACAGATGCTGAATGCGATTCTCACTGTTCACCTTTTTTCATAAGAGGGAAATCCTCTTCAGGTCTCTTCCTCTTACTGAAGCTGGGTAATAACATAGTTTTTCAAGAAATCCCAGTGTCTTACTATGAACGTTTAAAAATGGGGGATACTTGTACTTGAGCATTGCTGAGGGACGAGATGTGAAAGGTTCTCCCAGACACAAACCTCAGCAGACCCACCGGGAAAGGCACCTTCCTCAGCATGCGGAACACGGACTACCTCCTACCTCCCGAGAAACCCTCTCCTTCCTCTCGATCACGACAACCCACAAAAGCTGGGAGTTACCCTAATTCCTCCGTTCTCCTGCTCCTAATAGCTAACCCATCAGCAAATCCTGTGAGCTGTATCTTCAAAATGGACCCAGAATAGGTCTAACCACTCCATCCAAGGCCACCTGTCTGGTCCACAGTGCCTGAGTTCCTGTTAAAGCTTCGTCATTGACCTGCCTTGCCATCTTCAACCCTCTGTCATCCGTTCTCAACATTGTAGCCAGGATGGCCCAGTGAAACAGGGTCTCATGGGGATATAGCCCTGGAATGGCTTTCTGTCACACTCTGTCACCTCTCTGAGCTCATGTCCTAAGCTGTCTCCTGTGGCCACAGGGCCTTCTTGCTGCTCCTGGACATACCTGGAATTCTCCTGCCCCAGAGCCATTGCACATGCTTTCCCTTCTGTTTCGAATGCTCTTGATGTGTTCTCACTCACCTTCGGAGAAGTCTGAATTGGAGCGTCAGGGACAGAAGATGAGACTGTGTGTGTTGGGTGAGGCTGGTGGCCCAGAAAAAGGTTCTCTGCCAGCTCTCCGCCTGTGCCTCACTTGTCCTCAGCCAGGAACTTGCACACAGCCCACACCTGTCACAACTCTCACCCAGGAGACCCATAGCCACACCTGGAGCCCACCCTGCCCACATCCTGCTGCAGAATGCATTCAGCTCTCCTCTGGGCCCCCTGTCAGCTTTACCCAGACCTGGAACTCCCCCATCTCCTGCAAAGCTCCCGGATTCCCACTCTGCTTCCAAAATCACACTGGCGCAAGACTTTCATGAGAAAGATATAACGCTAACTAATGAAAGGTTCACACCTACTTTCCCCTTCTGTTGCCTTTCTCTCCACCTTCTTTCCTACCTGTGCAAACTGTAACATATCAGTGGAACATGAACATGCTCTGAGACCTGAATCTTTCATTGCAGATTTTTGAGGAATCCTTATGTGATAAGAAACTAGTGTATCCTACAACAGGGTGTTCTACAACTCTCATCTATAGAATAGTACAGCCCAAATCACTACAACTTTACCTCACTCTTCATGAAGCAGAACACTTTTTCCTTTCTTCTTTTACTTAAATTCCAGTTAGTTCACATGCCATGGAATATTCGCTTCAGGTGTAAGATTTAGTGATTCCTCACCTGCATACAGTACCCGGTGCTCATCACAAGATTCCTCCTTAATACCCCTCACCCATTTAACTCTTACCCCCACGCCCATGTCCTGCAGCAACACTCAGTTTGTTCTCCAAGGTTGAGTCTATTTCCTTGTTTGCCTCTCTCATCACCCCTCAACTCTCTTCATCTGTTTTTTTTCTGAAATTCCACAAGCGTGAGAGCATAGGATATTTGTCTTTCCTCACTGATTTTGCTTAGCTTAATACACTCTAGATCCATCCACATCCTTGCAAATGGTAAGATTTCATTCTTTTTGAAGCTGGGTCATATTCCATTATATATATGTATCCCACATCTGCTTTATCCATTCATCAGTGCATGGACTTTGGGATTCTCTCCATAGTTTGGCTACTGTGGACATTGCTGCTATAAACATTATGGTGCATGGACCCCCTTCGAATCTGCATTTTTTTATCCTTTGGGTAAATACGTAGGACAGCAATTGCTGGATCATGTGGTTGTTCAATGTTTAACTTTTTGAGGAACCCCCACACTGGTTCCCAGACTGGCTGCACCACTTTGCATTCCCACCAACAGGATGGGAGGGTTCCCCTTTAAGCAGAACATTATCTGCCGGCAATTTCATAAGAGGCAACAAAACACCTGTGAGATGCACCAAGGGTCAGGCAAGCAGTTGCAGACTTCACCCCAAGGCTCCTGACGCCAAGCCCCTTGAAGCCACCAGCATGCCACTATCCAAAAGAATTCCCAGACTCTCCTTCTGACTCCACCACCAAAGAATCTACAGAGAGAATATGGCACCTCAAAATATCGAGATAATACATTTAGTAAAACTAGAAAGTCAAGCTCAACTTTTAAACAGGAACAGGCCGGTTTGGATAATTTTGAATTTTCCCTCCACCCTAATTTTAACTCTTCTGATGAATAAACTAATCAATGATGAAACATCACCTTTGTCAAATGACATCATCCAAGTCTGTATCAGATGAAAAAAGCCACCTAACTCTAGATACTGGCCACTAAACCATATCTTAGGCCCAATTGAATAAACACTGTTAGATGAAGGAACAAATTAGATGTTACAAACAGGCACAGAGTGAATCTCACCTTCCCTTTCTAATAAAAGAGGGTTCCTAGGAAACAGATGGTCAAAATACATTTGTCAGCAATAAATGGACAGAAATTGTGATCCCCTGCAAAGTTCTACCTCCAGGGAAACTAAGTAATTCTTGCACCAAACCCAGAATGCTGACAGCTACTTCAATTTTACTTTGTGGCTCAACTAGAGAAAAGAGAAAAGCCCAGGAGGTTTTGGGATAATGAGAGGTTTTACCTCCAGCCCTGACATAGATAGGACATTTTGCCAAACATACCTGTGCTTTCTCTGAACACTGGCGTCCTGTGACAAGCTGCCTCGCTGACTCCGATGCTGACGTTCAAAACCTCGGGTGTCTTGTAGCCAGAGCAGAGAAGTGCTGTCAGCTGGGGAGAAGAAGGCACCTCTGACCTATAGCCTGCACACCTGCTTCGGTTTCTGGGTGCAGGGGCAACACATACTTGTTGTATATCAGTAATTATCTTCATTCTCAATAGACCAATGACCTTGCCTTTTCTGGAAAGCAGACTTACTCTTCTAAAGAAACCCTCAATTCATCTATTCCCAATGCAATTAGAGTGGGGTCTGGTTTACGCCCTCCTTCAGGCCCCCACCTGGAGGATTTTCCTGCATGATTCTAACAGCCAATTACCACTAACCTGGGGGCACACGGGGCAAAATGCTGAAGTTGGGGGACGGCTCTGGGGCTTGCTACTGCCACACCTGTGCCTGGGGGACCAGGGCACACCCTGCTGAACTTGGGGTACTTCTCAAGATGCATCACCTGCACTGTGTCAGAGAACCGTGGGACACATCACTGAAGGTGGGGACTCTGTGAGGTCCTTACCCGCACTCTTCCCGGGGAACAGGGGAAACCCTGAAATTCTGCAACCAATCCCACAAAAGCTCAGGTGAGTGGGCGCCCTGGAGTTCACAGGTATGGGGAATAAGGCCAGTTGAGAACATGGGGCAGAAGAGACTTTAAAAGGAAAAAGAAAACTCACCTGAGTTCCCACAATGAACCCTCTCCAGGTGCCCTTCCAGAACCCTGCCTCCCACCTGGGGCGCACCCTACCCCCAGACCCCCCCACCCACGGTGCACGCTGCTCTCTAACCAGCCGGGACCTCCGCAGGGCAACTCTCTCTCTCCCAGTTCCCCTTCTTCTGTCCCAGGTTTGCACCCCACTGCAACTCTGGAACAGCCCACAGAGACGTAGCTCCACTCCCAAGAGGTGATTTGTCAGGGAGGGTGGTGCCCCAGCCCCTGGGAAGCCAGGCAAGCCGCCCTCAAGCCCCTGGAACCCTGAAAGTGCAGGGGCCCCAAGAGGTGCCTCCTCTACCCAACACCCAGCATAGGCATAGGTGGGGTCCTGGGCTGGGCTCCCCACACACACCTGGCCCATTCCAGGGACCACTCTAGCTGCAGACCACCCTCAGAGTCCTGCCCCTTCCCTTTCTGCACCAGACCTCCCTGCTGGGGTGTGCCTGGTTCTGGGCAAGATCAGTGGCTCTCAGACCCTCCAAGGCTTGGGCTTTAGGAAATGCAATGATTTCATGCATGTTCAGTATGTACATGTCAGTATGACTTTAATCTTATGGGAGCCAAAGAGGTTCTTTATTTTTTCTTATCTTCATGTTGGCATTTTTGGTTATTGTTTTCTTCTTGAAGCAGATGTACAACATGTGCTTGGGGCAGAAATAGGGCCCATGATTTGAGGTTTTGCCCAATCATTTTGAACCGGGTAAAATGTTAAAGGATAGCTTCCCTGGGATCCCAGGATCAGGGCCCACAGATGATATAAGATAAAAATTACTTTCATCATTATAATTACTCCTAAATGGAGGAATTTGAGACAAAAGCACCTTCACAACAGTACCAAGAAATCAAAATGATGCCCACAGAAAGCTACCTGCTCCATGGTCAGCACATGTAACAGAAGTGTTCACAGTCTCTGGACTCCTGCCCTTCTCCTGACCAAATCTCTGAAGCACACAGACCACTTAAAATCAGAATTGTAGAACTGCTAGAACTCCTTAGAGATGTCTGGCACCATTCCCTTGGACTGCAGAATAAAACACAGTAGCTCGTTGTCACAAACTAATTTCAACATGAAGTGCCCCCTGGATGCACTAAGTTCTTTCTCTGCAAATGTTGACTAATGTAAGTCACAGTCATACCATATAAACACTACGATGGCTGGGGAGTCATCGTAGGTAAGGGAATATTTTAGCCATGTTTATAAGCATTGGCTCACTTTGTAGAAGAGGCTGAGCTGAGTGTTTTTAAATACTATTTCAGACCTGTTTTACAGCACCCTCTGAACATACCAGAGCCTGAATGGACTAAAAAAGATAGTTGGTTTCAGTAACTTTAATACCAGAAAAATATTATACTGTCTCTATTCCTAAGGATCTTTGAGTATCTTACCCAGAGGTCCTCCACTAAGATAATGATCTTAATGATCACCATGGGCAGAGGTGAAAAGGCCCGCTGAATTCGTTCCAGTTGTCCACATGACAAGAAAATCCTGATACTTGATAGGTTTCCAGATCGAGAAGACCAGAGATAAGAGGGAAATAGTACCCTGTATGGAACAACAAGGGATTTGGAGTCAATTTGGGGATCCCACTTAGGTTTCTGACACTAAAATCCTCTGTGACTCATATCATCTGAGTCCCTTTCTAACCGTCTGAAAATGTGCCTAAAAATATCTACACCCTAGTTGAGAAGTTTAAGAGGCAGAATGCTACAAAGAGCCAGTATGATGTCTCTCAGGAACAGGTGCTAAGGAACACATAATTGCTATTGGGTCTATTTCTTTTCTAGAAGAAAGAACACATGTTGAATCCATATTTCTAATAGATGACTCACCAGATGATTTTCAAACCTGAAGGAAGGCCAAGAAGTCGCTCTTGTGTCGTGTTTCACTCAGAAATCATGTTGTTGGACTGGTGAGGACAATACGATAGCAACGTCATCACTAAGAGTGGGGAGCTTCTAATTTCCATACGGCCATGTTCACCCCCTTAGCTCAGGGCCACCAGAAAGGACAGCTGAGGGGGACCACAGGCCAAGGCTGCCAGGTGTGGCTGGGGCAGGCAGAATTCTGACTTAAGGCTCAACTCCTGTCTAGGTTATTATAATGCTCTTCACAAAGAAAGTGCCATTGTGTGTGAGCCCTCATGTAGAAAAGGTTCAGAATTTCCATTGAGATTCCCTCTCTCACCTTTAGGATATGTAGCAAAGTTCCATTTAATTTTAAACATTGAAGGACTTCCTGGTTTTCTTTTCGCTATGACTGTGGCTCAATTCGCCTGTGGTCTAAGAATAGAATCTAGTTAATTTCAGGGTTTAACATTTGTAGCATTGATTCGTGGCCCCATCTATCATCTATTTGGGTAAAGAGTCTATGACCACTTGAAAATAATGTATTCTGCACTTATTATGGAATGTTCCCTATATGTCAATTAGGTCACATTTTTACCAACGTTTTGTCTGCTTTTTCTGTCAGATATTGAGAAAGGTATATTAAAATCTTCAAACAATGTTGCTCTATTCAACATGGCATCGGAGAATCTACCACTGTTAGAAGGCAAGGGAAACAAAAAGTATAAGAATTGAGGGGATAATTGTAACTATTCACAGATAATATGATTGTGTACATAGAAAATACAAACCAGACTATAAATACCCTATTAGAATTAAAAATGCAATTTATAAATTTGAGATGGATTGTAGCTTCCCATTGGACAGTTTCTGAAAGAAAATGCAGAACCTGTCAATCATGGGGTAGGACATATGGTGCACTAACCATTTAAAAGAATTCAGTGGGACTTCATAAAAATGTGACATTTCTCCTTATCTTATGACCATAAGAAAATGAAAAAGTGAACCACAGTCTGGGAAGTAAAGATTTGCAATATACACACTGACAAAGACTTGTCAATAAAGAATTCCTGCTCATCAACCATAAAAAGTCTATTTATAAACGAATACTTCACAAAAGATTGACTGATGTCCAATAAAACCCAGAAAGGGTACTCTACAGTATTATTTTCAGGAACAGAAAAAGCCTTTCCTAAAATGAAAACATACACACAAACCAGTATTCCCTAGATGGATGACGTCCTTATTTCTGAGGACAGCTTGAAGAACAGACTAGCATCAAAGTAAAGTGATGGAATTCCTGACACTCAGAGGATGGACAATTGACCTCAACCTACAGTACAATTTCTAGGCATCATTCGGTCCTCTGAAGGCAGACAACTACCACACCCCTTCCTACACCACACAGGTTGCTTCCCAACACCTACCATAAAAGAAGAACATGAGAAACAGATAGGACTAGTAGGAAATAGCAAAAATCACATGGGGGGATTATCCTGAAACACACTGATCACATAACTAGTGTAAGGAAGTGTAGGGAACTGACAAGGACAGAGACTCAAGAGGTACTTCTTTGGGAAATGCTGTCTGAAATCGTCACACGTTGGTACCAGCTAATGAGGGCTCTGAGCATACCCTAGGGTTTGCTCACAAGGGTCTGCAACACCATCGCTGAGGACTGAAACTCTTCAAGACCTCAAAGCTTGCCTGATTGACTATTGGACTAAGAGATTCCCATGTTCTGAAAACAGATACCAACTCATTGAAAGGTTCACCTGGGCTCGCTCGGAGGCCCTACAAGAAGCTGAACCACTCACTGAAAATCAATTACACACACACACACACACACACACACACACACACACACACACACCTGTCATTTCAGCAATTACTTAAACATTCAAGGTTCTTCCTACCTTTTCTTTTTCACATTGATATTTATACTCACATGAAATGTCATCATTTCTAATGAACACTGATGTCAAAATAGAGATCCATTGACACAATATTCACAAAATGGAACTTCCCTGCTGTCATTTTCAATATAGCGTTTTTTAAAGTTCATACATATTTTAGGTTTTGGTAACTTATACAGGAGAAGATCAGCATTGAAAAACTCTAAATACTGACAATGAGTTTTAAGCCTAGAGAACAAAAATTGTCCAATTTCATAGATAATAAGGAACCAAAGGGACAGCATGGACGCTGTAGTCGAATAATTTTACACATATGCATCCTCTCTTATTCTACTACTGAGGGGCGTGTTTTATTACCAGTATGCATGCATCAATTGTCTTCCACGTGCACCTTCACAGGTATAATGAATTACTACAGTAGAATGAAATGTCTGGGAACTACTTAGCGGCATCTATAATGAACAATGAAATTTCGATCTTATATTTGGTGAACTTCCACTGTCTGTCCCTTTAGACAATGGACCCTAAACAGAAGGGGGAATGAACCACGAGAGACTATGGACTCTGGGAAACAAACTGAGGGCTTCAGAGGGGAGAGGGGTGGGGGATTGGGATGGGCCAGTGATGGGTATTAAGGAAGGTACATATTGCATGGAGCACTGGGTGTTATATGCAAATAATGAATCACGGAACACTACATCAAAAACTAAGGAAATACTGTATAGTGACTAACATATCATAATAAAAAATTATTATTAGAAAAAAATTAAAGGTAAAAAAAAACCAATACAGCTTCTCTGTTTCAAGAACAATCACAATTGAGAAAAAAACTAACTTCCAATCCCTAAAGCAAAACACAGACCAAATTCCATTTCACTCCCCTTTATTCACATTCTCTGTGGGTTCTAAGCTATTTCCCTAACTCCTTTCCTGCTGAACACGGAACCCGGGCTCGATCCCAGAACCCTGAGAACATAACCTGAGCCAAAGGCACATGCTTAACTGGCTGAGCCAGCCAGGAGCCCCAGCCATGTTTTTCTTAAGCAAAAGGACAATTTCTCACAATGCCTTCACATGACTTCACATGGTACCAGACACCTGCATTTGCCTCTAGGAGGTTGCAGATGAAGGCGATTGCAAACTCTCACAGTGGTTTATCAAATACAATGACCTGCCTGGTGACAATGAAACTCTTATGAGCCCACGAGAGGGTGCTGTGACACTCAGCTGTGGCTGGGCTGGCACAGAGAACCAAATCCATTTCCCTGCCTGATGTCTGTGAGGAACAGATGCCCCCACTGTGAATGAGACCCTGCCACTGAGCTGTCCAGAGATGGCCATCCTCACGGAGGATGAGGATAAAGGACAATGCCTGAGGAGACCTCATCTGTCTCTTTTATCTTTTCATATTTTTGACAGTGGACAAATCACTGCCTAGGAGTCCCCAACTACCTTAGTCTCATCTGTGAATGGCCAAGAGGTTTTACAAAACACTCAAGATTTTGACCTCACAAATGCCCACAACCACTTACCATAGGGATTGAACATTAAGCAAAGATACTGTTCCTTGGAAGAGAGGTCCTGCCCACTGTTGTTTCTCACTTCTATGCACATCTTCCTTACCTCATGGTAATATAACCACCTTGATTCCTGCTTCCGTCTTCAGGAAGGCTGATGTGACTTGAAGGGCATTACCCTGACATCGTTCTTTCTTAGCAATAAGATGTGGACATTTCCCTAGTCCTACACATCCAAAGTTGAATGGGAGTCAGGATTGAGGAGACTGATGAGAGTTGAAGGTGTTTTCCTGTACACGATGGTTTATTACCAATAAGGATGGGTCAGAGTCCTCGAAATTCCAGAACCTTTTCATTAATGCTTCCTACTCGTGAAAGAAGATGTACATTGGTCTTTCCCTGTATAGTGTGGTGACTCAGAGAAAAGTGCTTAGCCCTTTCGTCAGACTTCCACGACCACTTTGGGGCTGGCTTCCATATTCAGAAAGGATGATGTTAGGGCTAAGAGGGTTCCTGTACACTGTTATTTCTTACAGATAAGTGTATGGCATTTTTGTTACATTGCCTGAACCACTTATAGCCGGGCTTGCCGGTCTCCTGGGGACGAACCCTAACCCTAGCTCGGCCCCCGAGGGGCCCCTCCCAAGGGGCCTTGTGCCACAACGCCGGGGATTGGGGCCCCCGAGCCCAGCACCTTTGTCAGCCTGCTGCCCCGCGGCAACCCGGGCTGCTAGGGGCACCGCCAGTCTTTCAGGGCAAGAGAACGGGCAGGGCCCTCCAAGCCCCCGGCGACCTTCGAAGGCCCCTGTGCCAAAATGCTTGGGCCCACACTCCCTCTCGCCAGCGCCCTCACCTCGGCCTGCCCCTCCGCCTGCTGCAGAGCTGGCGGAACGGGCCTCCTAGACTCCTGGGGGCTAGCACTTACCCTAGGTCACCCCCGAGGGGCCCCTCCCAAGGATCCTGGCACCGCAATGCCGTGGATTTGGGACCCCCGAGCCCCAGTGCTGTACTCACTCTGCCACCCCATAGGCACCGAGGGCAATAGGGTCGTTGCCATTCAGGAAGGGAGAATGGGCAGGGCCCTCCGATCACCCTGCGACATTCGAAGGCCCCCCACGCAAAAACTCTGGCTCCCACACTCCTGCCCGCCAGCGCCCTAACCTCGGCCCACCCCTCCACTCGCTGCAGAGCTGGCGGATCAGGCCTGCTGGCTTCCTGGGGGCTAACCCTATCCCTAGGTCGCCCCCAAGGGGCCCCTCCCATGTGGCCTGGCGCCGCATGCCAGGGATTGGGAACCCCCAAGTCCCAGCGCCGGAAGCTCCCTGCCACCCCACCGCCACATGGGGAACTAGGGGCGTCGCCAGTCCTTGAGGGCGACAGAACGGGCAGCACCCTCCGAGCCACCTGGGACCTTCGAAGGCACCCCGAGCCAAAACCAAAATGCTCTGGCCCACACTCCCACTCACCAGCTACCTCACCTCGACCCACACCTCCATTCACCGCACATGGTGGAACGAGCCTGCCAGCCTCCTGCGTGCTAACCCTAACCCTAGGTCGGCCCCCGAGGGGCCCGCCCAAGGGGCCTGGCGCCGCAACGCTGGGTATTAAGGACCCCCGAGCCCCAGCGCCGGACTCACCCTGCCGCCCCGCTGCCACCCGGGCCGCTAGGGGTGCCGCTGGTCATTCAGGGCGGGAGAATGGGCAGGGCCCTCTGAGTCCATGGCGACACTCAACGGCCCCCCCATCCAAAACGCTTGAGCCCATGCTCCTGCTCCTCAGTGCCCTCACCTTGGCCCGCCCCTCCACTCGTGCAGAGCCGGTGGATGAGGCCTGCCCTCCTCCTGGAGGCTACCCATAACCCTAGGTTGGCCCCTGAGGGGCCCCTCTGAAGGGGCCTGACACCACAATGCCTGAGATTGGGGACACCCGAGCCCCAGCGCCGGACTCACCGTGTCGCCCCGCCACCACCCAGGCCACTAGGAGCACTGTCGGTCATTTAGGGAGGGAGAACGGGCAGATCCCTCCAAGCCCCTGGCAACATTCGAAGGCCCCCCGTGCCAAAACGCTTGGGCCCACACTCCCGCTCGACAGCGCCCTCACCTAGGCCTGCCCCTCTGCTCGACACACAGCCGGCAGATCGGGTCTGCCAGCCTCCTGGGGGCTAACAGTAATGCTTGGTCAGCCCCCTAGAGCCCTTCCGAAGGGGCCTGGCACCCCAACGCCGAGGACTGGGGACCCCGAGCCCCAGCGCTAGACTCACCCTACCGCCCCTCCTCTAACCGGGCCGCCAGGGTAGTCACCTGTCATTCAGGGCGGAAGAACGTGAACGGCCCTCTGAGCACCTGGCGACCTTCGAAGGACCCCCCCTCGAAAACTCCTGGGCCCATGCTCCTGCTCGCCAGCGGCCTCACCTCCGCCCGACCCTCCGCTCGCCACACAGCTGGCGAATCGGGCCTGAGGGCCTCCTGGGGGCTAACCCTAACACTAGGTCGCACCCGAGGGGCCCCTCCAAGGGGCCTGGCGCTGCAACACCGGGGATTGGGGACCCCTGAGCCCTAGCACCGGACTCACACTGCTGCCCCTCTGCAACCCGGGCCGCTAGGTGTGCCGTCGGGCATTCAGGGCGGAAGAACGTGCAGGGCCCTCCGAGCCCCCGGCGACCTTTGAAGGCCCCAGCACCAAAACGCTTGGGTCCACGCTCCTGCTCGCCAGCGCCCTCATCTCAGCCCACCCCTCCGCTCCTTGCAGAGCGGGTGGATCCGGACTTCCGGCCTCCTCGGTGCAAACTCTAACCCTAGTTCGGCCACCGAGGGGCCCATCCCAAGTCGCCTATCGCCGCAACACCTGGGATTGGGGACCCCAAAGCCCCAGCGCCAGACTCTACCCTGCTGCCCTGCCGCAACCCGGGCCACTAGGCGTGCTGCCGGTCTTTCAGGGTGGGAGAACGGGCAGGGCCCTCCGAGCCCCCGGCGACCTTCAAAGGCCGCCTGCGCCAGAACGCTTGGGCCCACGCTCCCGCTCCCCAGCGCCCTCACCTTGGCCCGCCCCTCCGGTCGCTGCACAGCCGGCACATCAGGCCTGCCCGCCTCCTGGGGGTTAACACTACCCCTAGGGTGGCCTATGAGGGGCCCTTTCGAAGGGGCCTGGTGCCTCAGTGCCAGGGATTGGTGACCCCCGAGCCCAAGCCAGGACTCACTTTGCCGTCCCGCTGCAAACCAGGCCACTAGGCGTGCTGCCGGTCTTTCAGGGTGGGAGAACGGGCAGGGCCCTCCGAGTCCCAGTGAACTTCTAAGCCCCCATGCGCCAAAATGCTTGGGCCCATGCTCCTGCTCACCAGCGCCCTGACCTCGGCCCGCCCCTCTGCTCACGCACAGCCAGCGGATCGGGCCTGCCAGCCTCCTGGGGGCTAACCCTAACCCTAGGTTGGCCCCCGAGCGGAACCTCACAAGGGGCCTGGCACAGCAACGCCAGGGATTGGGGACCCCCGAGCCCCAGCGCTATACTCACCGTGCCGCCCTGCCACCACCCGGGCCGCTAAGGGCGCCTCTGGCCATTCAGGGCGGGAGAACCGGCAGGGCCCTCCAATCCCCCGGCGACCTTCCAAGGCCCCCCTGTGCCAAAATGCTTGGGCCCACGCTCCAGCTCGCTGGCGTCTTCACCTCGGCCTGGCCTTCTGCTACCGCACAGCTGGCGGAACATGCCTGCCGGACTCCTGGGTGCTAACACTAACCCTAGGACGGCCCTAGAGGGGCCCCTCCCAAGGGGCCTTGCGCTGCAATGCACAGCATTGGGGACACCTAAACCGCATTGCCAGACTCACACTGACACCCCGCCACCACACAGGTCGCTAGGGGCGCCTCCGGTCATTCAGGGCGGGAGAACGGGCAGGGTCCTCCGAGCCTCTAGTGACGTAAAAGGCCCCTCGCGCCAAAACACTGCATACTATTCCCTCGCTCGCCAGCGCCCTCACCTCGGCCCACAACTCCGCTCGCCGCACAGCCGGCGCATCAGTCCTGCTGGCCTACTGAGGTCTAACACTAACCCTAAACCCTAACCCATAACCTTAAACCCTGAACCTTAAACCCTAATCCTAACCGTAACTCTAACCCCTAACCCTTACCCTAACCCTAACCCTACCCTAAACCTAACCCTAAACCTTAATCCTTAATCCTTAAACCTTAAACCCTAACATTAACACTAAACCCTAAACCCTAAGCCCTAACCCTAATCCCGAAACCCTAAACATGAAACCCTAACCCTAACCACTAACCCCAAACCCCAAACACTAACCCTAAACCCTAACCCTACCCCAACCCCTACCATACCCCTAACACTACCCCTCACCCTACCCCTTCAGCTAACCCTACCCCTAACCCGTAAGCTAACCCTAAACCTAACCCTAACCTGTACCCTCACCCGTACCCTAACCCTAACCCTAACCTGTACCCTAACCCTAACCCTAAACTGTACCCTAACTCTAACCGTAACCGTAACACGTACTCTAACCCATACCTTAACCCGTACCCTAACTTTAACCCTAAACTGTACCCTAACCCATAACTTAAACCGTACCCTAACCTTAACCGTAACCCTAACAAGTACCTTAACCTGTACCCTAACCTTAACCCTAAACCCTAAACCCGGACTCTAACCCATACCCTAACTCGTACCATAAACCGTACCCTAACCCTTCCCGTACCCTAACCCTAACCTGTACCCTAACCGTAACTCTAAACCCTAAACTGTAACCCGTACCTTAACCCTAACCAGTACCCTTACCTTAACCTTAACCCATACCCTAACCCGTACCCAAACCCATACCCTAACCCGTGCCCTATCCCTAACCCAGACCCTAACCCATACCTAACCCTAACCTGTACCCTAGCCCGAACCCTAACCCATACACTAACTATAAACCATACCCTATCCCTATCCCTAACCCGTTCCCTAACGCGTACCCTAACCCCAACCCTAAACCGTAACCTAACCTGCACCATAACCCTAAACTATACCCTAACCCTAACCCGTACCGTAACCCTAACCCGTACCCTAAACCATACCCAAATCCGTATGTCAACACTTACCCTAAATCGTACACTAACCCGTACCCTAAACTGTACCCTAATGCGTACCCTAACCCGTACCCTAACCCTAACCTGTACCCTAAACCTAACCCGTACTCCAACCCTAACCCTAACCCTAAACCCAAACCCTAAACCCTAACCCATACCCTAAACCCTAATCTGTACCCTAACCCATAACCTCTAACCTGTAACCCCTAAACCCAACCCTAACCCGTACCCTCTCCTTACCCTAACCCTAACCCCTACCCTCACCCGTACTCTAACCGTAACCCATACCCTAACCTTAATCCATACCCTGATCCATACCCTAACCCCGGGGATTGGGTACACCTGAGCCCCACCACGGGACTCAGCCTGCCACCCCTCAGGAAACCATGCCCCTTGGGGCGCCACAGAGCATCCCGTGCAAGAGAACTGGTAGGGCCCCCCTGAGACCCAAGCGATCCTCGGTGGCCCCCTACACCCCAACCCTGAGGCCCACGCTCATCCCGCCGCACACGCCTTCCCTTCAGCTTGCCACCGAGCTCGTCGCAGAGCTGGCAGATCAGGCCTGTCGGGTTCCTGGGGCCTAGACCTGTCCTTATGTCGGCTGGGGGGGCCCCTCCCCTGGGGCCCGGTGCCACAGCCCCAGGGACTGGGGACACCTGAGCCCCACTGCAGGATAAAGCCTGCCAGCTCACAGGAAACAGTGCCCCTTGGGAGGCTGTAGAGCATTCAGGGCGGGAGAACCAGGAGGGCTCCCAGAGCCCCAGGCGAACTTCGGCGATTCCTAAACCCAACCTTGAAGCCCATGCTCACCCCACCCCGCACCCTCACCTCAGACCGCGGCGGAGCTCGCCACATAGTGGGCAGATCTGGCCTGCGGGGTTCCTGGGCCCAAACCCTAACCCTAGTTCATTTGTGGAGGGGCCCCTCCCCAGGAGCCTGAAGTCGCAGCCGCGGGGATTCGGGACACCTGAGCCCCACAGCAGGAATCAGTCTGCCACCACGCAGGAAACCGTGCACCTTGGGAGGCCATAGAGCATTCAGGGTGGGAGAACCAGGAGGGCCCTCCTGAGCCACCAGCGAACAATGGCGGCCTCCCGCACCCCAACCCTGAGGCCCACGCTCACCCTCCCCACACCCTCACCTCAGCCCGGGTAACTAGCCATACAGCCAGCAGATCAGGCCTGCGGGGTTCCTGGGGCCTAACCCTAGCCCTAGCGCGGCCGTGGGTGTGGGGGCCTCCCCAGGAGGCTTACACTGCAGCCCTGGGGAATTGGGATACCTGTGCCCCACCGCAGGACTCAGCTTGCCACCCGACAGGAAACCGTGCCCCTGGGGGCTCTACGGAGCCTACAGGGCACGAGAATTTGGGGAGGCCCCCAGAGCCCATCCCCACTTTTGGCAGTCCCCCGTGCCCCAACCCTGAGGCCCATGCTCACCCTCCCCCATGGCCTCCTCTCAGCCCTCCACAGAGCTCGCCGCACAGCCTGCAGTATGTCCCTGCCGGGCTCCTGGACCCTAACCCTTACCCTAGGTTGGCCACAGAGGGGTCCCTCCCCAGGGTCCTGGCACGCCACTCTGGGGGATTGGGGACACCCAAGCCCCACCGTAGGACTCAGCCTGCAGCCCACAGTTAACTGCACCATTTTGGGGAACAGAGCATTCAGGGCAAGAATTGGGGCAAACCCTGAGAGCCCCTTCTGGTGAACCCCGACCTTTGTGGGCCCTTCCGGATGAAACCCAAGGCTCACACTCAC
Source organism: Ursus americanus (assembly GCF_024610735.1). Lineage (NCBI taxonomy): Eukaryota > Metazoa > Chordata > Mammalia > Carnivora > Ursidae > Ursus > Ursus americanus. The sequence goes on from NW_028273666.1 coordinate 146,006, forward strand.
CCGCCCTTGTGCCCTCATCTCACTCGGCCTGGGAGCTCTCTGAGCACTGGGCAGTTCAGACCTGCTGTCCTTGAGGCCTAACCTAACCCTGGGTCTTCTGCTGACGGTCCCTCCCCGTTTGCCTGCCTCCAAGGCACCAGGCATTGGGCTCACCTCTGCACGACTAGAGGACTCAGCCTGCCCCACAGCAGGAAACTGTCCATTTTGGGCTGCAGCAAGGATTCATAGGAAAATCGGAGGGCCCCCCTCAGCCCATCCCAGGCAATCCCCACTTTCAGAGATCTCCCCGGATCCAATTAGTAGCTTCACACTGACCTTTAAACTTGCTCTCCACGGAGATCTTTTGAAATTCTCCACACTTCCAACCGATGGCATCATCCAGCTTCAGAGACTTACCCAGCTTTAGGTCTTGAGATGGATTAAAATGAGAAGTCACTTCACTAATGATGAGGTAGCGGTGACCAAAAGATACATGCATAAATGCTTCATATCACTTGGCTTCAGGGAAATGCAAATCTAAACCACTATAGATGCCATATCACACGAGGCCGAATATCTAAAAATAAGAAGAAATGAAACTACACATCTTGGAGAGGATGTGGAGAAACGGGAACCCTCTTACACCCCTGTGCGAATGCAGTCCGGTACAGCCACTCTTGAAAATGGTACGGAGTTTCCTCAAGAAGTTATAAATAAAGCTACCCTATGTCCCAGCAATTGCCCTACTGGGTATCGACCCCAAAGAGACAGAGGTAGTGAAGATGGGACACATGCACCCCAGTATTCATAGCAGCAATATCCATCATAGACAAACTGTGGAAGGAGTGCAGATGATCATGGACAGATGAATGGATAAAGAAGATGTGGATCATATATATAATAGAATATTACTCAGATATCAGAAAGGATGAGTACTTACCATCACACCGACCTGGGTGGAGCTGGAGGGTATTATGCTGAGTGGAATAAGTCAATGAAAGAAAGGCAATGATCATATGCTTTCACTCCTATGTGGAATATCAGAAACAAGGAAGATGACCATAGGGGAAGGAAGGGAAAATAGAATGGGAAGTCATCAGAGAGGGAGAAAACCCATGATGGACTCTTAACTATCGCAAGAAACTGATGATTGCTGGAAGAGAAGTTGGGAGGGGTAACTGGGTGAGTAGCATTAAGGAGGTCACACGATACAATGAGCACTGGGTGTTACACACCACTGAAAATTTATTGAAGACTACATCTGAAACTAATGATGTACTGTAAGTTGGCTAATTGAATTTAAATTAAAGAACAAAAGACCTCGAATAAACAATCCTAAACATTTGTATGGAACCACTAAAGATTCCAAACAGCCAGTGCAATGTGGAAAAGAAAACAAAGCTGGAGGACTCACAATTTCAGATTTCAGGTTATACTACAAAGCTGCAGTCATCCTAACAAGACAGTACGGCACAAAACTGGACACAGCGACCAAAGGAACAGGACACAAGTTCAGACAGAAACCCACAATTATGTGGTCCATGAATCTTCCACAAAGCAAGCAACGATATCAAAAGGGAAATGAGCAGTCACTACAACAAATGGTGTTGGGAAAACTAGACAGCTACGCACAAAAGGATAAAATTAGACTGCTTTCTTACACAATACAGACAAACACAAAACAGTTTCAAGACCTCAATATAAGACCTGAATCCATAAAAATCCTACAGGAGGGAAGACAGTAACTTCTTGACATGGACCATACCAACGTTTTTCTAGACTGTGTCCTGAGGCAAAGGAAATGAAAGCAAAAATAAACTATTGGGAATACAGCAAAATAAATAGTTTCCACATGGCAGAAGAACAATGAAAACGTAAAAATCATAAGACAACCTACTCAAAGGGAGAAGATATTTGCAAACATCATATGCAATAAAGGGATAGTGTCCAAAACATATAGAACTGATACTACTCGACCCCCAAAAAACAAATAATCCAGTTAAAAAATAGGCAGAAGACATGGACAGACATTTCTCCAAAGAAGAAATACAAATGGCCAACAGTCCCGTGAAAAGATGTTCACCATCACCCATCATCAGGAAAATGTAATTCCAAAGGACAATGAGGTAATACCTCAAACCTGTCAGAATGGCTAACATCAAAAGCACAACAAAGAGCAGGTATTGGGAGGATGTGGATAAAGGGGAATCCTCGCAAACTGTGGGTGGGAATGCAAACTGTGATGGCCACCGTGGAAAACAGTATGATGGTTCCTCAAAAAATTAAAAATAGAACTACCCTATGATCCAACAATCACACTACACATATTTACCCAAAGAATAGGAAAACAGTAACTTAAAAGGATACGTGCACCCCTATGTGTCTTGCACCATTATTTACAATATCACAATATGGAAGCAACACAAGTGCCTGTAGAAAAATTTACAAATGAGATGATAGATGTGTGTATTCACACACACACACACACACACACACACACACACACAGAGAGACACACACACATACACACACAATGGAGTATTACTCGGCTTGAAAAAGAATGAAACCTTGCCATTTTCAGCCACATGGATGGAGCTAGAGAGTATTATCCTAACTAAAGTCAGTCAGTCAGAGAAAGACAAATCCCATACGATGTCACTCTAATAGGGAATTTAAGAAACAAACAAAAATAAATAACTAAAAGAGAAAAAGGAGACACACCAAAATACAAACTCTTAACAACAGAGAACAAACGGATGGTTACCAGAGAGGAGGTGAATAGAGGGATGAGTGAAATAGATGAAGGGGATTAAGAGGACACTTTTCTTGACGACCACTGAGTAATATATGGAATTACTGAATCACTATTGGACACCTGAAACGAATGTAACACTGTATGTTAGCTCTACTGGAATTAAACTAAATTTTAACAAAAGATTTTTCTTTCAGGAACCTCTTTGAAAAAGCTTTCCCTGTGCACTGTGCATAAGCTGTACTTCGGAGGATTCACTCTACAATAATTATTCACTCTATGCCTTGAATTCAGATTTCACTGAGTTCTTACTGTGGATCCCAGCCCACGGGAGCCATGGTCCTTTTCTGTCCAGGCTCAGCACCTATGCATTCAAGATTGGAAGTAGAGACACATGTCACTTTACAGTCCAGAAAGCTATTATTGTTTCTGTTTCAGTGTGAGAGAGTCACAGACTTTGGGACAGGTTTCAGAGCAGGTTTATTATGGATCCTGGATCTCTACTTCAATGTTCATTGCCTGGATCCATTTGGCTAATAGGTTCCCTGTGGATGGGCTTGCTTCCAAGCACATACATGGAAGATGCAAAGGTGGGTGGGCTTGGTGCGGGACAGGAAGAAGACCTAAAACAGAGAGGGTCCGACCCCTCCTCTGATCCACGAACTGCTACAGGAGAGGTTACAGGAGATAGAATCCATGGGAAACTCCAAGGTCACCAGCTGAACACAGGAAGCACAGGTCAAGGGATCTGGAGATGTAGGGGTTGAAGGCTGCTCTGAGCTACCTCTGGGAGGAAGGGAGGGAAGGAATGAGAAGGAGACCCTGCCTGTCCCTGGCCCATGCCAGCTGCCCACCGCTCCAAAACGCATCCGTCTATGAACTGACACAGCCTGGGCTCAGGATGGGCTGCCTCAGGTCCCTCAATCCTCAGTGGGACAGCTGGCCCCAGGGCTCAGAGACATGCTGAGGGAGATGAGAGGGAAAGCTGCCCTGCCCAGGTCATCCCCTCATTGAGCAGACAGCCCTTCAGAACTGCTAAAAAAAAAAAAAAACCCACTAACGGGGTTGAAAGACATGCCATGGATGAACTAAGGCATAGATTTATGTAAAATAACATTCATTTTTAAGTTCAGAGCTGTCATCTCAGGAAGTGGGGAGAGCTTCCCTGAACAAGACTGAGGGGTGGGCAGGCCATGCTGAAAAGGGAGACATGGCTCTCCTGATGGGGATCTGCAGCCCCCTTTTAGGGAAGGGCATCATCCTCGCATCACACGAGATCCATGGAAGTGTTCCATCAGGGCCAGATGTTTGTCTCAAGAAGGCTACCCTGGCATCGGACTGCACAGGGCACCGGGGACGAGGGACAGATAGAGGACGGACAATACCCCGGAGGCCATGGGGCAAGAGCAGAGGCACATGACCTTGAAGATGATGATGAAATGCAGGAGGTGGCAGCATGGATCCGGCCCGAAAGTACCATGGGAGCAGTGCCCACAGCTACACTGACTGGATGCCTTCTGTGCTCGGTGTGGTTGACTTCAGTGTGCTCCAGACTAGTCCTGAACACAAGTCTAGGAAGTGTGCACTACCCCCGGCCTCCTCTCCCCTTGCAGCTGCTAGGAATCATGGTCACAGACCCTGGTCAGCTTTCGTGGAAACCAAGCAGTGGCTCCCCTGCACGCTGCACCTCTGGTGGTGGTCCAGTGCAACCCTCATGCCTGGCCAGACACTGATGTCTACCTGTCTCCACACAAATCCACAGAGAGGAGGGTGTCCCTGAATTCCACAGCACATGATGAGACAGATCCACAGAACCCAACACCCAGTGGGTCACTCGGGACCTCACCTATGGTCATGGAGCTCACCATACCTTATTTCTGTCACTTCCCACAGAAAGCCTGTTCTGATCACCCACAATACCATACATCCTTGTTGCTGACCTGGGGTCATGCCATGAACCCACATGGCACCTTTCTTTAAGTGAAGGCTATGCCTACACCTCCTAGAAAATATTTCTAATGAAGTACAAGTCCATCAGGACTATGGTGTGAACATTGGCATACAGCCTGCATGGTACTAGTCAGTAATTCTAACAAGGGTTAACCCCACCCCCGTCTCACAAAACCTTCCTCCGTCCCACGGAACTCATGGTCTGCCCGCAGAAAACCCTCCAGGAAACAAACCTTTCATCTGAATGCTCTCTTCACCTTCTGCTTCAAATCTTGTCCAACCACAATGATATGAAAATAGAAATCAGTCTCAAGAAAAAAATGAGACAGTCAAAAATAGGTGGAGATTTTTGGGGCCTGGGTGGCTCAGTCGTTAAGGATCTGCTTTCAGCTCAGGTCGTGATCCCAGGATCCTTGCTCAGTGGGAAGCCCGCTTCTCCCTCTCCCACCCCCGTGCTTGCGTTCCCTCTCTCGCTGTCAGATACTTAAAGAATCTTAAATAAATATGTGGAGATTTAACAACATGCTACAGAACAACCAACAGTCAAAGAAGAAATCAAAAAAAATTTTAGAAGTACCTTGACACTGATGAAAAAGACAACCTACAAAACTTATGGGATGCAGCAAAAGTAGCTTTATGGGGGACATTCATAGAAACTCAAGTCTTCATCAATCCATATGATGCTCTCCAAAAAACAACCTGATTTATTTGGTAAAGAAGTAGAAAATAAAACAACAAACAAAGCCCCAAATTAGTAGAAATAAGGAAATAACAAAAAGGATGCATAAATAAATCCAACGGAGACTAAAAAGACAAAAAAAAAAAAACAATGAAAATGAGAGCTGCCTTTTTTGGAAAGAGAAACAAAACTGACACTTAGGTAGACTCACCAAGAAAGACAGAGGGCTCGAATACAATCAGGAAAGAAAGATAATGGATTCCTGTCTCATATCAAAATCAAAAGAACTCTTGAACCTTGGACACAACAACTTCTTGCAAGCCACGTCTCTAAAGGCAAAGGAAATAAAAGCAAAATTGAAGTATTGGAACTTCATCAGGATAAAAAGCTTCTGCTCGGCAAAGCAAATGATCAACAAAACAAAAAGGCAACCTATGAAATCGAAGAAGATATCTGCAAATGATATTACAGATAAAGGGCTGGTATCCAAGATCTATAAAGAACTCGTCAAACTCAACACCCAAAAAATGGGCAGAAGACACAAAGAGATACAAATGGCCAACAGACATATGAAAAAATGCTCCACATCACTTGCCATCAGGCAAATACAAATCAAAACGACAATGAGATACCACCTTACACCAGTTAGAATGGTTAAATTTAACAAGGCAGGGGGCACCTGGGTGGCACCGTGGTTAAGCGTCTGCCTTCGACTCAGGGCGTGATCCTGGCATTATGGGATTGAGCCCCACATCAGGCTCCTCCGTTATGAGCCTGCTTCTACCTCTCCCACTCCCCTGCTTGTGTTCCTTCTCTTGCTGGCTGTCTCTATCTCTGTCGAATAAATAAATAAATTCTTTAAAAGAAAAAAGGAGGGCACGTGTCATAATGAGCACTAGGTGTTATATGCAAACAATGAATCATGGAACACTACATCAAAAACAAATGAAGTACTGTAGGGTGAATAACAATTTTTAAAAAAGAGAAAGATATGAAATCCATAAGGAAACTGTCACAATTTGCAAATGACAGGAAATCCGGAAAGATTCCTCAAAAAAAAAAAAAAACCTGTTAGAATAAACAAATTCAAGAAAGCTGCAGGATATAAAGTCAATATACAAAGATCTGTTGTCTTTATTTATTTCAGATTTTATTTATTTATTTGACAGGAAGAGAAAAAGCACGAGCAGGGGGAGTGTCAGAAAGAGGGAGAAGCAGACCCTCACTAAGCGGGGAGCACAACACGGGGCTCAATCCCAGAACTCTGGGATCATGACCTGAGCTGAAGGCAGACGCTTCACATATGGAGCCACCCAGATGACCCAACTTCTTGCATTTCTGTATACTGATGACACACTTTCGCCAAGAGAAATTAAAAAAACAATGCCATTTACAATTGCATCAAAAAATCTAGAAATAAAAGTAACCAAGAATGAGAAAGACATAGTACACTCAACACATGGCAGAAAAGAAATGAAAAATATGTGTGTCCAGGGGGGCAGAATGTATGGGTCAAAGATTTGGAAGGCAACACAAACAAATGGTAGCATACGCCATGCTCCTTAACTGGAAGAGTTAATTATGTGAACATGTCCATCGTACCCAAAGAAATCGACAGATGTGATGAAATGCCTGTCTGAATTCCAGTGGCATTACTCGAGGAAATAGAAAACAGTCCTCAAACTTGTATGGAATCACAAAAGACCCCAAATACCCAAAGCAACGTGAAGAAAGAAAGGTGCAGTCAACACACACCTGGATTTCAAGCTACATTACAAAGCTGTTGTCATCAAAACAGGATGGTACTGGCATAAACACAGACACCAGGTCAGTGGAACAGAACAGAAAGCTCAGAAACTTACCCACACGTAGATGATCCTAACTTACGACACAGCAGCAGAAGATATGCAATGAGGGAAGGACTGTGTCTTCAGTGAGCGGTAACAGGCAAACTGGACACTAAATGCAGAAGAATATAACTGGGTCACTTTCTTACACCACACACAAAATTTTTAATGATGAATGATTTGAACATAAGACCTGAATCCATAAACTTCCAAGAAGACACAGGTACTAAGTCTCTCGACATTGGTTTTGGCAAAGAGTCTTCAGATCGGACACCAAATGCAAAGGCAACAAAAGCACAAATAAACAAGTGGAACAATATCAAACTGAAATCTTCCACACAGCAAAAGAAACCATCAAAAGCTTAAAAGGCCACTGACCCAATAAGAAAAAATTATCTGTGAATCATATGTGTGAGAAGAGGCTAATATCCAAAATACACACAACACTCATACAAATCAAAACAAAAAAACTATTTAAAAAAATGGGAGGAATATGTGAATAGATACTTTCCAAAGATGGCACACAGGTGCCAACAGACAGAAGGAGTTGTTCGACATCACTAATCATCGTCAGGGAAACATCAGTCAAACCCACAATTGGCTATCCTCTCTCAACTGTTGGAACAGCAATTGTGCCAGAGACAGACACCAGGTGGGGTCAAGGGTGTGCAGACGAGGAGACACTGTGCACTGTTGGTGGGAATGGAAATTGGTGCAGCCACTGTGACAAATGGTATGGAGGTTCCTGAAAAATTTAATGCAACTACCCCATGACCCAGTAGTGGCTCTACTGAGAATTGATTTGAAGAACACAAAAATGCTGCCTCAAAAAGACAGATGCACTCCCACGTTCACTGCAGCATTATTCACAAGAACCAGACATGGAAACACAGACCTTGGGGGCCTTATGCCAAGTAACTCAGACACAGAAAGACCAATACCAGATGCTCTCATGTACATTCCACGTGGAATAAATAAATACTGAACGCATAGATAATGAGAGCAGATTGGTAGGTGCCAGATTCGGGGATGGGGTGGTAGAAACGGGTGAAGGCGGTCAAAGTCTCAATGTTTGAGTGAGAAAATCCGACAGTCATGAAATGTTCTGTGCAGCATGGAGACTAAACTAACCCCGCAGCATGGGGTATAGGTTTCCCTGCTCTTTGAAAGTACAGGGCTTCTGAGAAACCATGCACACCAGAAATGGTGTCAAGAAGGAATGACCATTAATTTACACGAACAATTAGACAGTGTGCTCAGACTCCAAAATTCCTTCTCTTTGGCTTTTCTTAGGCCTCAGCACACAAGTTTCCAATGGAGGCCCAGCATAAATGAAGATAAAGCACAGCAGAGGCTCACAGACACAATTCAAAGTGCTGGTGGCTGGATGCGGAGAGCGGTTCCCAGTGGAAGGAGCTGGTTGGGGTGCACGCTGCCTCTGTTGTGCTTCTTCCCAAAACAGATGCTGAACGTGATTCTCACTGTTCACCTTTTTTCATAAGAGGGAAATCCTCTTCAGGTCTCTTCCTCTTACTGAACCTGGGTAATAATGTAGTTCTTTCAAGAAAGCCCAGTGTCTTTGTGAACGTTTAAAAAGTGGGGGATACTTGTACTTCAGCATTGCTGAGGGAGTAGATGTGAAAGGTCCTCCCAGACACAACCCTCAGCAGATCCACCGGAAAGGCACCTTCCTCAGCATGCAGAACACGGACTACCTCCTACCCCCTGAGAAACCCTCTCCTTCCCCTTCATCAGGACAACACACAACAGCTGGGAGTTGCTCAATTCCTCTGTTCTCCTGCTCCTAATAGCTAACCCATCAGCAAATCCTGTGAGCTCCATCTTCAAAATGGACCCAGAATAGGTCTAACCACTCCATCCAAGGCCACCTGTCTGGTCCATAGTGTCTGAGTTCCTGGAAAAGCTTTGTCATTGACCTGCCTTGCCATCTTCAACCCTCTGTCATCTATTCTCAACACTGTACCCAGGATGGCCCAGTGAAACAGCGTCTCATGGGGTTATAGCCCTGGAATAGTTTTCTGTCACCCTCTGTCACCTCTCTGAGCTCATGTCCTAAGCTGTCTCCTGTGGCCACAGGGCCTTCTTGCTGCTCCTGGACATACCTGGAATTCTCCTGCCCCAGAGCCTTTGCACATGCTTTCCCTTCTGTTCAGAATGCTCTTGATGTGTTCTCATTCACCTTCGGAGAAGTCTGAATTGGAGTGACAGGGACAGAAGATGAGGCTGTGTGTGTTGGGTGAAGCTGGTGGCTCAGAAGAAGGTTCTCTGCCAGCTCTCCGCCTGTGCCTCACTTGTCCTCAGCCAGGAACTTGCACACAGCCCTCACCTGTCACAACTCTCACCCAGGAGACCCACAGCCACCCCTGGAGCCCACCCTGAACACACCCTGCTGCAGAATGCATTCAGCTCTCCTCTGGGACCCCTGTCAGCTTTACCCAGACCTGGAACTCCCCCCTGTCTCCTGCAAAGCTCCCGATTCCCCCGCTGCTTCCAAAATCACACTGGTTCAAGTTTTTCATGAGAGAGCTATAACGCTAACTAATGAAAGGTTCACACCTACTTTCCCCTTCTGTTTCTTTTCTCTCCACCTTCCTTCCTACCTGTGCAAACTGTAACATATCAGTGGAACACGAACATGCTCTGAGATCTGAATCTTTCATTGCAGCTTTCTGAGGACTCCTCATGTGATAAGACTCTATTGTATCCTACAACAGGGTGTTTTACATCTATCCTCTATAGAATAGTACAGCCCAAATCACTACAATTTTACCTCACTCTTCATGAAGCAGAACACTTTTTCCTTTCTTCTTTTACTTAAATTCCAGTTAGTTCACATGCCATGGAATATTTGCTTCAGGAGTAGGATTTAGTGATTCCTCACCTGCATACAGTACCCGGTGCTCATCACAAGTGCCCTCCTTAATACCCCTCACCCATTTAACACTTCCCCCCACACCCTTGCCCTGCAGCAACACTCAGTTTGTTCTCCACGGTTGAGTCTATTTCCTTGTTTGCCTCTCTCATCACCCCTCAACTCTCTTCATCTGTTTTTTTTCTGAAATTCCACAAGCGTGAGAGCATAGGATATTTGTCTTTCCTCACTGATTTTGCTTAGCTTAATACACTCTAGATCCATCCACATCCTTGCAAATTGTAAGATTTCATTCTTTTTGAAGCTGGGTCATATTCCATTATTTATATGTATCCCACATCTCCTTTATCCATTCATCAGTGCATGGACTTTGGGATTCTCTCCATAGTTTGGCTACTGCGGACATTACTGCCATGAACATCATAGTGCATGGACCCCCTTCGAATCTGCATTTCTGTATCCTTTGGGTAAATACCTAGGAGAGCAATTGCTGGATCATGTGGTTGTTCAATGTTTAACTTTTTGAGGAACCCCCAGACTTTTCCCAGACTGGCTGCACCACTTTGCATTCCCACCAATAGGATGGGAGGGTTCCCCTTTAAGCAGAACATTATCTGCGGGCAATTTAATAAGAGGAAACAAAACCTCTGGGAGATGCACCCAGGGTCAGGCAAGCAGTTGCAGACTTCACCCCAAGGCTCCTGACGCCAAGCCCCTTGAAGCCACCAGCATGCCACTATCCAAAAGAATTCCCAGACTCTCCTTCTGACTCCACCACCAAAGAAACTACAGGGAGAATATGGCACCTCAAAATATTGAGATAATACATTTAGTAAAACTAGAAAGTCAAGCTCAACTTTTAAACAGGAACAGGCCGCTTTGGATAATTTTCAATTTCCCCTCCACCCTAATTTTAACTCTTCTGATGAAAAAACTAATCAATGATGAAACATCACCTTTGTCAAATGACATCATCCAAGTCTGTATCAGATGAAAAAAAACCACCTAAATCTAGATGCTGGCCACTCAACCATATCTTAGGCCCAATTGAATAAACACTGTTAGATGAAGGAACAAATTAGATGTTACAAACAGGCACAGAGTGAATCTCACCTTCCCTTTCTAATTAAAGAGGGTTCCTAGGAAACAGATGGTCAAAATACATTTGTCAGCAATAAATGGACAGAGAAATTGTGATCCCCTGCAAAGTTCTACCTGCAGGGAAACTAAGTAATTCTTGCACCAAACCCAGAATGCTGGCAGCTACTTCACTTTTACTTTGTGGCTCAACTAGAGAAAAGAGAAAAGCCCAGGAGGTTTTGGGATAATGAGAGGTTTTACCTCCAGCCCTGACATAGATAGGACATTTTGCCAAACATACCTGTGCTTTCTCTGAACACTGGCGTCCTGTGACAAGCTGCCTCGCTGACTCCGATGCTGACGTTCAAAACCTCGGGTGTCTTGGAGCCAGAGCAGAGAAGTGCTGTCAGCTGGGGAGAAGAAGGCACCTCTGACCTAAAGCCTGCACACCTGCTTCGGTTTCTGGGCAAAGGGGCAACACATACTTGTTGTTTAGCAGTAATTATCTTCATTCTCAATAGACCAATGACCTTGCCTTTTCTGGAAAGCAGACTTACTCTTCTAAAGAAACCCTCAATTCGTCTATTCCCAATGCAAATAGAGTGGAACATTTATTTCTCACTTAAATAGAAAACACTGTTACTGTCGACACTGCGTGACTGAACTTTTAAAAACATTTTAGAGAGAAAGGAAGGGACCTTTATTCAAACCCAAGTCAGGACAGCTGCCTCAGAGACACAATCTTCACCAAGAAGTGAGTGCTCCGGAGAAGGAACATTTGGGGCAGGCTTATATATTTTTTTCTGTTTTGTTTTACATACAGAGTTACACACCACAATGAGGATCTTCTTAGATTCCAGAAAGTGACAGACTCTTTCTTATGTTTTCAGTGTGTACATGTCAGTATGTCTTTAATCTTATGGGAGCCAAAGAGGTTCTTTATTTTTTCTTATATTTATGTTGGCATTTTTTGGTTATTGTTTTCTTCTCGAAGCAGATGTACAACATGTGCTTGGGGCAGAAACAAGGCCCATGCTTTGAGGTTTTGCCCAGTCATTTTGAGCTGGGTAATTGTTAAAGGATAGCTTCCCTGGGAGCTCAGGATCAGGGCCCACAGATGATATACAATAAAAATTCCTTTTATCATTATAATTACTCCTAAATAGAGGAATTTGAGACAAAAGCACCTTTCACAAGAGTACCAAGAAATCAAAATGATGCCCACGGGATCCTGCGTGCTCCATGGTCAGCACATGTAACAGAAGTGTTCACAGTCTCTGAACTCCTGCCCTTCTCCTGACCAAATCTCTGAAGCACACAGACCACTTAAAATCAGAATTGTAGAACTGCTAGACACCTTAGAGATGCCTGGCACCATTCCCTTGGACTGCAGAATAAAACACAGTAGCTCATTGTCACAAACTAATTTCAACATGAAGTGACCCCTGGATGCACTAAGTTCTTTCTCTACAAATGTTGACTAATGCAAGTCACAGTCATACCATATAAACACTACGATGGCTGGGAAGTCATCGTAGGTAAGGGAATATTTTAGCCATGTTTATAAGCATTGGCTCACTTTGTAGAAGAGGCTGAGCTGAGTGTTTTTAAATACTATTTCAGACTTGTTTTACAGTACCCTCTGAACATACCAGAGCCTGAATCGACTAAAAAAGATAGTTGGTTTCAGTAACTTTAATACCAGGAAAATATTATACTGTCTGTATTCCTTAGGATCTTTGAGTATCTTACCCAGAGATCCTCTACTGAGATAATGATCTTAATGATCACCATGGGCAGACGTGAAAAGGCCCGCTGAATTCATTCCAGTTGTCCACATGACAAGAAAATCCTGATACTTGATAGGTTTCCAGATCGAGAAGACCAGAGATAAGAGGGAAATAGTACCCTGTATGGAACAACAAGGGATTTGGAGTCAATTTGGGGATCCCATTTAGGTTTCTGACACTAAAATCCTCTGAGACTCATATCATCTGAGTCCCTTTCTAACCGTCTGAAAATGTGCCTAAAAATATCTACACCCTAGTTGAGAAGTTTAAGAGGCAGAATGCTACAAAGAGCCAGTATGATGTCTCTCAAGAACAGGTTCTCAGGAAGCCCTAATTGCTATTGGGTCTATTTCTTTTCCAGAAGAAAGAACACATGTTGAATCCATATTTCTAATAGATGACTCACCAGATGATTTTCAAACCTGAAGGAAGGCCAAGAAATCACTCTTGTGTCATATTTCACTCAGAAATCATATTGTTGGACTGGTGAGGATGATACGATAGCAACGTCATCACTAAAAGTGGGCAGCTTCTAATTTCCATACGGCCATGTTGACCCCCTTAGCTCAGAGCCACCAGAATGGGCAGCTGGGGAGGGGGCACTGCCATCACTATGAGTGGGGAGCTTCCCATTTCCATATGGCCATGTTGACCCCCTTAGCTCAGGGCCGCCAGAAAGGACAGCTGAGGGGTACCACAGGCCAAGGCTGCCAGGTGTGGCTGGGGTAGGCAGAACTCTGACTTAAGGCTCAACTCCTGTCTAGGTTATTATAATGCTCTTCACAAAGAAAGTGCCATTGTGTGTGAGCCCTCATGTAGAAATGGTTCAGAATTTCCATTGAGATTCCCTCTCTGACCTTTAGGATATGTAGCAAACTTCCATTTAATTTTAAACATTGAAGGACTTCCTGGTTTTCTTTTCGCTATGACTGTGGCTCAATTCCCCTGTGGTCTAAGAATAGAATCTAGTTAATTTCAGGGTTTAACATTTGTAGAATGATTCGTGGCCCCACCTATCATCTATTTGGGTAAAGAGTCTATGACCACTTGAAAATAATGTATTCTGCACTTATTATGGAATGTTCCCTATATGTCAATTAGGTCACATTTGTTACCAATGTTTTGTCTGCTTTTTCTGTTAGATATTGAGAAAGGTATATTAAATCTTCAAACAATGCTGCTCTATTCAACGTGGCATCAGAGAATCTACAAGTGTTTTATGGCAAGAGAAACAAAAAGTATAAGAATTGAGGGGATAATTGTGACTATTCACAGATAATACGATTGTGTACATAGAAAATCCAAAACAGTCTATAAATACCCTATTAGAATTAAAATGCAATTTATAAATTTGAGATGGATTGTAGCTTCCCATTGGACAGTTTCTGAAAGAAAATGCAGAACCTGTCAATCTTGGGGTAGGATATAGGGTGCACTAACCATTTAAAAGAATTCAGTGGGACTTCATAAAAATGTGACATTTCTCCTTATCTTATGACCATAAGAAAATGAAAAAGTGAACCACAGTCTGGGAAGTAAAGATTTGCAATATACACACTGACAAAGACTTGTCAATAAAGAATTCCTGCTCATCAACCATAAAAAGTCTATTTACAAATGAATACTTCACAAAAGATTGACTGATGGCCAATAAGAACAGGAAAGGGTGCTCTACAGTATTATTTTCAGGAACAGCAAAGCCTTTCCTAAAATGAAAACATACACACAAACCAGTATTCCCTAGATGGATGACGTCCTTATTTCTGAGGACAGCTTGAAGAACAGACTAGCATCAAAGTAAAGTGATGGAATTCCTGACACTCAGAGGATGGATAATTGACCTCAAACTACAGTACAATTTCTAGGCATCATTCAGTCCTCTGAAGGCAGACAACTTCCACGCCCCCTCCTACACCACACAGGTTGCTTCCCAACCCCTACCATAAAAGAACAAGATGAGAAACAGATAGGACTAGTAGGAAATAGCAAAAATCACATGTGGGGATTATCCTGAAACACACTGATCACATAACTAGTGTAAGGACGTGTAGGGAACTGACAAGGACAGAGACTCAAGAGGTACTTCTTTGGGAAATGCTGTCTGAAATACTCACAAGTTGGTACCTGCTAATGAGGGCTCTGAGCATACCCTAGGGTTTGCTCACAAGGGTCTGCAACACCATCGCTGAGGACTGAAACTCTTCAAGACCTCAAAGCTTGCCTGATTGACTATTGGACTAAGAGATTCCCATGTTCTGAAAACAGATACCAACCCATTGAAAGGTTCACCTGGGCTCTCTCGGAGGTCCTACAAGAAGCTGAACCATTCACTGAAAATCAATTACACACACACACACACACACACACACACACACACACACACACACCTGTCATTTCACCAATTACTTAAACATTCAAGGTTCTTCCTACCTTTTCTTTTTCACATTGATATTTATACTCACATGAAATGTCATCATTTCTAATGAACACTGATGTCAAAATAGAGATCCATTGACACAATATTCACAAAATGGAACTTCCCTGCTATAATTTTCAATATAGCATTTTTTAAAGTTTATACATATTTTAGGTTTTTGGTAATTTATACAGGAGAAGATCAGCATTGAAAAACTCTGAATACTGACAATGAGGTTTAAGCCTAGAGAACAAAAATTGTCCAAATTCATAGTAATAAGGAACCAAAGGGAAAGCATGGACGCTGTAGTCGAATAATTTTACACATGTTCATCCTCTATTATTCTACTACTGAGGGGCGTGTTTTATTACCAGTATACATTCATCATTTATCTTCCACGTGCACCTGCACAGGTATAATGAATTACTACAGTAGAATGAAATGTCTGGGAACTACTTGGCGGCATCTATAATGAACAATGAAATTTCGATCTTATATTTGGTGAAATTCCACTGTCTGTCCCTTTAGACAATGGACCCTAAACAGATGGGGGAATGAACCACGAGAGACTATGGACTCTGGGAAACAAACTGAGGGCTTCAGAGGGGAGAGGGGTGGGGGATTGGGATGGGCCAGTGATGGGTATTAAGGAAGGTACATATTGCATGGAGCACTGGGTGTTATATGCAAATAATGAATCACGGAACACTACATCAAAAACTAAGGAAATACTGTATAGTGACTAACATATCATAATAAAAAATTGTTATTAGAAAAAAATTAAAGGTAAAAAAAAACCAATACAGCTTTTCTGTCTCAAGAACAATCAGAATTGAGAAAAAACTAACTTCCAATCCCTAAAGCAAAACACAGACCAAGTTCCATTTCACTCCCCTTCATTCACATTCTCTGTGGGTTCTAAGCTATTTCCCTACCTTCTTTCCTGCTGAGCAGGGAGCCTCGGCTCGATCCCAGAACCCTGGGATCATAACCTGAGCCAAAAGCACATGCTTAACTGGCTGAGCCAGCCAGGAGCCCCAGCCATGTTTTTCTTAAGCAAAAGGACACTTTCTCACAATGCCTTCACATGACTTCACATGGTACGAGACACCTGCATTTGCCTCTAGGAGGTTGCAGATGAAGGCAATTGCAAACTCTCACAGTGGTTTATCAAATACAATGACCTGCCTGGTGACAATGGAACTCTTATGAGCCCACGAGAGGGTGCTGTGACACTCAGCTGTGGCTGGGCTGGCACAGAGAACCAAATCCATTTCCCTGCCTGATGTCTGTGAGGAACAGATGCCCCCACTGTGAATGAGACCCTGCCATTGAGCTGTCCAGAGATGGCCATCCTCACGGAGGATGAGGATAAAGGACAATGCCTGAGGAGACCTCATCTGTCTCTTTTATCTTTTCATATTTTCGACAGTGCACAAATCACTGCCTAGAAGTACCCAACTACCTTAGTCTCATCTGTGAATGACCAAGAGGTTTTACAAAACACTTAAGATTTTGACCTCACAAATGCCCACAACCACTTACCATAGGGATTCAACATTAAGCAAAGATACTGTTCCTTGGAAGAGAGGTCCTGCCCACTGTTGTTTCTCACTTATATGCTCATCTTCCTTACCTCAAGGTAACATAACCACCTTGATTCCTGCTTCCGTCTTCAGGAAGGCTGAGGTGACTTGAAGGGCATTACCCTGACATCGTTTTTCTTAGCAATAAGATGTGGACATTTCCCTAGTCCTACACACCCAAAGTTGAATCGGAATCAGGATTGAGGAGGCTGATGAGAGTTGAAGGTGTTTTCCTGTACACGATGGTTTATTACCAATAAGGATGGGTCAGAGTCCTCGAAATTCCAGAACGTTTTCATTAATGCTTCCTACTCGTGAAAGATGATGTACATTGGTCTTTCCCTGTACAGTGTGGTGACTCAGAGAAAAGTGCTTAGCCCTTTCGTCAGACTTCCACGAGCAATTTGGAGCTGGCTTCCATATTCAGAAAGGATGATGTTAGGGCTAAGAGGGTTCCTGTACACTGTTATTTCTTTCAGATAAGTGTATGGCATTTTTGTTACATTGCCAGAGCCACTTAGCGCCGGGCTTGCCAGCCTCCTGGGGAAGAACCCTAACCCGAGGTCGGCCCCCGAGGGGCCCCTCCCAAGGAGCCTGGCACCACAATGCCAGGGATTTGGGACCCCCGAGCCCCAGTGCTGGACTCTGCCACCCCGCAAGCACCCAGGGTGCTATGGGCGTTGCCAGTCATTCAAGAAGGGAGAACGGGCAAGGCCCTCCGATCCCCCTGTGACCTTCAAAGGCCCCCCGTGTAAAAACTCTGGCTCCCTCGCTCCTGCTTCCCAGCGCCCTAACCTCGGCCCACCCGTCCTCTCGTGGCAGAGCTGGCGGATCGGGCCTGCGGGCTTCCTGGGGGCTAACCCTATGCCATGTCGCCCCCGAAGGGCCCCTCCCAAGTGGCCTGACGCTGCATGCCAGGGATTGGGGACCCCCAAGTCCCACCGCCGGACGCACCGTGCCGCCCTGCCGCCACATGGGGCACTAGGGGCGTCACCAGTCCTTCAGGGCGACAGAACGGGCAGGACCCTGCAAGCCTCCTGTGACCTTCGAAGGCACCCCAAGCCAAAGCGTAAATGCTCTGGCCCACGCCCCCACTCGCCAGCTACCTCACCTCAACCCACACCTCCATTCACCGCACATGGGCGGAACGAGCCTGCCAGCCTCCTGGGGGCTAACCCTAACCCTAGGTCTGCCACCGAGGGGCCTGTCCCAAGGGGCCTGAGGCTGCAACGCCGGGTATTAGGGAGCCCCAATCCCCAGCGCCAGAGTCTCCCTGCCGCCCCATCACCACCCGGGCCGCTAGGGGTGCCGCTGGTCATTCAGGGCGATAGAACGGGCAGGGCCCTCTGAGCCCGTGGCGAACTTCGAAGGCCCCCCCCATCCAAAATGCTTGAGCCCATGCTCCTGCTCCTCAGCGCCCTCACCTCGGCCCGCCCCTACGCTCGCCGCAGAGCCGGCGGATGAGGCCTGCACTCCTCCTGGGGGCTACGCAGAACCCTAGGTTGTCCCCTGAGGTGCCCCTCCGAAGGGGCCTGGCACCGCAATGCCTGGGATTGGGGACCCCCGAGCCCCAGCGCCGGACTCACCGTGTCGCCCCCCCCCCGCCACCCAGGCCGCTAGGAGCACCGTCGGTCATTCAGGGAGGGAGAACGGGCAGATTCCTCCGAGCCCCTGATGACATTCAAAGGCCCCCCTGTGCCAAAACGCTTGGGCCCATGCTCCCGCTCGCCTGCGCCCTCACCTCGGTCAGCCCCTCCGCTCGCTGTAGAGCCAGTGGATCTGGACTGCAGGCCTCCTGGGTGTTACCCTAACCATTGGTGGGCCCCCGAGGGGCCCATCCCAGGTTCCTATTGCCGCAACACCAGGGATTGGGGACTCCCGAGCCCAAGCGCCTGACTCACCCTCCTGCCCTACCGCCACCTGGGCCGCTAGGGGCGCCGCCGTTCATTCAGGGAGGGAGAACAGGCAGGGCCCTCCGAGCAACCTGCGACCTTCGAAGGCCCCCCGCACCAAAACGCTTGGCCCCACGCTCCCGCTGGCCAGCGCCCTTACCTCGGCCCTCCCCTCCACTCGCCGCACAGCTGGCGGATCGGGTCTGTGGGCCTTCTGGGGGCTAACCCTAAACCTATGTCGGCCCCCTAGTGGCCCCTCCCAAGGGGCCTGGTGCCGCAACGATGGGGAAAGGGGACTCCTGAGCCCCAGCACCGGACTCACCATGCCCCCCACTGCCACCCGGGTCACTAGGGGCACCGCCGGTCATTCAGGGCGGGAGAATGGGCAGGGCCCTCTGAGCCACCGGTGACATTTGAAGGCCCCCCGTGCCAAAATGCTTCAGCCCACGCTTCTGCTCACCAGTGCCCTCACCTCGGCCAGCCCCTCCGCAAGCCGCACAACCAGCGGATCGGGCCTGGCAGCCTACTGGGGTCTAACCCTAACCCTAGGTTGGCTGTCGAGGGGCCCCTCCAAAGGGGTCTGGCACCAACACGCCAGGGATTGGGGACCCCCGAGCACCAGCGCCGGACTCACCCTGCTGCCCTGCCGAGACCTGGCCCGCTAGGTTCGCCATCCTCATTCAGAGTGGGAGAACTTGCAGTGCCCTCCGTGCCCCCTGCGACCTTCGAAGGCAACCCACGCCAAAACGCTAGGGCCCACGCTCCCGCTCACCATTGCCCTCACCTGGGACCCACCCTCCGCTCGCCACACAGCCGTCAGATCGGGCCTGCCAGCCTCCTGGGGGTTAACCCTAACCCTAGTTCAGCCCCTGAGGAGCCCCTCCCAAGGGGACTGGCGCCATCACGCCGGGGATTGGGGACAATCGAGCCCCAGTGCTGGACTTTCACTGCCACCCGGTCGCCACCCGGGCTGCTAGGGGCACCGCCAGTCCTTCGGGGCAGGAGAAGGGGCAGGGCCTTCCAAGCCCCCCGTGACCTTCGAAGGCCCCCTGCGCCAAAACGCTTGGGCCCACGCTCCCGCTCACCATTGCCCTCACCTCAGCCTGCCCCTCCGCTCGAACACACAGCTGGTGGACAGGGCCTGCTGGGCTCCTGGGGGCTAACCCTAAACCTAGGTCGGCCCCCGAGGGGCCCTTTCCAAGGGTCCTGGCTCCGCCACGCCGGGGATTGGGGACACACGAGCATGAGCACCAGACTCACCCAGCCGCCCCGCCGCCACCCGGGCTTCTAGGGGCGCCGCCACTCATTCAGGGCGGGAGAAGGGGCATGGATCTCTGAGCCCCCGGTGACTTTCGAAGGCCCCCCGCGCCAAAACGCTTGGGCCCACGCTCCCGCTCGCCAGCGCCCTCACCTCTGCCCACCACTCCTCTCGCCGCACAGCCGACAGAATGGGGCTGCCGGCCTCCTTTGGGCTAACCCTAACCCTAGGTAGGCCCCCAAGGTACCACTCCCAAGTGCCTGGCGACGCCACGCTGGGGACTGGGGACCCACGAGCCCTAGCTCCAGACTCACCCTGCCGCCCCGCCATGACCCGGCCCACTAGGGGCAACGTCCTCACAGGGCGAGAGAATAGGCAGGGCCCTCTGAGCCTCCGGTGACCTTCGAAGGCTCCCCGTGCCAAAACGCTTGGGCCCTCACTCCCGCTTGCCAGCGCATTCACGTCAGCCCGCCCTTCCGCTCAATGCACAGCCAGCGGATCAGGCCGCCGGACTCCTGGGGGTAACCCTAAAGCTAGGCAGGACCCAGAGGGGCCCCTCCCAAGGGGCCTGGCGCCACCAAGCCTGAGACTAGGACCATAGGCCCCATCGCCAGACTCACCCTGCCTCCCTGCTGCCACTCCGGCCACTAGGGGCGCCGCTGGTCATTCAGGGCACAAGAATGGACAGGGTCCTCCGAGCCACTGGCGACCTTCGAAGGCTCTCCGTGCCAAAACCCGGGTGCCCACGCTCCCGCTCCCCAGCGCCCTCACCTCAGCCCGCCCCTCTGCTCCCTGCACAGAGGGCGGATCCGGCATGCCGGCCTTGTGTGGGCTAACCCTAACCTTAGGTCGGCCCTCCAGGGTCCCTCCCAAGGATTCTGTTGCCTATACGCCAGGGATCTGGGACCCCAAGCCCCAGAACCAGACTCATGCTGCCACAACGCCGCCAGCCAGGCCACTAGGGGCGCCGCCGCTCATGCAGGGCAGGAGAACGGACAGGGCCCTGGAGAAACCAGCGACATTTGAAGCCTCCCACGCCAAAATGCAGGGGCCCACGCTCCCGCTCACCAGCGCCTTTACCTCGACCCGCCCACCTCTCGCAGCCCAGCCAGAGGACTGGGCCTGCCGGCCTCCTGGGTGTTAACTCTAACCCTAGGTCGGCCCACAAGGAGCCCCTCCCAAGAGGCCTGGCCCTAAAATGCTGGGGATTGGGGATCCCTGAGCCGCAGCTCAGGACTCACCCTGCAGCCCCACCGCCAACGGAGCCGCTAGGGGCGCCGCTGGTTATTCAGGGCAGGAGAATGGGCAGGGCCCTTGGAGACATGGCAACATTCGAAGGCCCAGGGTGCCAAAACGCTGGGGCCCACGCTCCCGCTCTGCATCCCCCTCAACTCGGCCCACACCTCCACTCCTCGCACAGCCGGCGGATCGGGCCTGCCGGCCTCCTGGGCGCTAACCCTAACCCTAGGACGGCCCCTGAGGGTCCCTTCCTAAGGAGCCTTGCGGCGCAACGCCGGGGATTGGCGACCCCCAAGCCCCAGGGCCGAGTGCACCCTGCCGCCCTGCCCCACACGGCCCGCTAGGGGCACCGCCATTCATTCTGGGTGGGAGAACTGGCAGGGGCCTCCGAACCCCCGCCCACCTTCAATGGCTCCCAGAACCAAAATGCTTGTGCCCAGGCTCATGTTCACCAGCATCCTCACCTCGGCCCAACTCTCCGCTCCACGCACAGGCAGTGTATAGGGCCTGCCAGCCTCCTGGGTGCTAACCGTAACTGTAGGTCGGCCCCCGAGGGGCCCTTCTCAAGTGGCCTGGTGCCACAACGCCGGGGATGGGGCAACCGAGCCCAAGTGCCGGACTCACCCTGCTGCCCTTCAGCCACCTGAGCCACTAGGGGCCCCGCTGGTCATTCAGAGCGGGAGAATGGGCAGGTCCCTCCAGCCACCGCCAACCTTCGAAGGCCCCCCACGCTAAAACGCTTGGGCTCATGCTCAGGCTCGCCAGCGCCCGCACCTCGGCCCACCCTGCCGCGTGCTGCACAGACGCTGATCTGGTCCACCGGTCTCCGGGGGGCTAACTGTAACCCTAGATCGACCACCGAGAGGCCCATCCCAAGGGGCCTGGCATCGCAACGCCAGGGATTGGGGACCCTGAGCCTCAGCACCTGACTCACCCTGCCGCCCAGCCACCACCCAGGGGCTTGGGGTGCTGCCATTCATTCAGGGCGGGAGAACGGGCAGGGCCCTCCGAGACACGGTGACTTTCGAATCACCCCCGCGCCAAAACGCCCAAGCCCACGCTCCCAAACACCAGTGAACTCACCTCGGTCCGCCACTCCACTCTCCACACAGCTGGCGAATAGGACCTGCCGAGTTCCTAGGGGCTAAACCAAAACCTAAGTTGCATCCAAGCGGCCCCTCCCAAGGGGCCTGGCGCCTCATCGCTGGGGATTGGAGATACCTGAGCCGCAGGGCCTGACTCACCCTGCCACCCCTCACGACCCGGGCCGCTAGGGGCGCCGCCGTTCCTGCAGGGTGGGAGAATGGGCAGAGCCCTTCGAACCCCCGCTGACCTTTGAAGGAGTTCTGGACCAAAACGCTTGGGCCCAGGCTCATGATCACCAGCATCCTCACCTTGGCCCAACTCTCCCCTTGATTCAGACCCATTGGATAGGGCCTGCCGGATAGGGCCTCTTGGTTCTAATGAAAACCCTAGGTCGGCCCCGTGGGGCACATCCCAAGGGGCCTGGCTCTGCAACGCTGGGGATTGGTGACTCAGACCCCAGAGCCAGACTCACCCTGCCGCACTGTTGCCACCCGGGCCTCTAGGGGCGCCGCCGGTCATTCAGGGCGAGAGAAGGGCAGGGCCTTCGGAGTCCCCGGTGACCTTCAAAGGCTCACCACGCCAAAATGCTGGTGCCCACGCTCCCGCTCCCCAGCGTCCTCACCTCGACCCGCCCCTCCGTTTGCTGCAGAGCCAGTGGATAGTGCCTGCCGGGCTCCTGGGGGCTAACTGAAAACCTAGGTCGGCCCCATGGGGCACATCCCAAGGGGTCTGGCTCTGCTATGCTTGGGATTGGTGACTCAGAGCCCCAGAGCCAGACTCGCCCTTCCACACTGTCGCCACCTGGGCAGTTAGGGGTGCCGCCGGTCATTCAGGGTGAGAGAAGTGGCAGGTCCTTCCGAGTTCCTGGTGACCTTCAAAGGCTCCTGGAGCCAAAACGCTGGTGCCCATGCTTCCACTCCCCAGCGCCCTCACCTCGGCCTGCCCCTCCGCTCCCCGCACAGCAGGCGGATCGGGCCTGCCAGCCACCTGGGGGCTAACCCTAACCCTAGGTCGGACCCGAAGGGCCCCTCCCAAGGGGCCTGACGCCACAATGCCGGGGATTGGGGACCCCAAGACTCAGCACCTGACTCACCTGCCGCCCAGCCGCCACTCGGGGGCTTGGGGTGCTGCCGTTCATTCAGGGCAGGAGAAGGGGCAGGGCCCTCAGAGACATGGCGACCTTCAAAGGCCCCGCACGCCAAAACGCCCAGGCCCACCCTCCCACTCACCAGCGCCTTCACCTAGGTCTGCCACTCTGCTCTCCACACAGCTGGCGAATAGGGCCTGCTGGCCTCTTAGGGGCTAAACCTAACTCTAGGTTGGCCCCCGAAGGGCCCCTCCCAAGGGGCCTGGTGCCGCAACACCAGGGATTGGGGACCCCCAAGCCCCAGCGCCCGATGCACCCTGCCGCCCCTCCCCACCTGGGCCGCTAGGGGCGCTGCTGTTCATTCACCTTGGAAGGATGGACAGGGCCCTCCGAATCCCCGCCAATTTTCGAAGGCGCCCCGAATCAAAACACTTGGGCCCAGGCTCATATTCACCAGCACCCTCACCTCAGCCCAACTCTCTGCTCGATGCCCAGGTGGTGTATCGGGCCTGCCGGCCTCCTGGGGGCTAACCCTAACCATAGTTCGGCCCCCGAGGGGCACTTCCCAGGGGCCTGGCATGACAACGCTGCGGATGGGGACCCCGAGCCCAAGTGCCGGTCTCACCCTGCTGCCCTTCAGCCACCCGAGCCGCTAGAGACCACTGGTCAATCAGGGTGGGAGAATGGGCAGGGCCCCCGGAGTCCCCGCTGACCTTCAAAGGCGCCCCGCGCAAAAACATTGGCTCCATTCCTCCTGCTCCCCAGCGCCCTCAGCCTGGCCCGCCCCTCCGCTTGCTGCAGAGCCAGTGGATAGTGCCTGCCAGGGTCGTGGGGGCTAACTGAAATCCTAGGTAGGCATCACGGGGCACAACCCAAGGGGCCTGGCTCTGCAACGCTGGGGATTGGTGATTCAGAGCCCCAGAGCCAGACTCACCCTGCAGCACCATCGCAACCTAGGCCGCTTGGGGTGCCGCCGCTCATTCAGGGAGGGAGAATGGACAGGGCCTTGGAGAAACGAGTGACATTTGAAGCCTCCTGCGCCAAAATGCAGGTGCCCACGCTCCCGCTTGCCAGCGCCTTTACCTCGGACCGTGTACCTCTCGCCGACCAGCCAGAGGATTGGGCCTGCTGGCCTCCTGGGTGCTAACTCTAACCCTGGGACTGCCCATGAGGAGCCCCTCCCAAGAGGCCTGGCCCCACAACGCTAGGGATTGGGGATCCCTGAGCCGCAGTATGGACTCACCCTGCCGCTCCACCGCCAAGGGAGCTGCTAAGGGCGCCACTGGTTCTTCAGGGCAGGAGAACGGGCAGGGCCCTTTGAGCCATGGCAACAGTCGAAGGCCCAGGGCGCCAAAACGCTGGGGACCATGCTCCGGCTCTGCACCACCCTCAACTCGACCCGCACCTCCGTTCTTCGCAGAGCCAGCGATTCGGGCCTGCCAGCCTCCTGGGAGCTAACCCTAACCCTAGGACAGCCCCTGAAGGTCCCTTCAAAGGGGGCCTGGCGCCGCAACGCCAGGGATAGGGGGCCCCCAAGCCCCAGCGCTGGATGCACGCTGCCACCCCAACCCACACAGGCCGCTAGGGGCGCCACCATTCATTGAGGGTGGGAGAACTGGCGGGGCCCTCCGAACCCCTGCGGACCTTCAAAGGCGCACCGAACCAAAATGCTTGGGCCCGGGCTCATGTTCACCAGCACCCTCACCTCGGCCCAACTCTCCGCTCGACGCACAGGTGGTGTATCTGGCCTGCGGGGCTCCTGGAGGCTAACCCTAACCATAGGTCGGCCACCGAGGGGCACTTCCCAAGGGGCCTGGCGTCGCAACGCTGGGGATGGGGACCCCGAGCTCATGTGCCGCACTCACCCTGCTGCCCTTCAGCCACCCGAGCCGCTAGAGGCCCAACCGGTCAATCAGGGCAAGAGATCGGGCAGGGCCCTCCGAGCCCATGCTGACCTTTGAAGGCTCCCCACGCAAAAACGTTGGCTCCCAGGATCCTGCTCGCCAGAGCCCTCACCTAGGCCCACCCCACCGCTTGCTTCAGAGCCGGTGGATAGGGCCTGCCGGGCTCCTGGCAGCTAACCAAAACCCTAGGTCGGCCCTGAGGGGACATCCCAAGCGGCCTGGCTCTGCAATGCTGGGGATTGGTGACTCAGAGCCCCAGAGCCGGACTCACCCTGCCGCACTGTCCCCACCTGGGCCGCTAGGGGCGCCGCGGGTCATAGAGGGCGAGAGAAGGGCAGGGCCTTCTGAGTCCTCGGTGACCTTCAAAGGCTCCCCGTGCCAAAACGCTGGTGCCCACGCTCCCGCTCCCCAGCGCCTTCACCTCGGGCCTCACCTCAGCTCGCCGCACAGTGTGCGGTTGGGCCTGACGGTCTCCTGGGGGCTAACCCTAACCCTAGGTCGGCCCCCCAGGGGCCCCTCCCAAGGGTTTTGGTGCCACTACGCCAGGGATCTGGAACCCCAAGCCCCAAAGCCAGACTCACCCTCCCACAATGCTGCCACCCGGGCCGCGAGGGGCGCCGCCGGTCATTCAGGGCGGGAGAACTGACAGGGCCCTGGAGAAACCGGCGACATTTGAAGCCTCCCACCCCAAAATGCAGGGACCCACAATCCCACACCCCAGCGCCTTTACCTCGGCCCGCCCACCTCTCACCGCCCAGCCAGAGGATCTGGCCTGCCGGCCTTATGGGGGCTAACTCTAACCCTGGGTCGGCCCACGAGGAGCCCCTCCCAAGGGGCCTGGCACCACAACGCCGGGGATTGGGGATCCCCGAGCCGCAGCCTGGGATTCACCCTGCCGCCCCACCGCCAACGGAGCCGCTAGGGGCCTTGCTGGTTCTTCAGGGCAGGAGAAAGGGCAGGGCCCTCCGAGCCATGGCAACATTCAAAGGCCCAGGACGCCAAAACGCTGGGGCCCAGCTCCCGCTCGCCATCGCCCTCAACTCGGCCTGCATCTCCACTCCTTGCACAGCCAGCGGATCGGGCCTGCCAGCCTCCTGGGCGCTAACCCTAACCCTAGGACGGCCCCGAGGGTCACTTCCTAAGGGGCCTGGCGCCACAACGCCGGGGATTGGGAACCCCCAAGCCCCAGCGCTGGATGCACCCTGCCGCCCTGCCCCACACGTGCCGCTAGGGGCGCCGCCATTCATTCAGGGTGGGAGAACGGGCAGGGCCCTAAGAACCCCCGCCGACCTTCGAAGGCGCCCCGAACCAAAACGCTTGGGCCCGGGCTCATGTTCACCAGCACCCTCACCTCGGCCCAACTCTCCGCTCGACGCACAGGCGGTGTATCGGGCCTGCTGGCCTCCTGGGGGCTAACCCTAACTGTAGGTCGGCCACGGAGGGGCCCTTCCCAAGTGGCCTGGCGCCACAACGCCGGGAATGGGGACCCCAACCCAAGTGCCGGTCTCACCCTGCTGCCCTTCAGGCACCGGAGCCTCTAGGGGCCCCGCCGGTCATTCAGAGCAGGAGAACGGGCAGGTCCCTCCGAGCCCCCACTGACCTTCGAAGGCCCCCCGCACTAAAACGCTTGGGCTCATGCTCAGTCTCGCCAGCACCCTCACCTCGGCCCAACCCTCCGCGTGCCGCACAGCCGCTGATCGGGTCCACCGGCCTCCTGGGGGCTAACCGCAACCCTAGATCGACCCCCGAGGGGCCCCTCCCAAGGGATCTGGCGCCGCAACGCTGGGGATTGGGGACCCCCGAGCCTCAGCACTGGACTCACCCTGCCACCCAGCCGCCACCCGGGGGCTTGGGGTGGTGCCGTTCATTCAGGGCGGGAGCACGGGCAGGGCCCTCCAAGACACGGCGACATTCAAAGGCCCCCCGCGCCAAAACACCCGGGCCCACGCTCCCGCTCACCAGTGCCCTCACCTCGGTCCGCCACTCCAGTCTCCACATGGCTGGCGAATAGGGCCTGCCGGCATCCTAGGGGCTAAACCTAACCCAAGGTCAGCCTCCGAGGGGCCCCTCCCAAGGGGCCTGGCGCCGCAACGCGGTGGACTGGGGACCCCCGAGCCCTATGCCCGGACTTCCATGCCGCCCCGCCGCCACCTGGGCTGCTAGGGGCGCCGCCGGTCATTCAGGGAGGAGAAAGGGCAGGGCCCGCCGAGTCCCCGGAGACATTCGAAGGCCCCCGGTGCCAAAACGCTTGGGCCCAGGCTCTTGCTCGCCAGCACCCTCACCTCGGCCCGCCCCTCCGCTCCACGCACAGCGGGCGGATCCCGCCTGCCGGCCTCCCGGGTGCTAACCCTAACCCTAGGTCGGCCACCCAGCGGCCCCTCCCAAGGGTCCTGGTGCCGCTTCACCGGGGATCGGGAACCTCAAGCCCCAGAGCCACACTCACCCTACCGCCACGCCGCCACCCAGGCCGCTAGGAGCACTGCGGGTCATTCAGGGCGAGAGAAGGGGCAGGGCCTTCCGAGCCCCCGGTGGCCTTCAAAGGCTCCCCGTGCCAAAACGCTGGTGCCCACGCTCCCGCTCCCCAACGCCCTCACCTCGGCCCTGCCCTCCGCTCCCCGGACAGTGGCCGGATCCCACCTGCCGGCCTCCTGGGGGCTAACCCTAACCCTAGGTCAGCCACCCAGGGGCCCCTCCCAAGGGTCCTGGTGCCGCTACACTGGAGATCAGGGACCCCAAGACCCAGAGCCAGACTCACCCTGCAGCCACGTCGCCACCTGGGACGCTAGTGGCGCCGCCCGTCATTCAGGGCGGGAGAAGGGACAGGGCCCTGGAGAAACCGGCGATATTTGAAGCCTCCTGCGCCAAAATGCACGGGCCCCCGCTCCCGATCGCCAGCGCCTTTACCTCGGGCCGCCCACCTCTCGCCGCCCAGCCAGAGGATTGGGCCTGCTGGCCTCCTGGGTGCTAACTCTAAACCTAGGTCCGCCCACGAGGAGCCCCTCCCAAGAGGCCTGGCCCCACAACGCTGGGGATTGGGGATCCCCGAGCCGCAGCATGGACTCACCCTGCCGCTCCACCGCCAAGGGAGCTGCTAAGGGCGCCGCTGGTTCTTCAGGGCAGGAGAACGGGCAGGGCCCTTTGAGCCATGGCAACAGTCGAAGGCCCAGGGCGCCAAAACGCTGGGGACCACGCTCCCGCTCTGCATCACCCTCAACTCGGCCCGCACCTCCGCTCTTCGCAGAGCCAGCGACTCGGGCCTGCCGGCCTCCTGGGAGCTCACCCTAACCCTAGGACAGCCCCTGAAGGTCCCTTCCTAAGGGGCCTGGCGCCGCAACGCCAGGGATTGGGGGCCCCGAAGCCCGAGCGCCGGATGCACGCTGCCACCCCAACCCACACAGGCCGCTAGGGGCGCTGCCATTCATTCAGGGTGGGAGGACTGGCAGGGCCCTCCGAACCCCTGCCGACCTTCGAAGGCGCACCGAACCAAAACGCTTGGGCCCAGGCTCATGTTCATCAGCACCCTCACCTCGGCCCAACTCTCCGCTCAACGCACAGGTGGTGTATCGGGCCTGCGGGTCTCCTGGAGGCTAACCCTAACCATAGGTCGGCCACCGAGGGGCACTTCCCAAGGGGCCTGGCGTCGCAACGCTGGGGATGGGGACCCCGAGCTCATGTGCCGCACTCACCCTGCTGCCCTTCAGCCACCCGAGCCGCTAGAGGCCCCGCCGGTCAATCAGGGCAAGAGATCGGGCAGGGCCCTCCGAGCCCACGCTGACTTTTGAAGGCTCCCCGCGCAAAAACGTTGGCTCCCAGGATCCTGCTCGCCAGCGCCCTCGCCTAGGCCCACCCCACCGCTTGCTTCAGAGCCGGTGGATAGGGCCTGCCGGGCTCCTGGCAGCTAACCAAAACCCTAGGTCGGCCCTGAGGGGACATCCCAAGCGGCCTGGCTCTGCAATGCTGGGGATTGGTGACTCAGAGCCCCAGAGCCGGACTCACCCTGCCGCACTGTCCCCACCTGGGCCGCTAGGGGCGCCGCGGGTCATAGAGGGCGAGAGAAGGGCAGGGCCTTCTGAGTCCCCGGTGACCTTCAAAGGCTCCCCGTGCCAAAACGCTGGTGCCCACGCTCCCGCTCCCCAGCGCCTTCACCTCGGGCCGCACCTCAGATCGCCGCACAGTGTGCGGTTGGGCCTGACGGTCTCCTGGGGGCTAACCCTAACCCTAGGTCGGCCCCCAGGGGCCCCTACCAAGGCTTTTGGTGCCACTACACCAGGGATCTGGAACCCCAAGCCCCAAAGCCAGACTCACCCTCCCACAACGCTGCCACCCGGGCCGCGAGGGGCGCCGCTGGTCATTCAGGGCGGGAGAACTGACAGGGCCCTGGAGAAACCGGTGACATTTGAAGCCTCCCACCCCAAAATGCAGGGACCCACAATCCCGCACCCCAGCACCTTTACCTCGGCCCGCCCACCTCTCACCGCCCAGCCAGAGGATCTGGCCTGCCGGCCTTATGGGGGCTAACTCTAACCCTGGGTCGGCCCACGAGGAGCCCCTCCCAAGGGGCCTGGCACCACAACGCCGGGGATTGGGGATCCCCGAGCCGCAGCCTGGGATTCACCCTGCCGCCCCACCGCCAACGGAGCCACTAGGGGCCTTGCTGGTTCTTCAGGGCAGGAGAAAGGGCAGGGCCCTCCGAGCCATGGCAACATTCAAAGGCCCAGGACGCCAAAACGCTGGGGCCCAGCTCCCGCTCGCCATCGCCCTCAACTCGGCCTGCATCTCCACTCCTTGCACAGCCGGCGGATCGGGCCTGCCGGCCTCCTGGGCGCTAACCCTAACCCTAGGACGGCCCCGAGAGTCACTTCCTAAGGGGCCTGGCGCCACAACGCCGGGGATTGGGAACCCCCAAGCCCCAGCGCTGGATGCACCCTGCCGCCCTGCCCCACACATGCCGCTAGGGGCGCCGCCATTCATTCAGGGTGGGAGAACGGGCAGGGCCCTAAGAACCCCCGCCGACCTTCGAAGGCGCCCCGAACCAAAACGCTTGGGCCCAGGCTCATGTTCACCAGCACCCTCACCTCGGCCCAACTCTCCGCTCGACGCACAGGCGGTGTATCGGGCCTGCTGGCCTCCTGGGGGCTAACCCTAACTGTAGGTCGGCCACGGAGGGGCCCTTCCCAAGTGGCCTGGCGCCACAACGCCGGGAATGGGGACCCCAACCCAAGTGCTGGTCTCACCCTGCTGCCCTTCAGGCACCGGAGCCTCTAGGGGCCCCGCCGGTCATTCAGAGCGGGAGAACGGGCAGGTCCCTCCGAGCCCCCACTGACCTTCGAAGGCCCCCCGCACTAAAACGCTTGGGCTCATGCTCAGTCTCGCCAGCACCCTCACCTCGGCCCAACCCTCCGCGTGCCGCACAGCCGCTGATCGGGTCCACCGGCCTCCTGGGGGCTAACCGCAACCCTAGATCGACCCCCGAGGGGCCCCTCCCAAGGGATCTGGCGCCGCAACGCTGGGGATTGGGGACCCCCGAGCCTCAGCACTGGACTCACCCTGCCACCCAGCCGCCACCCGGGGGCTTGGGGTGGTGCCGTTCATTCAGGGCGGGAGCACGGGCAGGGCCCTCCAAGACACGGCGACCTTCAAAGGCCCCCCGCGCCAAAACACCCGGGCCCACGCTCCCGCTCACCAGTGCCCTCACCTCGGTCCGCCACTCCAGTCTCCACATGGCTGGCGAATAGGGCCTGCCGGCATCCTAGGGGCTAAACCTAACCCTAGGTCAGCCTCCGAGGGGCCCCTCCCAAGGGGCCTGGCGCCGCAACGCGGTGGACTGGGGACCCCCGAGCCCTATGCCCGGACTTCCATGCCGCCCCGCCGCCACCTGGGCTGCTAGGGGCGCCGCCGGTCATTCAGGGAGGAGAAAGGGCAGGGCCCGCCGAGTCCCCGGAGACATTCGAAGGCCCCCGGTGCCAAAACGCTTGGGCCCAGGCTCTTGCTCGCCAGCACCCTCACCTCGGTCCACCCCTCCGCTCCACGCACAGCGGGCGGATCCCGCCTGCCGGCCTCCCGGGTGCTAACCCTAACCCTAGGTCGGCCACCCAGCGGCCCCTCCCAAGGGTCCTGGTGCCGCTTCACCGGGGATCGGGAACCTCAAGCCCCAGAGCCACACTCACCCTACCGCCACGCCGCCACCCAGGCCGCTAGGAGCACTGCGGGTCATTCAGGGCGAGAGAAGGGGCAGGGCCTTCCGAGCCCCCGGTGGCCTTCAAAGGCTCCCCGTGCCAAAACGCTGGTGCCCACGCTCCCGCTCCCCAACGCCCTCACCTCGGCCCTGCCCTCCGCTCCCCGGACAGTGGCCGGATCCCACCTGCCGGCCTCCTGGGGGCTAACCCTAACCCTAGGTCAGCCACCCAGGGGCCCCTCCCAAGGGTCCTGGTGCCGCTACACTGGAGATCAGGGACCCCAAGACCCAGAGCCAGACTCACCCTGCAGCCACGTCGCCACCTGGGACGCTAGTGGCGCCGCCCGTCATTCAGGGCGGGAGAAGGGACAGGGCCCTGGAGAAACCGGCGATATTTGAAGCCTCCTGCGCCAAAATGCACGGGCCCCCGCTCCCGATCGCCAGCGCCTTTACCTCGGGCCGCCCACCTCTCGCCGCCCAGCCAGAGGATTGGGCCTGCTGGCCTCCTGGGTGCTAACTCTAAACCTAGGTCCGCCCACGAGGAGCCCCTCCCAAGAGGCCTGGCCCCACAACGCTGGGGATTGGGGATCCCCGAGCCGCAGCATGGACTCACCCTGCCGCTCCACCGCCAAGGGAGCTGCTAAGGGCGCCGCTGGTTCTTCAGGGCAGGAGAACGGGCAGGGCCCTTTGAGCCATGGCAACAGTCGAAGGCCCAGGGCGCCAAAACGCTGGGGACCACGCTCCCGCTCTGCATCACCCTCAACTCGGCCCGCACCTCCGCTCTTCGCAGAGCCAGCGACTCGGGCCTGCCGGCCTCCTGGGAGCTCACCCTAACCCTAGGACAGCCCCTGAAGGTCCCTTCCTAAGGGGCCTGGCGCCGCAACGCCAGGGATTGGGGGCCCCGAAGCCCCAGCGCCGGATGCACGCTGCCACCCCAACCCACACAGGCCGCTAGGGGCGCCGCCATTCATTCAGGGTGGGAGAACTGGCAGGGCCCTCCGAACCCCTGCCGACCTTCGAAGGCGCACCGAACCAAAACGCTTGGGCCCAGGCTCATGTTCATCAGCACCCTCACCTCGGCCCAACTCTCCGCTCGACGCACAGGTGGTGTATTGGGCCTGCGGGTCTCCTGGAGGCTAACCCTAACCATAGGTCGGCCACCGAGGGGCACTTCCCAAGGGGCCTGGCGTCGCAACGCTGGGGATGGGGACCCCGAGCTCATGTGCCGCACTCACCCTGCTGCCCTTCAGCCACCCGAGCCGCTAGAGGCCCCGCCGGTCAATCAGGGCAAGAGATCGGGCAGGGCCCTCCGAGCCCACGCTGACCTTTGAAGGCTCCCCGCGCAAAAACGTTGGCTCCCAGGATCCTGCTCGCCAGCGCCCTCGCCTAGGCCCACCCCACCGCTTGCTTCAGAGCCGGTGGATAGGGCCTGCCGGGCTCCTGGCAGCTAACCAAAACCCTAGGTCGGCCCTGAGGGGACATCCCAAGCGGCCTGGCTCTGCAATGCTGGGGATTGGTGACTCAGAGCCCCAGAGCCGGACTCACCCTGCCGCACTGTCCCCACCTGGGCCGCTAGGGGCGCCGCGGGTCATAGAGGGCGAGAGAAGGGCAGGGCCTTCTGAGTCCCCGGTGACCTTCAAAGGCTCCCCGTGCCAAAACGCTGGTGCCCACGCTCCCGCTCCCCAGCGCCTTCACCTCGGGCCTCACCTCAGCTCGCCGCACAGTGTGCGGTTGGGCCTGACGGTCTCCTGGGGGCTAACCCTAACCCTAGGTCGGCCCCCCAGGGGCCCCTCCCAAGGGTTTTGGTGCCACTACGCCAGGGATCTGGAACCCCAAGCCCCAAAGCCAGACTCACCCTCCCACAACGCTGCCACCCGGGCCGCGAGGGGCGCCGCTGGTCATTCAGGGCGGGAGAACTGACAGGGCCCTGGAGAAACCGGCGACATTTGAAGCCTCCCACCCCAAAATGCAGGGGCCCACAATCCCGCACCCCAGCGCCTTTACCTTGGCCCGCCCACCTCTCACCGCCCAGCCAGAGGATCTGGCCTGCCGGCCTTATGGGGGCTAACTCTAACCCTGGGTCGGCCCACGAGGAGCCCCTCCCAAGGGGCCTGGCACCACAACGCCGGGGATTGGGGATCCCCGAGCCGCAGCCTGGGATTCACCCTGCCGCCCCATCGCCAACGGAGCCGCTAGGGGCCTTGCTGGTTCTTCAGGGCAGGAGAAAGGGCAGGGCCCTCCGAGCCATGGCAACATTCAAAGGCCCAGGACGCCAAAACGCTGGGGCCCAGCTCCCGCTCGCCATCGCCCTCAACTCGGCCTGCATCTCCACTCCTTGCACAGCCGGCGGATCGGGCCTGCCGGCCTCCTGGGCGCTAACCCTAACCCTAGGACGGCCCCGAGAGTCACTTCCTAAGGGGCCTGGCGCCGCAATGCTGGGGATTGGGAACCCCCAAGCCCCAGCGCTGGATGCACCCTGCCGCCCTGCCCCACACGTGCCGCTAGGGGCGCCGCCATTCATTCAGGGTGGGAGAACGGGCAGGGCCCTAAGAACCCCCGCCGACCTTCGAAGGCGCCCCGAACCAAAACGCTTGGGCCCGGGCTCATGTTCACCAGCACCCTCACCTCGGCCCAACTCTCCGCTCGACGCACAGGCGGTGTATCGGGCCTGCTGGCCTCCTGGGGGCTAACCCTAACTGTAGGTCGGCCACGGAGGGGCCCTTCCCAAGTGGCCTGGCGCCACAACGCCGGGAATGGGGACCCCAACCCAAGTGCCGGTCTCACCCTGCTGCCCTTCAGGCACCGGAGCCTCTAGGGGCCCCGCCGGTCATTCAGAGCGGGAGAACGGGCAGGTCCCTCCGAGCCCCCACTGACCTTCGAAGGCCCCCCGCACTAAAACGCTTGGGCTCATGCTCAGTCTCGCCAGCACCCTCACCTCGGCCCAACCCTCCGCGTGCCGCACAGCCGCTGATCGGGTCCACCGGCCTCCTGGGGGCTAACCGCAACCCTAGATCGACCCCCGAGGGGCCCCTCCCAAGGGATCTGGCGCCGCAACGCTGGGGATTGGGGACCCCCGAGCCTCAGCACTGGACTCACCCTGCCACCCAGCCGCCACCCGGGGGCTTGGGGTGGTGCCGTTCATTCAGGGCGGGAGCACGGGCAGGGCCCTCCAAGACACGGCGACCTTCAAAGGCCCCCCGCGCCAAAACACCCGGGCCCACGCTCCCGCTCACCAGTGCCCTCACCTCGGTCCGCCACTCCAGTCTCCACATGGCTGGCGAATAGGGCCTGCCGGCATCCTAGGGGCTAAACCTAACCCTAGGTCAGCCTCCGAGGGGCCCCTCCCAAGGGGCCTGGCGCCGCAACGCGGTGGACTGGGGACCCCCGAGCCCTATGCCCGGACTTCCATGCCGCCCCGCCGCCACCTGGGCTGCTAGGGGCGCCGCCGGTCATTCAGGGAGGAGAAAGGGCAGGGCCCGCCGAGTCCCCGGAGACATTCGAAGGCCCCCGGTGCCAAAACGCTTGGGCCCAGGCTCTTGCTCGCCAGCACCCTCACCTCGGCCCGCCCCTCCGCTCCACGCACAGCGGGCGGATCCCGCCTGCCGGCCTCCCGGGTGCTAACCCTAACCCTAGGTCGGCCACCCAGCGGCCCCTCCCAAGGGTCCTGGTGCCGCTTCACCGGGGATCGGGAACCTCAAGCCCCAGAGCCACACTCACCCTACCGCCACGCCGCCACCCAGGCCGCTAGGAGCACTGCGGGTCATTCAGGGCGAGAGAAGGGGCAGGGCCTTCCGAGCCCCCGGTGGCCTTCAAAGGCTCCCCGTGCCAAAACGCTGGTGCCCACGCTCCCGCTCCCCAACGCCCTCACCTCGGCCCTGCCCTCCGCTCCCCGGACAGTGGCCGGATCCCACCTGCCGGCCTCCTGGGGGCTAACCCTAACCCTAGGTCAGCCACCCAGGGGCCCCTCCCAAGGGTCCTGGTGCCGCTACACTGGAGATCAGGGACCCCAAGACCCAGAGCCAGACTCACCCTGCAGCCACGTCGCCACCTGGGACGCTAGTGGCGCCGCCCGTCATTCAGGGCGGGAGAAGGGACAGGGCCCTGGAGAAACCGGCGATATTTGAAGCCTCCTGCGCCAAAATGCACGGGCCCCCGCTCCCGATCGCCAGCGCCTTTACCTCGGGCCGCCCACCTCTCGCCGCCCAGCCAGAGGATTGGGCCTGCTGGCCTCCTGGGTGCTAACTCTAAACCTAGGTCCGCCCACGAGGAGCCCCTCCCAAGAGGCCTGGCCCCACAACGCTGGGGATTGGGGATCCCCGAGCCGCAGCATGGACTCACCCTGCCGCTCCACCGCCAAGGGAGCTGCTAAGGGCGCCGCTGGTTCTTCAGGGCAGGAGAACGGGCAGGGCCCTTTGAGCCATGGCAACAGTCGAAGGCCCAGGGCGCCAAAACGCTGGGGACCACGCTCCCGCTCTGCATCACCCTCAACTCGGCCCGCACCTCCATGCCTCGCACTGCGGGCGAATGGGCCTGCAGGCCTCCTGGGCACTAACCCTAACCCTAGGACAGCCCCTGAAGGTCCCTTCCTAAGGGGCCTGGCGCCGCAACGCCGGGGATTGGGAACCCCCAAGCCCCAGCACTGGATGCACCCTGCCGCCCCGCCCCACACGTGCCGCTAGGGGCGCCGCCATTCATTCAGGGTGGGAGAACAGGCAGGGCCCTTCGAACCCCCGCCAACATTCGAAGGCGCCCCGAACCAAAACGCTTGGGCCCAGGCTCATGTTCACCAGCACCCTCACCTCGGCCCAACTCTCCGCTCGACACACAGGCGGTGTATCGGGCCTGCGGGGTTCCTGGAGGCTAACCCTAACCATAGGTCGGCCACCGAGGGGCACTTCCCAAGGGGCCTGGCGTCGCAACGCTGGGGTGGGGACCCCGAGCTCATGTGCCCAACTCACCCTGCTGCCCTTCAGCCACCCGAGCCACTAGAGGCCCCGCCGGTCAATCAGGGCAAGAGATCGGGCAGGGCCCTCCGAGCCCACGCTGACCTTTGAAGGCTCCCCGCGCAAAAATATTGGCTCCCAGGATCCTGCTCGCCAGCGCCCTCACCTAGGCCCACCATACCGCGTGCTTCAGAGCCAGTGGATAGGGCCTGCCGGGCTCCTGGCAGCTAACCAAAACCCTAGGTCAGCCCTGAGGGGACATCCCAAGCGGCCTGGCTCTGCTATGCTGGGGATTGTTGACTCAGAGCCCCAGAGCCGGACTCACCCTGCCGCACTGTCCCCACCTGGGCCGCTAGGGGCGCCGCGGTTAATAGAGGGGGAGAGAAGGGCATGGCCTTCTGAGTCCCCGGTGACCTTCAAAGGCTCCCCGTGCTAAAACCCTGGTGCCCAGGATCCCGCTCCCCAGCGCCTTCACCTCGGCCCGCACCACCGCTCCCCGCACAGTGTGTGGATTGGGCCTGATATTCTCCTTGGGGATAACCCTAACCCTAGGTCGCCCCCCAAGGGGCCCCTCCCAAGGGTTTTGGTGCCACTACGCCAGGGAACTGGGACCCCAAGCCCCAGAGCCAGACTCACCCTCCCACAACGCTGCCACCCGGGCCTCTAGGGGCTCTGCCGTTCATTCAGGGCGGGAGAAGAGACAGGGCCCTGGAGAAACCAGAGATATTTGAAGCCTCCAGCGCCAAAATGCAGGGGCCCACAATCTCGCTCCCCAGCGCCCTCACCTCAGCCCACCCCTCCGCTAGCCCCACAGCCATCTTATCGGGCCTGCCGGCCTCCTGGGGGCTAACCCTAACCCTAAGTCGGCCCCCGAAGGGCACTCCCAAAGGGCCTGGCACCACGATTTCGGAGATTGAGGACCCCCAAGCCCCAGCGATGTACTCAACCTGCCCCTCCGCCGCCACCCGGGCCACTTGGGGCGCCACCGGTCATTCAGGGTGGGGGAACGGGCAGGGCCCTCCGAGCCCCCGGCGACATTTATAGGTCCCCCGCGCCAACACGCTGAAGCCCATGCTCCCGCTCTACAGCACCCTCACTTTGGCCCGCCCCCCCTCTAGCCACACAGCTGGCGGATCCGGCCTCCCGGGCTCCTTGGGGCTAACGGTAACCCTAGATGGGCCCCAGAGTGGCCCCTCCCAAGAGGCTTGGTGCCGCAATGGCAGGGATTGGGGACCTGCAAGCCCCAGTGCCGGGTTCACCCTGCCGCCCCGCCGCCACGCGGGCCGCTAGGAGCGCCTCCAGGCATTCAGGGCTGGATAACAGGCAGGGCCCTCCGAGCCTCCGGTGAAATAAGAAGGCCCCCCACGCCGAAACACTGGGTACCAGGCTACTGCTCAACTGCGCCCTACCATGGTCAATCCCTCCTCCGCTCACTGCACAGCCTGCGGATCCAGACTGCTGGCCTCCTGGGGGTTAACCTAACCCTAGGACAGTCCCCGAGGGGCCCCTCCCAAGGGGCCTGGCGCCTCAACGCTGGGGATTGGGGAAACCCAAGCACTAGTGCAGGACTGACCCTGCCACCCTGCTGCCACCCGGGGCGCTAGGGGGGTCGCTGGTCCTTCATGGCGGGAGAAGGAGCAGGGCCCTCCGAGCCCCCTGCGACATTCGAAAGCCCACCGAGCCAAAATGTTGGGGCCCACGCTTCCGTTCGCCAGCGACCTCACCTTGGCCCACCCCCCCATTCACCACAGAGCCCATGGATTGAGCCTGCTGGCCTCCTGGGGGATAACCCTAACCCTAGGTCGGCCCCCAAGGGGCTCCTCCCAAAGGGACTGCCGCCGATCGCCAGGGATTGGAGACCCCCGAGTCGCAATGCTGGACTCACCATTCCGCCCCGCCCACACCGGGCCGCTAGGGTACCACCAATCATTCAGGGCGGGAGAACGGGCAGGGCCCTCCCTGCCCCGGTGACCTTCGAAGGCCCCCAGCGCCAAAACGCTGGGACCCACTCTCCTGCTCGCCAGCGCCCTGATCTTCGACCACGCCTCCATTCGCCCCAGACTGCGGATCGTGCCTGCCAGCCTCCAGGAGCTAACCTTTACCCTAGTTCGGCCCCCAAGGGGCCCCGCCCAAGGGGCCTGGTGCCGCAACGCCTGGCATTGGGGACCCCCGAGCCTCAGCACCAGACCCACCCTGCAGCCCCGCCACCACTCGGGTTGCTAGGGGAGCCGCCACTC
Source organism: Ursus americanus (assembly GCF_024610735.1). Taxonomy (NCBI): domain Eukaryota; kingdom Metazoa; phylum Chordata; class Mammalia; order Carnivora; family Ursidae; genus Ursus; species Ursus americanus. The sequence goes on from NW_028273666.1 coordinate 184,799, forward strand.
ATTCAGGGCGGGAGAACGGGCAGGGCCCTCCGAGTCCCCGGCGACATTCGAGGGCCCCCGGTACCAAAACTTTGGGTACGACCTTCCAGCTCGCCAGTGCCCTCACCAAGGCCCGCCCCTCCCCTCGCTGCACAGCTGGCATATGGGGCCTGCTGGCCTCCTGGGGGCTAACCCTAACCCTAGGTTGGCCCCAGAGGGGCCCCTCCCAAGGGGACTGATGACCAACGCGGGGATTGGGGACACCTGAGCCGCAGCGCCGGACTCACCCTGCCAACCCATCAACATCGGGCCCGCTGGGGAGTCGCTGGTCTTTCAGGGTGGGAGAATGGGCAGGGCCCTCGAGACTCCGGTGATTTGGAAGGCCATCCGTGCCAAAACGCTGGGGCCCATGCTGGAGCTCGCCAGCGCCCTCACCTCATCCCGCCCCTCCACTCTCTGCACAGCTGGCGGATCAGGCCTACGGGCCTCCTGGGGGCTAACTCTAATCCTAGGTCGGCCCCAGAGGGGCCCCTCTGAAGGGGCCTGCCGCCACAGCGCCGGGGATTGGGGACCCTCGAGTCGTAATGCTGGACTCTCCCTGCTGCCCCGCTGACACCAGTGGTGCTAGGGCGCCACCGGTCGTTTTGGGCGGGAGAACAGGCAAGGCCTTCTGAGCCCCGGTGAACATTGAAGGCCCCCAGCACCAAAACACTGGGGCCCACGCTCCTATCGCCAGCGCCCTCACCTAGGACCGCGACTCCATTTGCCTCAAGACGGCGGATTGGGCCTGCCGGCCTCCTGAGGGCTAATTCTAACCCTACATCGGCCCCAGAGGGGCCCTTCCGAGGGGCCTGGCACTGCAACGTCGGGTATAGGGAAGCCGGAGCCTCAGCACCGGACTCCCCCTGCCGCCCCGCCATCACACAGGCCGCTAGGGGCGCTGCCGGTCAACCAGGTGAGAGAAGGGGCAGGGCCCTCCAAGTCCAGGTGACCTTCGAAGGCCCCCGCTCCAAAACGCTTGGGCCCACGCTCCCGCTCGCCAGGGCACTCACCTCGGCCCGCCCCTCTGCTTGCCGCTCAGCAGGCGGATTGGGCCTGCCGGGCTCCTGGGGGCTAAACCTAACCCTAGGTTGGCCCCTGAGGGGCCCCTCCCAAGGGGCCTGTCGCCGCAACACCAGGGATTGATGACCCCCAAGCCCCAGCGCCAGACTCACCCTGCCACCCCGCTGGCACCCATGCCACTAGGGGCGCCACCGGTCATTCAGGGCGGGAGAATGGGCAGGGCCCTCCGAGTCCCGGATAACATCTAAGGGCCCAAGCACCAAAATGCTTGGGCCAATGCTCCCGCTCACCAGCGCCCTCACCTCGACCCGCCCCTCTGCTCGCCAAACAGCCAGCGGATCGGGACTGCCAGCCTCCTGGGGGCTAACCCTAACCTTAGATTGGCCCCCAAGGGGAACCTCCCAAGGGGCCTGGCGCAGCAACGCCAGGGATTGGGGACCCCCGAGCCCCAGCGCCATACTCACCGTGCCGCCCCGCCACGACCCAGGTCACTAGGAGCGCCTCTGGCCATTCAGGGCGGGAGAACCGGCAGGGCCATCCAATCCCCAGGCGACCTTCCAAGGCCCCCGCGCCAAAATGCATGGGCCCCCGCCCCAGCTCGCCACCGCCCTCACCTCGGCCTGGCCCTCCGCTATCGCACAGCTGGCGGATCATGTCTACCGGACTCCTGGGTGCTAACAGTAACCCTAGGACAGCCCCAGGGGCCCCTCCCAAGGGCCCTTGCGCTGCAACGCATGGCATTGGGGACCCCCAAACTGCAGTGTCAGACTCACACTGCCACCCCGCCACGACCCAGGCCGCTAGGGGCTCCGCCGGCCATTCAGGGCGGGAGAATGGGCAGGGCCCTCCGAGCCTCTAGTGGTGTTCAAAAGTCCCCTGCGCCAAAACGCGGGATACCATACTCCTGCTCGCCAGCGCCCCCAATCGTCCCACTCCCCCACTCGCCGCACAGCCGGCGCATCTGTCCTGCTGGCCTACTGGGGTCTAACCGTAACCCTAAACCCTAAGCCCTAACCTTAAACCTTAAACCTTAACCCCTAATCCTAATCCTAACCCCTAACACTTACCCTAACCCTAACCCTACCGTAAACCTAACCCTAAACCCTAATCCTTAAACCGTAAACCCTAACATTAACACTAAACCCTAAACCCTAACCCCTAACCCTAATCCCGAAACCCTAAACACTAAACCCTAACCTTAACCACTAAACCCAAACCCTAACCCTAAACCCTAACCCAACCCCGACCCCTACCATACTCCTAACCTTACCCCTAACCCTACCCCTTCAGCTAACCCTACCCCTAAACCGTAACCTAAACCTAACCCTAACCCTAACCTGTACCCTAACCCTAACCGTAACCCTAACACGTACTCTAACACATACCCTAACCCTAACCCTAAACTGTACACTAACCCGTAATTTAAACCGTACCCTAAACCTAACCGTAACCCTAACAAGTACCCTAACCCATACCCTAACTTTAACACTAAACCCTAAACCCTGACCCTAACCCATATCCTAACTCGTACCATAATCCGTACCCTAACGCTACCTGTACCCTAACCCTAACCAGTACCCTTACCTTAACCTTAACCCATACCCTTACCTTAACCTTAACCCATACCCTAACCCGTACCCTAACCCATACCCTAACCCGTACCCTATCTCTAAGCCGGACCCTAACCCATAGCCTAACCCATACCTAACCCTAACCTGTACCCTAATCCGTACCCTAACCCATACCCTAACCCTAAACTGTACCCAATCCCTATCCCTAACCCATTCCCTAACCCGTACCCTAACCATAACCCGTACCCTAAGCCATACCCAAATCCGTACGCAAACATTTACCCTAAACCGTACCCTAACCCGTACCCTAAACCGTACCCTAATGCGTACACTAACCCATACCCTAACCCTGACCCGTACCCTAAACCTAACCCGTACTCCAACCCAAACCCTAACCCTAAACCCAAACCCAAAACCCTAACCCGTACCCTAAACCCTAATCTGTACCCTAACCCATAACCTCTAACCTGTAACCCCTAAACCCAACCCTAACCCATACCTTCTCCTTACCCTAACCCTAAACCCTACCCTAACCCATACCCTAACCGTAACCCATACCCTAACCTTAACCCATACCCTAATCTGTACCCTAACCCCGGGAATTGGGTACACATGAGCCCCACCACAGGACTCAGCCTGCCACCCCTCAGGAAACCATGCCCCTTGGGGCGCCGCAGAGCATCCTGTGCAGAAGAACTGGTAGGGCCCCCCTGAGCCCCCAGAAATCCTTGGCGGCCCCCTACACCCCAACCCTGAGGCCCATGCTCATCCTGCCCCACGCCTTCCCTTCAGCTTGCCACCGAGCTCGACGCAGAGCCGGCAGATCAGGCCTGCCGGGTTCCTGAGGCCTAGACCTGACCCTAGGTCCGCTGGGTAGGGCCCCTCCCCTGGGGCCCGGTGCCGCAGCCCCAGGGACTGGGGACACCTGAGCCCCACTGCAGGACAAAGCCTGCCAGCCCGCAGGAAACCGTGCCCCTTGGGAGGCTGTAGAGCATTCAGGGCGGGAGAACCAGGAGGGCCCCCAGAGCCCCCGGTGAACTTCGGTGATCCCTAAACCCACCCTTGAAGCCCATGCTCACCCCATCCCGCACCCTCACCTCAGGCCACGGCGGAGCTCGCCACATACTGGGCAGATCTGGCCTGCGGGGTTCCTGGGCCCCAACCCTAACCTTAGTTCATCTGTGGAGGGGCCCCTCCCCAGGAGCCTGGAGCCGCAGCCACGGGAATTCGGGACACCTGAGCCCCACAGCAGGACTCAGTCTGCCACCCCGCAGGAAACCGTGTGCCCTGGGAGGCCATAGAGCATTCAGGGCAGGAGAACCAGTAGGGCCTTCCTGAGACACCAGCGAACTTCGGTGGCCTCCCAACCCCAACCGTGAGGCCCACGCTCACCCTCCCCACACCCTCACCTCAGCCCGTGTAACTAGCCATACAGCCAGCAGATCGGGCCTGCGGGGCTCCTGGGCCTAAACCTAGCCCTAGGTCGGCTGTGGGTGTGGGGGCCTCCCCAGGAGCCTTACACCGCAGCCCAGGGGAATTGGGATACCTGTGCCCCACTGCAGGACTCAGCTTGCCACCTGACAGGAAACCGTGCCCCTTGGGGCTCTACGGAGCCTACAGGGCACGAGAACTTGGGGAGGCCCCTGGAGCCCATCCCCATCCTTTGGCAGCCCCCCATGCCCCAACCCTGAGGCCCATGCTCACCCTCCCCCATGGCCTCCTCTCAGCCCTCCACAGAGCTCGCCGCACAGCCTGCAGTATGTCCCTGCCGGGCTCCTGGACCCTAACCCTTACCCTAGGTTGGCCACAGAGGGGCCCCTCCCCAGGGCCCTGGCACCCCACTCCGGGGGATTGGAGACACCCAAGCCCCACTGTAGGACTCAGCCTGCAGCCCACAGAAAACTGTACCATTTGGGGGCACAACAGAGCATTCAGGGCAAGAGAATTGGGGCACCCCCTGAGAGCCCCTTCTGGTGAACCCCGACCTTTGTGGGCCCTTCCAGATGAAACCCCAAGGCTCACACTCACCCGCCCTTGTGCCCTCATCTCACTCAGCCTGGGAGTTCTCTGAGTACTGGGCAGTTCGGACCTGCTGTCTCTTGAGGCCTAACCTAACCCTGGGTCTTCTGCTGAGGGTCCCTCCCCGTTTGCCTGCCTCCAAGGCACAAGGCATTGGGCTCACCTCTGCAAGACTAGAGGACTCAGCCTGCCCCACAGCAGGAAACTGTCCATTTGGGGCTGCAGCAAGGATTCATAGGAAAATCGGAGGGCCCCCATCAGCCCATCCCAGGCAACCCCCACTTTCAGAGATCTCCCCGGATCCAATTAGTAGCTTCACACTGACCTTTAAACTTGCTCTCCACGGAGATCTTTTGAAATTCTCCACACTTCCAACCAATGGCATCCTCCAGCTTCAGTGCCTTCCCCAGCTTTAGGTCTTGAGATAGATTAAAATGGGAAGTCATTTCACTGATAACGACGTACTGGTGATCAAAAGATTCATGCATAAATGCTTCATATCACTTGGCTTCAGGGAAATACAAATCTAAACCCCTATATATGCCCTATCACACGAGGCCGAATATCTAAAAATAAGAAGACATGAAACTATACATTTTGGAGAGGATATGGAGAAACGGGAACCCTCTTACACCCCTGTACGAATGCAGTCCGGTACAGCCACTCTTGAAAATGGTACAGAATTTCCTCAAGAAGTTATAAATAAAGCTACCCTATGTCCCAGCAATTGCACTACTGGGTATTTACCCCTAGAGACAGAGGTAGTGAAGACGGGACACATGCACACCAGTGTTCATAGCAGCAATATCCATAATAGACAAGCTGCGGAAGGAGTGCAGATGACCATGGATAGATGAATGGATAAAGAAGATGTGGATCATATATATAATGGGATATTACTCAGCCATCAGATAGGATGAATACTTACCATCACACCGACCTGGGTGGAGCTGGAGGGTATTATGCTGAGTGGAATAAGTCAATGAAAGAAAGACAATGATCATAGGCTTTCACTCCTATGTGGAATATCAGAAACAAGGAAGAAGACCATAGGGGAAGGAAGGGAAAATAGAATGGGAAGTCATCAGAGAGGGGGAAAACCCATGATGGACTCTTAACTATCGCAAGAAACTGATGATTGTTGGAGGAGAAGTTGGGGGGGGTAACTGGGTGAGTAGCATTAAGGAGGTCACACGATACAATGAGCACTGGGTGATACACACGACAGAAAATTTATTGAAGACTACATCTGAAACGAATGATGTACTGTAAGTTGGCTAACTGAATTTAAATTAAAGAACAAAAGACCTCGAATAAACAATCCTAAATATTTGTATGGAACCACTAAAGATTCCGAACAGCCAGTGCAATGTGGAAAAGAAAAACAAAGCTGGAGGACTCACAATTTCAGATTTCAGGTTATACTACAAAGCTGCAGTCATCCTAACAAGACAGTACGGCACAAAAATAGACACAGCGACCAAAGGAACAGGATACAAGTTCAGACAGAAACCCACAATTATGTGGTCCATGAATCTTCCACAAAGCAAGCAACGATATCAAAAGGGAAAAGGACAGTCTCTACAACAAATGGTGTTGGGAAAACTAGACAGCTACGCACAAAAGAATGAAATTAGACTGCTTTCTTACACAATAAAGACAAACACAAAACAGTTTCAAGACCTCAATATGAGACCTGAATCCATAAAAATCCTACAGGAGGGAAGACAGTAACTTCTTGACATGGACCATACCAACGTTTTTCTAGACTGTGTCCTGAGGCAAAGGAAATGAAAGCAAAAATAAACTATTGGGAATACAGCAAAATAAAAAGTTTCCACACGGCAGAAGAACAATGAAAACGTAAAAATAATAAGACAACCTACTCAAAGGGAGAAGATATTTGCAAAGATCATATGCAATAAAGGGATAGTGTCCAAAACATATACAACTGATACTACTCAACCCCCAAAAAACAAATAATCCAGTTAAAAAATAGGCAGAAGACATGGACAGACATTTCTCCAAAGAAGAAATACAAATGGCCAACAGTCCAGTGAAAAGATGTTCAACATCACCCATCATCAGGAAAATGTAAACCCAAAGGACAATGAGGTAATACCTCAAACCTGTCAGAATGGCTAACATCAAAAGCACAGCAAAGAGCAGGTGTTGGGAGGATGTGGATAAAGGGGAATCCTCGTGAACTGTGGGTTGGAATGCAAGCTGTGGTGGCCACCGTGGAAAACAGTATGAAGGTTCCTCAAAAAATTAAATATAGAACTACCCTACGATCCAACAATCACACTACTCGTATTTATCCAAAGAATAGGAAAACAGTAACGTAAAAGGATACGTGCACCCCTATATTTCTTGCACCATTATTTACAATATCACAATATCAAGCAACCCAAGTGTCTGTAGAAAAATTGACAAATGAGATGATAGATGTGTGTATTCACACACACACACACACACACACACACACACACACACACACACACACACAATGGAGTATTACTCGGCTTGAAAAAGAATGAAACCTTGCCATTTGCAGCCATATAGATGGAGCTAGAGAGTATTATCCTAACTAAAATCAGTCAGTCAGTGAAAGACAAATCCCATACGATGTCACTCTAATGGGGAATTTAAGAAACAAACAAAAATAAATAACTAAAAGAGAAAAAGGAGACACACCAAAATACAAACTCTTAACAATAGAGAACAAACGGAAGGTTACCAGAGAGGAGGTGGATAGAGGGATGAGTAAAATAGATGAAGGGGATTAAGAGGACACTTTTCTTGATGACCACTGAGTAATATGTAGAATTACTGAATCACTCTGTTGTACACCTGAAATGAATGTAACACTGTATGTTAGTTCTAATGGAATTAAAATAAATTTTTTAAAAAGATTTTTTTTTTCAGAAACCTCTTTGAAAAAGCTTTTCCTGTGCAATGTGCAAAAGCCCTACCTGGGAGGATTCACTCTACAATAATTATTCACTTCATGCCTAAAATTCAGATTTCACTGAGTTCTTACCATGGATCCCAGCCCACGGGAGCCATGGTCCTTTTAAGTCCAGGCTCAGCACCTATGCATTCAAGATTGGAAGAAGAAAGACATATCACTTCACAGTCCAGAAAGCTATTATTGTTTCTGTTTCAGTGTGAGAGAGTCACAGACTTTGGGACAGGTTTCAGAGCAGGTTTATTATGGATCCTGGATCTCTACTTCAATGTTCATTGCCTGGATCCATTTGGCTAATAGGTTCCCTGTGGATGGGCTTGCTTCCAAGCACATACATGGAAGATGCAAAGGTGGGTGGGCTTGGTGTGGGACAGGAAGAAGACCAAAAACAGACAAGGGTCCGAAACTCCCCTGATCCAGGAACTGCTATGGGAGAGGGTACGGGAGGTAGAATCCATGCGAAACTCCAAGGTCACCAGCTGAACACAGGAGGCACGGGTCAAGGGATCTGGAGATGCAGGGGTTGAAGGCTGCTCTGAGCTACCTCTGGGAGGAAGGTAGGGAAGGAATGAGAAGGAGACACTGCCTGCCCCTGACCCATGCCAGCTGCCCACCGCTCCGACACGCATCAGTCTATGAGCTGACACAGCCTGGGCTCAGGATGGGCTGGCTCGGGTCCCTCAATCCTCAGTGGGACAGCTGGCCTCAGGGCTCAGAGACATGCTGAGGGAGATGAGAGGGAAAGCTGCCCCACCCAGGTCGTCCCCTCCTTGAGCAGACAGCCCTTCAGAACTGCTAAAAAAACCCCACTAACGGGGTTGAAAGACATGCCATGGATGAACTAAGGCATAGAGATATGTAAAATAACATTCATTTTTAAGTTCAGAGCTGTCAGCTCAGGAAGTGGGGAGAGCTTCCCTGAAGAAGACTGAGGGGAGGGCAGGCCATGCTGAAAAGGGAGACATGGCTCTCCTGATTGGGGACCTGCAGCCCCCTTTCAGGGCAGGGCATCATCCTCGCATCACACGAGATCCATGGAAGTGTTCCATCAGGACCAGATGTTTGTCTCGAGAAGGCTACCCTGGCATCGGACTGCACAGGGCACCAGGGACGAGGGCCAGATGGAGGATGGACAATACGCCGGAGGCCATGGGGCAAGAGCAGAGGCACATGACCTTGAAGATGATGATGAAAAGCAGGAGGTGGCAGCATGGAGCTGGCCCGAAAGTACCATGGGAGCAGTGCCCACAGCTACACTGACTGGGTACCTTCTGTGCCCGGTGTGGCTGACTTCAGTGGGCTCCAGACTAGTCCTGACCACAAGTCTAGGAAGTGTGCTCCACCCCCGGCCTCCTCTCCCCTTGCGGCTGCTAGGAATCACGGTCACAGACCCTGGTCAGCTTTCGTGGAAACCAAGCAGTGGCTCCCCCGCACGCTGCACCTCTGATGGTGGTCCAGTGCGACCCTCGTGCCTGGCCAGACACTGATGTCTACCTGTCTCCACACAAATCCACAGACAGGAGGGTGTCCCTGAATTCCACAGCACCTGATGAGACAGATCCACAGAACCCAACACCCAGTGTGTCACTCGGGACCTCACCTATGGTCATGGAGCTCACCATACCTTATTTCTGTCACTTCCCACAGAAAGCCTGTTTCTGATCAACCACAATACCATACATCCTGGTTGGTGACCTGGGGTCATGCCATGAACCCATATGCCATCTTTCTTTAAGTGAAGGCTATGCCTTCACCTCCTAGAAAATGTTTCTAATGAAGTACAAGTCCATCAGGACTATGGTGTGAACGGTAGCACACAGCCTGCATGGTAGTAGTCAGTAATTCTAACAAGGGTTAACCCCAACCCCCGTCTCACAAAACCTTCTTCCATCCCCACTGAACTCATGGTCTGCCCTCAGAAAACCCTCCAGGAAACAAACCTTTCATCTGAATGCTCTCTTCACCTTCTGCTTCAAATCTTGTCCAACCACAATGATATGAAACTAGAAATCAGTCCCAAGAAAAAAATGGGACAGTCAAAAATAGGTGGAGATTTTTGGGGCCTGGGTGGCTCAGTCATTAAGGATCTCCTTTCAGCTCGCGTCTTGATTCCAGGATTCTGGGATCTAGCTCCAAATCAGGCTCGTTGCTCATTCGGAAGCCTGCTTCTCCCTCTCCCACCACCCAGCTTGCGTTCCCTCTCTTGCTGTCTCACTCTCTGTGAGATACTTAAAGAATCTTTAAAAAATATGTGGAGATTTAACAACATGCTACTGAACAACCAACAGTCAAAGAAGAAATCAAAAAATCTTTAGAAGTACCTTGACACTGATGAAAAAGACAACCTACAAAAACTTATGGGATGCAGCAAAAGTAACTTTATGGGGGACATTCATAGAAATTCAAGTCTTCATCAATCCATGAGAATGCTCTCCAATAAACAACCTGATTTATGTGGTAAAGAAGTAGAAAATAAAACAACAAACAAAGCCCCAAATTGGTAGAAATAAGGAAATAACAAAAAGGAATGCATAAATAAATCCAACGGAGACTAAAAAGACAAAAAAAAAAAAAAACAACAATGAAAATGAGAGCGGCCTTTTTTGGAACGATAAACAAAACTGACAAACTTAGCTAGACTCACCAAGGAAGACAGAGAACTCGAATACAATCAGGAAAATAAGATAATGGATTCCTGTCTCATATCAAAATCAAAAGAACTCTTCAACCTTGAACACAACAACTTCTTGCAAGCCACGTCTCTAAAGGCAAAGGAAATAAATGCAAAAATGAACTATTGGCACTTCATCAGGATAAAAAGCTTCTGCTCGGCAAAGCAAATGATCAAAAAACAAAAAGGCAACCTATGGAATTGAAGAAGATATCTGCAAATGATTTTACAGATAAAGGGCTGGTATCCAAGATCTATAAAGAACTCCTCAAACTCGACACCCAAAAAATGGGCAGAAGACACAAAGAGATACTTCTCCAGAGAAGACATACAAATGGCCAACAGACACATGAAAAAATGCTCCACATCACTTGCCATCAGGCAAATACAAATCAAAACGACAATGAGATACCACCTTACACCAGTTAGAATGGTTACAATTAACAAGGCAGGGGGCACCTGGGTGTCACAGCGGTTAAGCGTCTGCCTTCGGCTCAGGGCGTGATCCTGGCCTTATGGGATCGAGCCCCACATCAGGCTCCTCCGCTATGAGCCTGCTTCTTCCTCTCCCACTCCCCCTGCTTGTGTTCCCTCTCTCGCTGGCTGTCTCTATCTCTGTGGAATAAATCAATAAAATCTTGGAAAAAAATTAACAAGACAGAAATTTAAAAAAGTCAGAAAGGATTTGAAGAAAGGGGAACCCTCTTACACTACTCGTGAGAATTCAAGCTGGTACAGCCACTTTTGAAACCAATATGGAGGTTCCTCAAGACGTTAAACACAGAGCTATCCTACGACCCACCAATTGCACTACCGGGTATTTACCCCATAGACACAGAGTAATGAAAAGAAGGGCACCTGTATCCCAATGTTCATAGCAGCAATGTCCATAATAGCCAAACTGTGGAAGGAGCCAAGATGTCCTTCAGCAGATGAATGGACAAAGAAGATGTGGTTCATCTATACAATGGACTATTACTCAGTCATCAGAAAGGATGAATACCCCCCATTTGCACCAACGTGGATGGATCAGGAGGGGATTATGCTAAGTGAAATTAAGTCAAGCAGAGAAAGACAATTATCATATGGTTTGACTCCTATGTGGAACGGAAGGAATAGCATGGAGGACATTAGGAGAAGGAAGGGAAAAGTGAAGGGGGGGAATGAGAGTGGGAGATGAACCATGAGAGACTACTAACACTGGGAAACAAACTGAAGGTTGCAGAAAGGGAGGGGAAGAGGAATGGGTAATCCTGGTGATGGGTATTAAAGAGGGCACCTGTTGGGGCGCCTGGGTGGCACAGTGGTTAAGCGTCTGCCTTCAGCTCAGGGCGTGATGCCGGCGTTATGGGATCGAGCCCCACAACAGGCTCCTCTGCTGTGAGCCTGCTTCTTCCTCTCCCACTCCCCCTGCCTGTGTTCCCTCTCTCGCTGGCTGTCTCTATATCTGTCGAATAAATAAGTAAATTCTTTAAAAAAAAAGGAGGGCACGTGTCATAATGAGCACTAGGTGTTATATGCAAACAATGAATCATGGAACACTACATCAAAAACAAATGAAGTACTGTAGGGTGACTAACATCATTTTTAAAAAAGAGAAAGATATGAAATCCATACAGGAATACTGTCAATATTTGCAAAGGACATGAAATCCCGAAAGATTCCACATACACACAAAAAATCTGTTAGAATAAACAAATTCAAGAAAGCTGCAGGATATAAAGTCAATATACAGAGACCTGTTGTCTTTTTTTCAGATTTTATTTATTTATTTGATAGGAAGAGAAAAAGTACGAGCAGGGGGAGTGACAGAAAGAGGGAGAAGCAGACCCTTGCTAAGCAGGGAGCCCAACACGGGGCTCCATCCTAGAACTCTGGGTTCATGACCTGAGCTGAAGGCAGACGCTTCACCTATGGGGCCACCCAGATGACCCAACTTCTTGCATTTCTGTATACTGATGACACACTTTCGCAAAGAGAAATTAAAAAAGCAATGCCATTTACCATTGCATCAAAAAAAAAAAAATCTAGGAATAAAAGTAACCAAAAATGAGAAAGACAGTACACTCAACACATGGCAGAAAGGAAATGAAAAACACGTGTGTCAAGGGGCGCAGGATGTATGGGTCAAAGATTTGGAAGGCAACACAAACAAATGGAAACTTACGCCATGCTCCTTAACTGGAAGAGTTAATTATGTGAACATGTCCATCGTACCCAAAGCAATGGACAGATGTGATGAAATCCCTATCTGAATTCTAGCGGCATTATTTGAGGAAATAGAAAACAGTCCTCAAACTTGTATGGAATCACAAAAGACCCCAAATACCCAAAGTAACCTGGAGAAAGAAAGGTGCAGTCAACACACTCCTGGATTTTAAGCTAGATTACAAAGCTGTTGTCATCAAAACAGGATGGTACTGGCATAAACACAGACCCAAGGTCAGTGGAACAGAACAGAAAGCTCAGAAACTTACCCACACGTAGATGATCCTAACTTACAACACAGCAGCAGAAGATATGCCATGAGGGAAGGACTGTCTCTTCAGTGAGCGGTAACAGGCAAACTGGACACTAAATGCAGAAGAATATAACTGGGTCACTTTCTTACACCACACACAAAATTTTTAATGGATGAACGATTTGAACATAAGACCTGAATCCATAAACCTCCAAGAAGACACAGGTACTAAGTCTCTCGACATTGGTTTTGGCAAAGAGTCTTCAGATCAGACACCAAATGCAAAGGCAACAAAAGCAAAAATAAACAAGTGGAACAACTTCAAACTGAAATCTTCCACACGGCAAAAGAAACCAGCAAAAACTAAAAAGGTCACTGACATAATAAGAAAAAAATATCTGCGAATCATATGTGTGAGAAGAGGCTAATATCCAAAATACACACAACACTCATACAAATCAAAAAAAAACTGTATAAAAAATGGGGGGAGTATGTGAATAGATACTTTCTAAAGATGGCACATAGGTGCCAACAGACAGAGAAAGTTGTTCGACATCACTTAATATCCTCAGGGAAACATCATCAAACCCACAATCGGCTATCCCCTCACAACTGTTGGAACAGCAATTGTCCCAGAGACAGACACCAGGTGGGGTCAAGGGTGTGCAGATGAGGAGACACTGTGCACTGTTGGTGGGAATGGAAATTGGTGCAGCCACTGTGACAAACGGTATGGAGGTTCCTGAAAAAATAAATGCAACTACCACCTGGACAAGTAATGGCTCTACTGAGTATTGATTTGGAGAACACAAAAATACTGCCTCAAAAAGACAGATGCACTCCCACGTTCACTGCAGCATTATTCACAAGAACCAGACATGGAAACACAGACCTTGGGGGCCTTATGCCAAGTAACTCAGACACAGAAAGACCAATACCAGATGCTCTCATGTACATTCAATGTGGAATAAACAAATACTGAACGCATAGATACTGAGAGCAGATTGGTAGGTGCCAGATTCGGAGATGGGGTGGTGGGTGAAGGTGGTCAAAGTCTCAATGTTTGAGTGAGAAAATCCGACAGTCATGAAATGTTCTGTCCAGCATGGAGACTAAAACTAACCCCGCAGCATGGGGTATAGGTTTCCCTGCTCTTTGAAAGTACATGGATTCTGAGAAAACTTGCACAGCAGAAATGGTGTCAAGAAGGAATGGCCATTAATTTACACGGAACAATTAGATAGTGTCCTCAGACTCCAAAATTCCTTCTCTTTGGCTTTTCTTAGGCCTCAGGACACAAGTTTCTGACGGAGGCCCAGCATAAATGAAGATAAAGCACAGCAGAGGCTCACAGACACAATTCAAAGTGCTGGTGGCTGGATGCAGAGAGCGGTTCCCAGCGGAAGGAGCTGGTTGGGGTGCACGCCGCCTCTGTCGTGCTTCTCCCCAAAACAGATGCTGAACGCTATTCTCACTGTTCACCTTTTTTCATAAGAGGGAAATCCTCTTCAGGTCTCTTCCTCTTACTGAAGCTGGGTAATAACGTTGTTCTTTCATGAAAGCCCAATGTCTTACTGTGAACGTTTAAAAAGTGGGGAATACTTGTACTTGAGCATTGCTGAGGGAGGAGATGTGAAAGGTTCTCCCAGACACAAACCTCAGCAGATCCACGAGGAAAGGCACATTCCTCAGCATGCAGAACACGGACTACCTCCTACACCCAGAAACCCTCTCCTTCCCCTCGATCATGACAACCCACAACAGCTGGGAGTTACCCCAACTCCTCCGTTCTCCTGCTCCTAATAGCTAACCCATCAGCAAATCCTGTGAGCTCCATCTTCAAAATGGACCCAGAATAAGTCTAACCACTCCATCCAAGGCCACCTGTCTGGTCCACAGTGCCTGAGTTCCTGGAAAAGCTTCGTCATTGACCTGCCTTGCCATCTTCAACCCTCTGTCATCTGTTCTCAACAGTGTAGCCAGGATGGCCCAGTGAAACAGGGTCTCATGGGGTTATAGCCCTGGAATGGTTTTTTCTGTCACCTCTCTGAGGCCATGTCCTAAGCTGTCTCCTGTGGCCACAGGGCCTTCTTGCTGCTCCTGGACATACCTGAAATTCTCCTGCCCCAGAGCCTTTGCACATGCTTTCCCTTCTGGTAAGAATGCTCTTGATGTGTTCTCACTCACCTTCAGAGAAGTCTGAGTTGGAGTGACAGGAACAGAAGATGAGGCTGTGTGTTGGGTGAGGATGGTAGCCCAGAAGAATGTTCTCTGCCAGCTCACAGCCTGTGCCTCCCTTGCCCTCAGCCAGGAACTTGCACACAGCCCTAACCTGTCACAACTCTCACCCAGGAGACCCACAGCCACCCCTGCCCAAACCCTGCTGCAGAATGCATTCAGCTCTCCTCTGGGACCCCTGTCAGCTTTACCCAGACCTGGAACTCCCCTGTCTCCTGCAAAGCTCCCGGATTCCACCTCTGCTTCCAAAATCGCAAGGCTTTCATGAGAAAGCTATAATGCTAATTATTGAAAGTTTCGCACCTGCTTTCCCATTCTGTTGCCTCTCTCTCCACCTTCTTTCCTACCTGTGCAAACTGTAACATATCAGTGGAACATGAACATGCTCGGAGACCTGAATCTTTCATTGCGGCTTTCTGAGGACTCCTTATGTGATAAGAAACTAGTGTATCCTACAACAGGGTGTTTTACAACTCTCATCTATAGAATAGTACAGCCCAAATCACTACAATTTTACCTCACTCTTCATGAAGCAGAACACTTTTTCCTTTCTTCTTTTACTTAAATTCCAGTTAGTTCACATGCCATGGAATATTCGCTTCAGGGGTAGGATTTAGTGATTCCTCACTTGCATATAGTACCCGGTGCTCATCACAAGTGCCCTCCTTAATACCCCCCACCCATTTAACTCTTCCCCCCACGCCCCTGTCCTGCAGCAACACTCAGTTTGTTCTCCAAGGTTGAGTCTATTTCCTTGTTTGCCTCTCTCATCACCCCTTCACTCTGTTCATCTGTTTTCTTTCTGAAATTCCACAAGCATGAGAGCATAGGATATTTCTCTTTCCTCAATGATTTTGCTTAGCTCAATACACTCTAGGTCCATCTGCATCCTTGCAAATGGTAAGATTTCATTCTTTTTGAAGCTGGGTCATATTCCATTATATATATGCATCCCACTTCTGCTTTATCCATTCATCAGTGCATGGACTTTGGGATTCTCTCCATAGTTTGGCTACTGTGGACATTGCTGCTATAAACATCATGGTGCATGGACCCCCTTTGAATCTGCATTTTTGTATCCTTTGGGTAAATACCTAGGAGAGCAATTGCTGGATCATGGGGTTGTTCAATGTTTAACTTTTTGAGGAACCTCCACACTGTTTCCCAGACTGGCTGCACCATTTGCATTGCCACCAACAGGATGGGAGGGTTCCCCTTTAAGCAGAACATTATCTGCCGGCAATTTCATAAGAGGAAACAAAACCTCTGGGAGATGCACCCAGGGTCAGGCAAGCAGTTGCAGACTTCACCCCAAGGCTCCTGACGCCAAGCCCCTTGAAGCCACTAGCATGCCACTATCCAAAAGAATTCCCAGACTCTCCTTCTGACTCCACCACCAAAGAAACTACAGAGAGAATATGGCACCTCAAAATATCGAGATAATACATTTAGTAAAACTAGAAAGTCAAGCTCAACTTTTAAAAAGGAACAGGCCAGTTTGGATAATTTTGAATTTTCCCTCCACCCTAATTTTAACTCTTCTGATGAATAAACTAATCCATGATGAAACATCACCGTTGTCAAATGACATCATCCAAGTCTGTATCAGATGAAAATAAGCCACCTAACTCTAGATGCTGGTCACTCAACTATATCTTAGGCCCAATTGAATAAACACTGTTAGATGAAGGAACAAATTAGATGTTACAAACAGGCACAGAGTGAATCTCACCTTCCTTTTCTAACAAAAGAGGGTTGCTAGGAAACAGATGGGCAAAATACATTTGTAAGCAATAAATGGACAGAGAAATTGTGATCCCCTGCAAAGTTCTACCTGCAGGGAAACTAAGTAATTCTTGTACCAAACCCAGAATGCTGACAGCTACTTCAATTTTACTTTGTGGCACAACTAGAGAAAAGAGAAAAACCTAGGAGGTTTTGGGATAAAGAGTGGTTTTACCTCCAGCCCTGACATAGATAGGACATTTTGCCAAGCAAAGCTATGCTTTCTCTGAGCACTGGTGTCCTGTGACAAGCTGCCTTGCTGACTCCGATGCTGACGTTCAAAACCTCGGGTGTCTAGGAGCCAGAGCAGAGAAGTGCTGTCAGCTGGGGAGAAGAAGGCACCTCTGACCTAAAGCCTGCACACCTGCTTCAGTTTCTGGGTGAAGGGGCAACACATACTTGTTGTTTATCATTAATTATCTTCATTCTCCATAGACCAATGACCTTGCCTTTTCTGGAAGGCAGACTTACTCTTCTAAAGAAACCCTCAATTCGTCTATTCCCAATGCAACTAGAGTGGGGTCTGGTTTATGCCCGCCTCCAGGCCCCCACCTGGAGGATTTTCCTGCATGATTCTAATAGCCAATTACCACTAACCGGGGGCACACGGGGCATAATGCTGAAGTTGGGGGACGGCTCTGGGGCATGCTACTGCCACACCTGTGCCTGGGGACCAGGGCACACCCTGCTGAACTCAGGGTACTGCTCAAGATGCATCACCTGCACTGTGTCAGAGAACTGAAGGTGGGGATTGTGTGAAGTCCTTACCCGCACTCTTCCCGGGGAACAGGGGAAACCTTGAAATTCTGCAACCCATCCCACATAAGCTCAGGTGAGTGGGTGTCCTGGAGTTCACGGGTATGGGGAATAAGGTCAGTTGAGGACATGGGGCAGAAGAGACTTTAAAGGGAAAAAGAAAACTCACCTGAGTCCCCACAATGAACCCTCTCCACATGCCCTTCCAGAACCCTGCCTCCCACCTGGGGCGCACCCTACCCCCGGACCCCCACCCCAGTGCTCGCTGCTCACTCACCAGCAGGGATCTCCACAGGGCAACTCTCTCTCTCTCTCAGTGCCCCTTCTTTGCCCTAAGTCTGCAACCTACTGTGAATCTGGGACTGCCCACAGAGACATAGCTCCACCCCCAAGCGGTGAATGGTTGGGGAGGGTGGTGCCTGAGCCCCTTGGATGCTGGGCAACCCGCCCTCAAGCCCCTGGAACCCTGAAAGTGCAGGGGGCCCAAGAAGCGCCTGCTCGACCCAACACCCGGCACAGGCATGGGTGGGGTCGTGGGCCAGGGTCCCCCCACACACCTGGCCCCTTCCAGGGACCCCTCTAGCTGCAGACCACCGTCAGAGTCCTGCCCCTTCCCTTTCTGCACCAGCCCTCCCTGCTGGGGTGTGCCTGGTTCTGGGCAAGGCTCTCAGACCCTCCAAGGCTTGGGCTTT
Source organism: Ursus americanus (assembly GCF_024610735.1). Lineage (NCBI taxonomy): Eukaryota > Metazoa > Chordata > Mammalia > Carnivora > Ursidae > Ursus > Ursus americanus. The sequence goes on from NW_028273666.1 coordinate 203,004, forward strand.
AGGAAATGCAATGTTTTTATGCATTTTCAGTATGTACATGTCAGTATGACTTTAATCTTATGGGAGCCAAAGAGGTTCTTTATTTTTTCTTATCTTTATGTTGGCATTTTTGGTTATTGTTTTCTTCTCGAAGCAGATGTACAACATGTGCTTGGGGCAGAAATAGGGCCCATGCTTTCAGGTTTTGCCCAGTCATTTTGAGCCGGGTAAAATGTTAAAGGATAGCTTCCCTGGGAGCCCAGGATCAGGGCCCACAGATGATATAAGATAAAAATTACTTTTATCATTATAATTACTCCTAAATGGAGGAATTTGAGACAAAAGCACCTTCACAAGAGTACCAAGAAATCAAAATGATGCCCACAGAAGGCTACCTGCTCCATGGTCAGCACAGGTAACAGAAGTGTTCACAGTCTCTGGACTCCTGCCCTTCTCTTGCCCAAATCTCTAAAGCACACAGAACACTTAAAATCAGAATTGTAGAACTGCTAGACACCTTAGAGATGTCTGGCACCATTCCCTTGGACTGCAGAATAAAACACAGTAGCTCGTTGTCACAAACTAATTTCAACATGAAGTGCCCCCTGGATGCCCTAAGTTCTTTCTCTGCAAATGTTGACTAATGTAAGTCACAGTCATACCATTTAAAAACTACAATGGCTGGGAAGTCATCGTAGGTAAGGGAATATTTTAGCCATGTTTATAAGCATTGGCTCACTTTGTAGAAGAGGCTGAGCTGAGTGTTTTTAAATACTATTTCAGGTACAAGAGAGGAGTTAAGATGGTGGAGGAGTAGGAGACCCCTTTTTCAGCAGGTCCCCTGAGTTGAGCTGGATAGGTACCAGACCAGCCTAAACAACCACGGAATCAGCCTGAGAGGCAGGAAGATACATCTGGACCTCTACAAATGAACATCTCCAGCGCTGAGTATTGAGGTATGAAGCGGGGAGCCTTGAAACCGGGCACAGATATCAGAAGATAAACGGAAGGGGGGGAGCCGCCATGTTCTGGCTCCCGGAAGCAGCAACCACCTGCACCAGGGAGCGGGCAGACTCATGGATGGCACACAGGAGAGAGTGGACTGAGACCAGTGAGCCCAGAGCGTGCGCCACCAGGCTTCTCCTGGAACACCGGAATCCCGGTGTGCTCACCAGGCATAGACTGAGACCAGGAGACCCGGGAGCCCACGGGGCGGCTGGCGGCTGGCAGGCCACCTGCACAGGGGATTTGGCGGACTTGCAGTAGGCACCTGCGAAACAGCAGACTGAGACCCTGAACCAGGTGCCGGAGCCACCAGGCTTCTCATGGAACTCTGGAATCCCGGTGTGCTCAGGGGATCCAGACTGAGACCAGGAGCTTCCAGAGAGAGATCAGGTCGTCTGGCGGCTGGCAGCATTAGAAACACAAAGGACAGAGATGCACTAGCCCCGGAATTGAGGCCAGGGACACCAGATGTGGGGCGCACATCCCAGGATGCTACAGGGTTGAGCAGCACCAACAGTAATGGAGTTAAAGTGGCCAGAACAAGGGTGGAGAACGGGCTGCATTCCCTCTGTTCTGTGACAATTCAGCCTCTGCTGCTCTGACTCTCAGAAGAGGCACAGCAGATCACCAGAGAAAGCCGCCAGGGAACAAAAGCCTGGAAATACTGGCCCAGAGCGTGCCCACCCCCATTCACCCTTGCAGGGGACACGGAAACTCTACCCAAACAGGGTTGCCTGAGTATGGGCATGGGAAAATACAAACTCTTAACAATAGAGAACAAATGGATGGTTACCAGAGAGGAGGTGGATAGAGGGATGAGTGAAATAGATGAAGCGGATTAAGAGGACACTTTTCTTGATGACCACTGAGTAATATGTAGAATTACTGAATCACTCTATTGTACACCTGAAACGAATGTAACACTGTATGTTAGCTCTACTGGAATTAAAATAAATTTTTTAAAAAGATTTTTCTTTCAGGAACCTCTTTGAAAAAGCTTTTCCTGTGCACTGTGCATAAGCCCTACTTGGGAGGATTCACTCTACAATAATTATTTACTCTATGCCTCGAATTCAGATTTCACTGAGTTCTTACTGTGGATCCCAGCCCACGGGAGCCATGGTCCTTTTCTGTCCAGGTTCAGCACCTATGCATTCAAGATTGGAAGTAGAGACACATGTCACTTCACAGTCCAGAAAGCTATTATTGTTTCTGTTTCAGTGTGAGAGAGTCACAGACTTTGGGACAGGTTTCAGAGCAGGTTTATTATGGATCCTGGATCTCTACTTCAATATTCATTGCTGGATCCATTTGGCTAATAGGTTCCCTGTGGATGGGCTTGCTTCCAAGCACATACATGGAAGATGCAACGGTGGGTGGGCTTGGTGCGGGACAGGAAGAAGATCAAAAACAGACAAGGGTCCAACCCCTCCCCTGATCCAGGAACTGCTACAGGAGAGGGTACGGGAGGTAGAATCCATGCAAAACTCCAAGGTCACCAGCTGAATACAGAAGGCATAAGTCAAGGGATCTGGAGATGCAGGGGTTGAAGGCTGCTCTGAGCTACCTCTGGGAGGAAGGGAGGGAAGGAATGAGGAGACACTGCCTGCCCCTGGCCCATGCCAGCTGCCCACCACTCCAACACACATCAGTCTACACAACTGACACAGCCTGGGCTCAGGATGGGCTGGCTCGGGTCCCTCAATCCTCAGTGGGACAGCTGGCCTCAGGGCTCAGAGACATGCTGAGGGAGATGAGAGGGAAAGCTGTCCCACCCAGGTCATCCCCTCCATGAGCAGACAGCCCTTCAGAACTGCTAAAAAAAAAAAAAAACCCACTAACGGGGTTGAAAGACATGCCATGGATGAACTAAGGCATAGAGATATGTAAAATAATATTCATTTTTAAGTTCAGAGCTGTCCGCTCAGAAAGTTGGGAGAGCTTCCCTGAAGAAGACTGAGGGGAGGGCAGGCCATGCTGAAAAGGGAGACATGGCTCTCCTGATTGGGGACCTGCAGCCCCCTTCCAGGGCAGGGCATCATCCTTGCATCACACGAGATCCATGGAAGTGTTCCATCAGGGCCAGATGTTTGTCTCGAGAAGGGTACCCTGGCATCAGACTGCACAGGGCACCAGGGACGAGGGCCAGATGGAGGATGGACAATACCCCGGAGGCCATGGGGCAAGAGCAGAGGCACATGACCTTGAAGATGATGATGAAAAGCAGGAGGTGGCAGCATGGAGCTGGCACGAAGTACCATGGGAGCAGTGCCCAAAGCTACACTGACTGGGTGCCTCCTGGCCAGGTGTGGCTGACTTCAGTGGGCTCCAGACTAGACCTGACCACAAGTCTAGGAAGTGTGCACCACCCCAGACCTCCTCTCCCCTTGCGGCTGCTAGGAATCACAGTCACAGACGCTGGGCAGCTTTCGTGGAAACCAAGCAGTGGCTCCCCCGCACGCTGCACCTCTGGTGGTGGTCCAGTGCGACCCTCATGCCTGGCCAGACACTGATGTCTACCTGTCTCCACACAAATCCACAGACAGGAGGGTGTCCCTGAATTCCACAGCACCTGATGAGACAGATCCACAGAACCCAACACCCAGTGGGTCACTCGGGACCTCACCTATGGTCATGGAGCTCACCATACCTTATTTCTGTCACTTCCCACAGAAAGCCTGTTTCTGATCCCCCACAATACCATACATCCTGGTTGCTGACCTGGGGTCATGCCATGAACCCACATGGCACCTTTCTTTAAGTGAAGGCTATGCCTACACCTCCTAGAAAATATTTCTAATGAAGTACAAGTCCATCAGGACTACGGTGTGAACAGTAGCACACAGCCTGCATGGTAGTAGTCAGTAATTCTAACAAGGGTTAACCCCACCCCCATCTCACAAAACCTTCCTCCGTCCCACAGAACTCATGCTCTGCCCTCAGAAAACCCTCCAGGAAACAAACCTTTATCTGAATGCTCTCTTCACCTTCTGCTTCAAATCTTGTCCAACCACAATGATATGAAACTAGAAATCAGTCTCAAGAAAAAAATGGGACAGTCAAAAATAGGTGGAGATTGGGGGGCCTGGGTGGATCAGTTGTTAAGGATCTGCCAAGATCCTGGGATTTAGCCTGGAATCAGGCTCCTTGCTCAGCGGGAAGCCCGCTTCTCCCTCTCCCACCCCCCTGCTTCCATTCCCTCTTTCACTGTCTCACTCTCTGTCAGATACCTAAATAATCTTAAAAAAATATGTGGAGATTTAACAACAAGCTACTGAACAACCAACAGTCAAAGAAGAAATCAAAAAAGATTTTAGAAGTACCTTGACACTGAGGAAAAAGGCAACTTACAAAAACATAAGGGATGCAGCAAAAGTAGCTTTATGGGGGACATTCATAGAAACTCAAGTCTTCATCAATCCATGAGAATGGTCTCCAATAAACAACTTGATTTATGTGGTAAAGAAGTAGAAAATAAAACAACAAACAAAGCCCCAAATTAGTAGAAATAAGGAAATAACAAAAAGGAATGCATAAATAAATCTGACAGAGACTAAAAAGACAAAAAAAAAATGAAAGTGAGAGCTGCCTTTTTTGGAAAGATAAACAAAACTGACAAACTTAGCTAGACTCACCAAGAAAGACAGAGGACTCGAATACAATCAGGAAAGAAAGATAATGGATTCCTGTATCATATCAAAATCAAAAGAACTCTTTAAACTTGGACACAACAACTTCTTGCAAGCCACGTCTCTAAAGGCAAAGGAAATAAAAGCAAAAAAGGAACTATTGGCACTTCACCAAGATAAAAAGCTTCTGCAGGGCAAAGCAAACGATCAACAAAACAAAAAGTCAACCTATGGAATCGAAGAAGATATCTGCAAATGATATTACAGATAAAGGGCTAGTATCCAAGATCTATAAAGAACTCCTCAAACTCAACACCCAAAAATGGGCAGAAGACACAAAGAGATACTTCTCCAAAGAAGACATACAAATGGCCAACAGACACATGAAAAAATGCTCCACATCACTTGCCATCAGGCAAATACAAATCAAAACGACAATGAGATACCACCTTATACCAGTTAGAATGGTTAAAATTAACAACACAGGGGGCACCTGGGTAGTACAGAGGTTAAGCGTCTGTCTTCGGCTAAGGGCGTGATCCTGGCGTTACGGGATCGAGCCCCACATCAGGCTCCTCTGCTATGAGCCTGCTTCTTCCTCTCCCACTCCCCCTGCTTGTGTTCCCTCTCTCGCTGGCCATCTCTATCTCTGTGGAATAAATAAATAAAATCTTGAAAAACAAATTAACAAGACAGGAAATTACAAAAAGTCAGAGAGTATGTGAAGACAGGGGAGCCCTCTTACACTACTCTTGAGAATTCAAGCTGGTACAGCCACTTTTGAACAATATGGAGGTTCCTCAAGACATTAAACACAGAGCTATCCTATGACCCACCAATTGCACTACTGGGTATTTACCCTATAGACACAGAGTAATGAAAAGAAGGGGCACCTGTATCCCAATGTTCATAGCAACAATGTCCATAATAGCCAAACTGTGGAAGGAGCCAAGATGTCCTTCAGCAAATGAATGGACGAAGAAGATGTGGTTCATCTATACAATGGAATATTACTCAGTCATCAGAAAGGATGAATACCCCCCATTTGCACCAATGTGGATGGACCAGGAGGGGATTATGCTAAGTGAAATTAAGTCAAGCAGAGAAAGACAATTATCATATGGTTTGACTCCGATGTGGAATGGAAGGAATAGCATGGAACATTAGAAGAAGGAAGGGAAAAGTGAAGGGGGGGAATGAGAGGGGGAGATGAACCATGAGAGACTATTGACACTGGGAAACAAACTGAAGGTTGCAGAAAGGGAGGGTAGGGGAATGGGTTATCCTGGTGATGGGTATTAAGGAGGGCACGTGTCATAATGAGCACTAGGGGTTATATGCAAGCAATGAATCATGGAACACTTCATCAAAAACAAATGAAGTACTGTAGGGTGACTAACATCATTTTAAAAAAAGAGAACGATATGAAATCCATACAGGAAAACTGTCACTATTTGCAAATGACATGAAATCCCAAAAGATTCCACAAAAAAAAAACTGTTAATTTAAACAAATTCAAGAAAGCTGCAGGATATAAAGTCAATATACAGAGACCTGTTGTCTTTACTTTTTTTCAGATTTTATTTATTTATTTGAGAGGAAGAGAAAAAGCACATGCAGGGGTAGTGTCAGAAAGAGGGAGAAGCAGACCCTCGCTAAGCGGGGAGCCCTACACGGGGCTCAATCCCAGAACTCTGGGATCATGACCTGAGCTGAAGGCAGACGCTTCACCTATGGGGCCACCCAGATGACCCAACTTCTTGCATTTCTGTATACTGATGACACAAAGAGAAATTAAAAGAGAAATTTAAAAAGCAATGCCATTTACAATTGCATCAAAAAAAATCTAGGAATAAAAGTAACCAAAAATGCGAAAGACATAGTACATTCAACACATGGCAGAAAAGAAATGAAAAACATGTGTGTCGAGGGGGGCAGAATGTGTGGTTCAAAGATTTGGAAGGCAACACAAACAAATGGAAGCATACGCCATGCTCCTTAACTGGAAGAGTTAATTATGTGAACATGTCCATCATACCCAAAGCAATCGACAGATGTGATGAAATCCCTATCTGAATTCCAGTGGCATTATTCAAGGAAATAGATAACAGTCCTCAAACTTGTATGGAATCACAAAAGGCCCCAAATACGCAAAGCAACCTGAAGAAAGAAAGGTGCAGTCAACACACTCCTGGATTTCAAGCTAGATTACAAAGATGTTATCAAAACAGGATGGTACTGGCATAAACACAGACCCAAGGTCAGTGGAACAGAACAGAAAGCTCAGAAACTTACCCACACGTAGATGATCCTAACTTACGACACAGGAGCAGAAAATATGCCATGAGGGAAGGACTGTGTCTACAGTGAGCGGTAACAGGCAAACTGGACACTAAATGCAGAAGAATATAACTGGGTCAATTTCTTACACCACCAAAATTTTTAAGGGATGAATGATTTGAACATAAGACCTGAATCCATAAACCTCCAAGAAGACATAGGTACTAAGTCTCTCAACATAGGTTTTGGCAAAGAGTCTTCAGATCCGACACCAAACGCAAAGCAACAAAAGCAAAAATAAACAAGTGGAACAACTTCAAACTGAAATCTTCCACTGGGCAAAAGAAACCAGCAAAAACTTAAAAGGCCACTGACCCAATAAGAAAAAATATCTGCTAATCATATGTGTGAGAAGAGGCTAATATCCAAAATACACACATCACTCGTACAAATCAAAACAAAAAAAATCTGTATTAAAAAATGGGAGAATATGTGAATAGATACTTTCCAAAGATGGCACACAGGTGCCAACAGACAGAGAAAGTTATTCGACATCACTTATATTGTCAAGGAAACATCATCAAAACCACAATCGGCTATCCCCTCACAATTGTTGGAACAGCAATTTTCCCAGAGACAGACACCAGGTGGGGTCAAGGGTGTGCAGACGAGGAGACACTGTGCACTGTTGGTGGGAATGGAAATTGGTGCAGCCATTGTGACAAACGGTATGGAGGTTCCTGAAAAAATAAATACAACTACCACATGACCCAATAATGGCTCTACAGAGTATTGATTTGGAGAATACAAAAATACTGCCTCAAAAAGACAGATGCACTCCCACATTCAGTGCAGCATTATTCACAAGAACCAGACATGGAAACACAGACCTTGGGGGCCTTATGCCAAGTAACTCAGACACAGAAAGACCAATACCAGATGCTCTCACGTACATTCAATGTGGAATAAACAAATACTGAACGCATAGATACTGAGAGCAGATTGGTAGGTGCCAGATTTGGGGATGGGGTGGTAGAAACGGGTGAAAGTGGTCAAAGTCTCAATGTTTGAGTGAGAAAATCCGACAGTCATGAAATGTTCTGTCCAGCATGGAGACTAAAACTAACCCCGCAGCATGGGGTATAGGTTTCCCTGCTCTTTGAAAGTACATGGCTTCTGAGAAACCTTGCACAGCAGAAATGGTGTCAAGAAGGAATGGCCATTAATTTACACGGAACAATTAGACAGTGTGCTCAGACTCCAAAATTCCTCTCTTTGGCTTTTCTTAGGCCTCAGGACACAAGTTTCTAACGGAGGCCCAGCATAAATGAAGATAAAGCAGAAGCAGAGGCTCACAGACACCATTCAAAATGCTGGTGGCTGGATGCGGAGAGCGGTTCCCAGAGGAAGGACCTGGTTGGGGTGCACGCCGCCTCTGTCTTGCTTCTCCCCAAAACAGATGCTGAACGCTATTCTCACTGTTCACCTTTTTTCATAAGAGGGAAATCCTCTTCAGGTCTCTTCCTCTTACTGAAGCTGGGTAATAACATAGTTCTTTCAAGAAAGCCCAGTGTCTTACTGTGAACATTTAAAAAGTGGGGGATACATGTACTTGAGCATTGCTGAGGGAGGAGATGTGAAAGGTCCTCCCAGACACAAACCTCAGCAGATCCACGAGGAAAGGCACATTCCTCAGCATGTGGAACACGGACTACCTCCTACGCCCTGAGAAACCCTCTCCTTCCCCTCGATCAGGACAACCCACAACAGCTGGGATTTACTCCAATTCCACCGTTCTCCAGCTCCTAATAGCTAACCAATCAGCAAATCCTGCGAGCTCCATCTTCAAAATGGACCCAGATATGTCTAACCACTCCATCCAAGGGCACCTGTCTGGTCCACAGTGCCTGAGATCCTGGAAAACTTTCGTCATTGACCTGCCTTGCCATCTTCAACCCTCTGTCATCTGTTCTCAACACTGTAGCCAGGATGGCCCAGTGAAACAGGGTCTCATGGGGTTATAGCCCTGGAATGGCTTTCTGACACCTCTCTGAGGTCATGTCCTAAGTTGTCTCCTGTGGCTACAGGGCCTTCTTGCTGGTCCTGGACATACCTGAAATTCTCCTGCCCCAGAGCCTTTGCACATGCTTTCCCTTCTGTTAAGAATGCTCTTGATGTGTTCTCACTCAACTTCGGAGAAGTCTGAATTGGAGTGACAGGAACAGAAGATGAGGCTGTGTGTTGGGTGAGGATGGTGGCCCAGAAGAAGGTTCTCTGCCAGCTCTCAGCCTGTGCCTCCCTTGTCCTCAGCCAGGAACTTGCACACAGCCCTCACCTGTCACAACTCTCACCCAGGAGACCCACAGCCACCCCTGGAGCCCACCCTGAACACACCCTGCTGCAGAATGCATTCAGCTCTCCTCTGGGACCCCTGTCAGCTTTACCCAGACCTTGAACTCCCCTGTCTCCTGCAAAGCTCCCGGATTCCCCCTCTGCTTCCAAAAGCACACTGACATAAAGCTTTCATGAGAAAGCTATAATGCTAACAAATGAAAGGTTCACACCTGCTTTCCCCTTCTGTTGCCTCTCTCTCCACCTTCTTTCCTACCTGTGCAAACTGTAAAATATCATTGGAACATGAACATGCTCTGAGACCTGAATCTTTCATTGCAGCTTTCTGAGGACTCCTTATGTGATAAGAAACTAGTGTATCCTACAACAGGGTGTTTTACATCTATCCTCTATAGAGTAGTACAGCCAAATCACTACAATTTTACCTCACTCTTCATGAAGCAGAACACTTTTTCCTTTCTTCTTTTACTTAAATTCCAGTTAGTTCACATGCCATGGAATATTCGCTTCAGGTGTAGGATTTAGTGATTCCTCACCTGCATACAGTACCCGGTGCTCATCACAAGTGCCCTCCTTAATACCCCTCACCCATTTAACTCTTGCCCCCATGCCCCTGTCCTGCAGCAACACTCAGTTTGTTCTCCAAGGTTGAGTCTATTTCCTTGTTTGCCTCTCTCATCACCCCTCCACTCTGTTCATCTGTTTTCTTTCTGAAATTCCACAAGCGTGAGAGCATAGGATATTTGTCTTTCCTCACTGATTTTGCTTAGCTTAATACACTCTAGGTCCATCCACATCCTTGCAAATGGTAAGATTTCATTCCTTTTGAAGCTGGGTCATATTCCATTATATATATGTATCCCACTTCTGCTTTATCCATTCATCAGTGCATAGACTTTGGGATTCTCTCCATAGTTTGGCTACTGTGGACATTGCTGCTATAAACATCATGGTGCATGTTCCCCCTTTGAATCTGCATTTTTGTATCCTTTGGGTAAATACCTAGGAGAGCAATTGCTGGATCATGGGGTTGTTCAATGTTTAACTTTTTGAGGAACCCCCACACTGTTTCCTAGACTGGCTGCACCATTTGCATTGCCACCAACAGGATGGGAGGGTTCCCCTTTAAGCCGAACATTATCTGCTGGCAATTTCATAAGAGGAAACAAAACCTCTGTGAGATGCACCCAGGGTCAGGCAAGCAGTTGCAGACTTCACCCCAAGGCTCCTGACGCCAAGCCCCTTGAAGCCACCAGCATGCCACTATCCAAAAGAATTCCCAGACTCTCCTTCTGACTCCACCACCAAAAAAACTACAGAGAGAATATGGCACCTCCAAATATCGAGATAATACATTTAGTAAAACTGGAAAGTCAAGCTCAACTTTTAAACAGGAACAGGCCGCTTTGGATAATTTTCAATTTTCCCTCCACCCTAATTTTAACTCTTCTGATGAATAAACTAATCAATGATGAAACATCACCTTTGTCAAATGACATCATCCAAGTCTGTATCAGATGAAAAAAAGCCACCTAACTCTAGATGCTGGCCACTCAACCATATCTTAGGCCCAATTGAATAAACACTGTTAGATGAAGGAACAAATTAGATGTTACAAACAGGCACAGAGTGAATCTCACCTCCGCTTTCTAATAAAAGATGGTTCCTAGGAAACAGATGGTCAAAATACATGTGTAAGCAATAAATGGACAGAGAAATTGTGATCCCCTGCAAAGTTCTACCTGCAGGGAAACTAAGTAATTCTTGCACCAAACCCAGAATGCTGACAGCTACTTCAATTTTACTTTGTGGCTCAACTAGAGAAAAGAGAAAAGCCCAGGAGGTTTTGGGATAATGAGAGGTTTTACCTCCAGCCCTGACATAGATAGGACATTTTGCCAAACATACCTGTGCTTTCTCTGAACACTGGCGTCCTGTGACAAGCTGCCTCGCTGACTTCGATGCTGACGTTCAAAACCTCGGGGGTCTTGGAGCCAGAGCAGAGAAGTGTTGTCAGCTGGGGACAAGAAGTCACCTCTGACCTAAAGCCTGAACACCTGCTTCGGTTTCTGGGCGAAGGGGCAACACATACTTGTTGTTTAGCAGTAATTATCTTCATTCTCAATAGACCAATGACCTTGCCTTTTCTGGAAGGCAGACTTACTCTTCTAAAGAAACCCTCAATTCGTCTATTCCCAATAAAACTAGAGTGGAACATTTATTTCTCACTTAAATAGAAAACACTGTAATTGTCGACATTGTGTGAATGAACTTTTAAAAACATTTTAGAGAGAAAGGAAGAGACCTTTATTCAAACCCAAGTCAGGACAGCTGCCTGGGAGACACAATCTTCACCAAGAAGGGAGTGCTCCAGGTAAGGAACATTTGGGGCAGGCTTATATATTTTTTTCTGTTTTCTTTTAAGTACAGAGTTACACACCACAATGAGGATCTTCATAGATTCCAGAAATTGACAGACTCGTTCTTATGTTTTCAGTATGTACATGTCAGTATGACTTTAATCTTATGGGAGCCAAAGAGGTTCTTTATTTTTTCTTATCTTTATGTTGGCATATTTGGATATTGTTTTCTTCTCGAAGCAGATGTACAACATGTGCTTGGGGCAGAAATAGGGCCCATGCTTTGAGGTTTTGCCCAATCAATTTGAGCCAGGTAAAATGTTAAAGGATAGCTTCCCTGTGAGCCCAGGATCAGGGCCCACAGATGATATAAGATAAAAATTACTTTCATCATTATAATGACTACTAAATGGAGGAATTTGAGACAAAAGCACCTTTCACAATAGTACCAAGAATTCAAAATGAATCCCACAGAAGGCTACCTGCTCCATGGTCAGCACAGGTAACAGAAGTGTTCACAGTCTCTGGACTCCTGTCCTTCTCCTGCCCAAATCTGTGAAGCACACAGACCACTTAAAATCAGAATTGTAGAACTGCTAGACACCTTAGAGATGTCTGGCACCATTCCCTTAGACTGCAGAATAAAACACAATAGCTCATTGTCACAAACTAATTTCAACATGAAGTGCCCCCTGGATGCACTAAGTTCTTTCTCTGCAAATGTTGACTAATGTAAGTGACAGTCATACCATATAAACACTATGATGGCTGGGAAGTAATCGTAGGTAAGGGAATATTTTAGCCATATTTATAAGCATTGGCTCACTTTGTAGAAGAGGCTGAGCTGAGTGTTTTTAAATACTATTTCAGACCTGTTTTACAGCACCCTCTGAACATACCAGAGCCTGAATCGACTAAAAAAGATAGTTGGTTTCAGTAACTTTAATACCAGAAAAATATTATACTGTCTCTATTCCTAAGGATCTTTGAGTATCTTACCCACAGGTCCTCCACTGAGATAATGATCTTAATGATCACCATTGGCAGAGGTGAAAAGGCCCGCTGAATTCGTTCCAGTTGTCCACATGACAAGAAAATCCTGATACTTGATAGGTTTCCAGATTGAGAAGACCAGAGATAAGAGGGAAATAGTACCCTGTATGGAACAACAAGGGATTTGGAGTCAATTTGGGGATCCCACTTAGGTTTCTGACACTAAAATCCTCTGTGACTCATATCATCCGAGTCCCTGTCTAACCACCTGAAAATGTGCCTAAAAATATCTACACCCTAGTTTAGAAGTTTAAGAGGCAGAATGCTACAAAGAGCCAGTATGATGTCTCTCAAGAACAAGATCTCAGGAAGCCATAATTGCTATTGGGTCTATTTCTTTTCCAGAAGAAAGTACACATGTTGAATCCATATTTCGAATAGATGACTCACCAGATGATTTTCAAACCTGAAGGAAGGCCATGAAGTCACTCTTGTGTCATATTTCACTCAGAAATCATGTTGTTGGACCGGTGAGGATGATACAATAGCAACGTCATCACTAACAGTGGGGAGCTTCTAATTTCCATACGACCATGTTGACCCCCTTAGCTCAAAGCCACCAGAGAGGGCAGCTGGGTAGTGGGCACCGTCATCATTATGAGAGGGGAGCTTCCCATTTCCATATGGCCATGTTGACCCCCTTAGCTCAGGACCACCAGAAAGGACAGCTGAGGGGGACCACAGGCCAAGGCTGCCAGGTGTGGCTGGGTAGGCAGAACTCTGACTTAAGGCTCAACTCCTGTCTAGGTTATTATAATGCTCTTCACAAAGAAAGTGCCATTGTGTGTGAGCCCTCTTGTAGAAAAGGTTCAGAATTTCCATTGAGATTCCCTCTCTGACCTTTAGGATATGTAGCAAAGTTCCATTTAATTTTTAAACATTGAAGGACTTCCTGGTTTTCTTTTTGCTATGACTGTGACTCAATTCCCCTGTGGTCTAAGAATAGAATCTAGTTAATTTCAGGGTTTAACATTTGTAGACTTGATTCATGGCCGCACCTATCATCTATTTGGGTAAAGAGTCTATGACCACCTGAAAATAATGTATTCTGCACTTATTACGGAATGTTCCCTATATGTCAATTAGGTCACATTTGTTACCAATGTTTTGTCTGCTTTTTCTGTCAGATATTGAGAAAGGTATATTAAAATCTTCAAACAATGCTGCTCTATTTATTGTGGCATCGGAGAATCTACCAGTGTTTTAAGGCAAGAGAAACAAAAAGGACAAGAACTGAGGGGATAACTGTGACTATTCACAGATAATACGATTGTGCACATAGAAAATCAAAAACAGTGTTTAAATATCCTATTAGAATTAAAAATGCAATTTAAAATAATAATAATAATAATAATAATAATAATAATAATAAAAATAAAAGAGGTTTCCTGGGAAACAGATGGTCAAAATACATTTGTAAGCAATAAATGGGCAGAGAAATTGGATTGTAGCTTCCCATTGGACAGTTTCTGAAGAAAACGTAGAACCTGTCAATCTTGGGGTAGGACATAAGGTGCACTAACCATTTAAAAGAATTCAGTGGACTTCATAAAAATGTGACATTTGTAAGCAATAAATGGACAGAGAAAATGGATTGTAGCTTCCCATTGGACAGTTTCTGAAACAAAACGTAGAACCTGTCAATCTTGGGGTAGGACATAGGGTGCACTAACCATTTAAAAGAATTCAGTGGGACTTCATAAAAATGTGACATTTCTCCTTATCTTATGACCATAAGAAAATGAAAAAGTGAACTGCAGGCTGGGAAGTAAAGATTTGCAATACACACACTGACAAAGACTTGTCCATAAAGAATTCCTGCTCATCAACCATAGAGTCTATTTATAAACGAATACTTCAGAAAAGATTGACTGATGGCCAATAAGAACAGGAAAGGGTGCTCTGCAGTATTATTTTCAGGAACAGCAAGGCCTTTCCTAAAATGAAAACATACACACAAACCAGTATTCCCTAGATGGATGACGTCCTTATTTCTGAGGACAGCTTGAAGAACAGACTAGCATCAAAGTAAAGTGATGCAATTCCTGACACTCAGAGGATGGACAATTGACCTCAAACTACAGTACAATTTCTAGGCATCATTCGGTCCTCTGAAGGCAGACAACTACCACAACCCTTCCTACACCACACAGGTTGCTTCCCAACCCCTACCATAAAAGAAGAAGATGAGAAACAGATAGGACTAGTAGGAAATACCAAAAATCACATGTGGGGATTATCCTGAAACACACTGATCACATAACTAGTGTAAGGAAGTGTAGGGAACTGACAAGGACAGAGACTCAACAGGTACTTCTTTGGGAAATGCTGTCTGAAATCGTCACACCTTGGTACCAGCTAATGAGGGCTCTGACCATACCCTAGGGTTTGCTCACAAGGGTCTGCAACACCATCGCTGAGGACTGAAACTCTTCAAGACCTCAAAGCTTGTCTGATTGACTATTGGACTAAGAGATTCCCATGTTCTGAAAACAGATATCAACTCATTGAAAGGTTCACCTGGGCTCTCTCGGAGGCCCTACAAGAAGCTGAACCATTCACTGAAAATCAATTGCACACACACACACACACACACACACACACACACACACACACACCTGTCATTTCACCAATTAGTTAAACATTCAAGGTTCTTCCTACCTTTTCTTTTACACATTGATATTTATACTCATATGAAATGTCATCATTTCTAATGAACACTGATGTCAAAATAGAGATCCATTGACACAATATTCACAAAATGGAACTTCCCTGCTGTAATTTTCAATATAGCGCTTTTTAAAGTTCATACATATTTTAGGATTTTGGTAACTTATACAGGAGAAGATCAGCATTGAAAAAACTCTGAATACTGACAATGAGTTTTAAGCCTAGAGAACAAAAATTGTCCAATTTCATAGATAATAAGGAACCAAAGGGAAAGCATGGAAGCTGTAGTCGAATAATTTTACACATATGTATCCTCTCTTATTCTACTACTGAGGGGCGTGTTTTATTACCACTATACATGCATCAATTGTCTTCCACGTGCACCTTCACAGGTATAATGAATTACTACAGTAGAATGAAATGTCTGGGAACTACTTGGCGGCATCTATAATGAACAATGAAATTTCGATCTTATATTTGGTGAACTTCCACTGTCTGTCCCTTTAGACAATGGACCCTAAACAGAAGGGGGAATGAACCACGAGAGACTATGGACTCTGGGAAACAAACTGAGGGCTTCAGAGGGGAGAGGGGTGGGGGATTGGGATGGGCCAGTGATGGGTATTAAGGAAGGTACATATTGCATGGAGCACTGGGTGTTATATGCAAATAATGAATCACGGAACACTACATCAAAAACTAAGGAAATAGTGTATAGTGACTAACATATCATAATAAAAATTATTAGTAGAAAAAAATTAAAGGTAAAAAAAAAACAATACAGCTTTTCTGTTTCAAGAACAATCACAATTGAGAAAAAACTAACATCCAATCCCTAAAGCAAAACACAGACCAAGTTCCATTTCACTCCCCTTTATTCACATTCTCTGTGGGTTCTAAGTTATTTCCCTAACTCCTTTCCTGCTGAGCAGGGAGCCCGGGCTCGATCCCAGAACCCTGGGATCATAACCTGAGCCAAACGCACATGCTTAACTGGCTGAGCCAGCCAGGAGCCCCAGCCATGTTTTTCTTAACCAAAAGGACACTTTCTCACAATGCCTTCACATGACTTCACATGGTACCAGAGACCTGCATTTGCTTCTAGGAGGTTGCAGATGAAGGCAATTGCAAACTCTCACAGTGGTTTATCAAATACAATTACCTGCCTGGTGACAGTGAAACACTTATGAGCCCACGAGAGAATGCTGTGACACTCAGCTGTGGCTGGGCTGGCACAGAGAACCAAATCCATTTCCCTGCCTGATGTCTGTGAGGAACAGATGCCCCCACTGTGAATGAGACCCTGTCACTGAGCTGTCCAGAGATGACCATTCTCACGGAGGATGAGGATAAAGGACAATGCCTGAGGAGACCTCATCTGTCTCTTATCTTTTCATATTTTTGACAGTGGACAAATCACTGCCTAGGAGTCCCCAACTACCTTAGTTTCATATTTGAATTACCAAGACGTTTTACAAAACACTTAAGATTTTCACCTCACAAATGGCCACAACCACTTAACATAGGGATTCAACATTAAGCAAAGATACTGTTCGTTGGAAGAGAGGTCCTGCCCACTGTTGTTTCTCACTTATATGCTCATCTTCCTTACCTCATGGTAACATAACCACCTTGATTCCTGCTTCTGTCTTCAGGAAGGCTGATGTGACTTGAAGGGCATTACCCTGACATCGTTCTTTCTTAGCAATAAGATGTGGACATTTCCCTAGTCCTACACCCCCAAAGTTGAATCGGAATCAGGATTGAGGAGGCTGATGAGAGTTGAAGGTGTTTTCCTGTACAGGGTGGTTTATTACCAATAAGGATGGGTCAGAGTCCTCGAAATTCCAGAACCTTTTCATTAATGCTTCCTACTCGTGAAAGATGATGTACTTTGGTTTTTCCCTGTATAGTGTGGAGACTCAGAGAAAAGTGCTTAGCCCTTTCGTCAGACTTCCTCGACCACCTTGGGGCTGGCTTCCATATTCACAAAGGATGATGTTAGGGCTAAGAGGGTTCCTGTACACCGTTATTTCTTACAGATAAGTGTATGGCATTTTTGTTACATTGCCAGAACCACTTAGCGCCGGGCTTGCCGTCCTCCTGGGGATGAACCCTAACCCTAGTCAGCCCCCAAGGGGCCCCTCCCAAGGGGCCTGGCACCACAACGCCAGGGATTGGGGACCGCCGAGGCCAGTGCCTGAGTCTCCCTGCCGCCCCGCAGCAACCGGGCTGCTATGGGCGCCGCCAGTCATTCAGGGTGAGAGAATGGGCAGGGCCCTCCAAGCCCCGGCAACATTCGAAGGCCCCCCGCGCCAAAACGCTTGGGCCCACACTCCCTCTCGCCAGCACCTTAACCTCAGCCTGCCCCTCTGCCTGCCGCAGAGCTGGGGGAACGGGCCTGCTGGTCTCCTGGGGGCTAACACTTACCCTAGGTCGGCCCCCGAGAGGCCCCTCCCAAGGAGCCTGGCACCGCAATGCCGGGGATATGGGAACCCCGAGCCCCAGTGCTGGACTCACTCTGCCACCGCGCAAGCACCCAGTGTGCTAGGGGCGTTGCCAGTCATTCAGGAAGTGAGAACGGGCAGGGCCCTCCTATCCCCCTGCAACCTTCGAAGGCCCCCCGTGCAAAAACTCTGGCTCCCACGCTCCTGCTCGCCAGCGCCCTTACCTCGGCCCACCCCTCCGCTCGCTGCAGAGCTGGCAATCAGGCCTGCTGGCTTCCTGGGGGCTAACCCAATCCCTAGTCGCCCCCGAGGGGCCTCTCCCAAGTGGCCTGGCGCCGTATGCCAGGGATTGGGGACCCCCAAGTCACAGCGCCGGACGCACCCTGCCGCCCCACCGCCACAGGGGGCGCTAGGGGCGTAGCCAGTCCTTCAGGGCAACAGAACGGGCAGGACTCTCCGAGCCACCTGAGACCTTCGAAGGCACCCCGAGCCAAAGCCAAATGCTCTGGCCCACACTCCTGCTCACCAGCTACCTCACCTCGACCCACACCTCCATTCATCGTACATGGGCGGAACGAGCCTGCCAGCCTCCTGGGGGCGAACCCTAACCCTAGGATGGCCCGCGAGCGACCCGCCAAAGGGGCCTGTCGCCACAACGCTGTGTATTAGGGACCCCCGAGCCTCAGCGCTGGACTCACCCTGCCGCCCCGCCGCCATCCGGGCCGCTAGGGGTGCCGCTGGTCATTCAGGGCGGGAGAACGGGCAGGGCCCTCTGAGCCCATGGCGACCTTTGAAGGCCCCCCCATCCAAAACGCTTGAGCCCACACTCCCGCTCCTCAGCGCCCTCACCTCGGCCCGCCCCCCGCTCGGTGCAGAGCCGGTGGATGAGGCCTGCCCTCCTCCTGGAGGCTATCCATAACCCTAGGTTGGC
Source organism: Ursus americanus (assembly GCF_024610735.1). Taxonomy (NCBI): domain Eukaryota; kingdom Metazoa; phylum Chordata; class Mammalia; order Carnivora; family Ursidae; genus Ursus; species Ursus americanus. The sequence continues at coordinate 221,710 of NW_028273666.1, forward strand.
CCCTGAGGGGCCCCTCCGTAGGGGCTTGGCACCGCAATGCCTGGGATTGGGGATGCCCGAGCCCCAGTGCCGGACTCACCATGTTGCCCCGCCGCCACCTGGGCCGCTAGGAGCACTGTCGGTCATTCATGGAGAGAGCACAGGCAGATCCCTCCAAGCCCCTGGTGACATTCGAAGGCCCCCCGCGCCAAAACGCTTGGGCCCATGCTCCTGCTCGCCTATGCCCTCACCTCGGTCCACCCCTCCGCTCGCAGCACAGCCAGTGGATTGGGACTGCCAGCCTCCTGGGTGTTACCCTAACCTTTGGTGGGCCCCCGAGGGGCCCATCCCAGGTTCCTATTGCCCCAACACCGGGAATTTGGGAATCCCGAGCCCCAGCGCCCGACTCACCCTCCTGCCCTACCGCCACCTGGACCGCTAGGGGCACCGCTGGTCATTCAGGGAGGGAGAAGGGGGAGGGCCCTCCAAGCCTCCAGCGACCTTCGAAGGCCCCCCACACCAAAACGCTAGGGCCCACGCTCCTGCTCGCCAGCGCTCTTACCTCGGCCATCCCCTCAGCTCGCCGCACAGATGGCGGATCGGGCCTGTGGGCCTTCTGGGGGCTAACCCGAACCCTAGGTCGACTCCCTAGTGGCCCCTCCCAAGGGGCCTGGTGCCGCAACGAGGAGGATTGGGGACTTCTGAGACCCAGCGCCGGACTCACCATGCCCCCCACCGCCACCCGGGCCACAAGGGGCACCACCAGTCATTCAGGGCGGGAGAACGGTAGGGCCCTCCAAGCCCCCAGTGACTTTCGAAGGCCCCCTGCGCCAAAGCGCTTGGGACCACGCTCCCACTCGCCATCGCCCTTACCTCGGCCTGACCCTCCTCTTGCTGTACAGCCCGCGGATCAGGCCTCCCAGCCTCCTGGGGGCTAACCCTAACCCTAGGTAGGCCCCCTAGGGGCCCATCCCAAGGGGCCTGGCGCAGCAACGCCGGGGATTTGGGACTACTGAGCCCCAGCGCCGGACTCACCCTGCAGCTCCGCCACCACCTGGGCCGCTAGGGGAGCCACCGGTCATTCAGTGCGGGAGAACGGGTAGGGCCCTCTGAGCCCCGGGAGACCTTTGAAGGCTCCCCACGACAAAACACTTCGGCCCACGCTCCCACTCGCCAGTGCCCTTACCTCGGCCCTCCCCTCCACTCGCCGCACAGCTGGCGGATCGGGCCTGCGGGCCTTCTGGGGGCTAACCCGAACCCTAGGCCTACCCCCTAGTGGTCCCTCCCAAGGGGCCTGGCACCGCAATGACGATTATTGGGGACTCCTGAGCCCCAGCGCCAGACTCACCATGCCCCCCACCGCCACCTGGGCCACAAGGGGCACCACCGGTCATTCAGGGCGGGAGAACGGCAGGGCCCTCTGAGCCCCCAGCGACTTTCGAAGGCCCCCCGCGCCAAAGCGCTTGGGACCACGCTCCCACTCGCCATCGCCCTTACCTCGGCCTGCCCCTCCGCTCACCGCACAGCCAGCGGATTGGGCCTCCCAGCCTCCTGGGGGCTAACCCTAACCCCAGGTAGGCCCCCTAGGGGCCCATCCCAAGGGGCCTGGAGCCGCAACACAAGGGATTGGGGACGACTGAGCCCCAGCGCCGGAATCACCGTGCCGCCCCACTGCCACCCAGGCCCCTAGCTGCACCGCCGGTCATTCAGGGCGTGAGAACAGGCAGGGCCCTCCGAGCCACGGGCGACCTTCGAAGGCACCCCGCATCAAAACGCTTGCGCCCACGCTATCGCTTGTCAGCGCCCTCACCTCGGCCCGCCCCTCCACTCACCGCAAAGCTGGCCGATCTGGCCTGACGGCCTCCTGGGGGCTAACCCTAACCCTAGATTGGCCCACGAGGGGCCCCTCCCAAGGCACCTGGTGCTGCAATGCCGGGGATTGTGGACCCCTGAGCCCCAGCGCCAGACTCACCTTGCTTCCCCGCCAACAACCGGGCTGGTAGAGGCGCTGCTGGTCATTCAGGGAGGGAAAACGGGCAAGGCCCCCTTAGCCCCCGGCGACCTTCGAAGGCCACTCGCGCCAAAACGCTTGGGCCCATGTTCCCGCTCGCCAGCACCCTCATCTCGGCCCGCCCCTCCGCTCGCCACACAGCCGGCAGATCGGGCCTGCGGGCCTCCTGGGGGCTAAACCTAACCCTAGGTCCGTCCCCAAGGGGCCCCTCCCAAAGGCCCTGGCGCCGCAAAGCCGGGGATTGGGGAACCCCGAGCCCCAGTGCCACACTCTCCCTGCCGCCCCGCTGCCAACCGGGCCACGAGGGACGCCGTTGGTCATTCAGAGCAGGAGAATGGGCAGGGCCCTCCAAGCCCCTGGCGACCTTTGAAGGCGTCTCGTGCCAAAATGCTTGGGCCCACATTCCCCGCTGGCCAGTGCCCTCATCTCAGCCCGCCCCTCCGCTCGCCGCACAGCTGGCAGATCGGGCCTACTGGCCTCCTGGGGGTAACCCTAACCCTAGGTCGACCCCCAAGCGGGCCTTCCCAAGGGGCCTGGCGCAGCAACGCAGGGGATTGGGGACCCCCAAGCTCCAGCGCCAGACTCACCCTGCCGACCCGACACCACCCGAGCCGCTAGGGGCGCCACCAGTCATTCAGTGCGGGAGAACAGGCAGGGCCCTTCAAGCCCCTGGCAACATTTGAAGGCCGCACTTGCGAAAATGCTTGGGCCCACGCTCCTGCTCCCCAGCACCCACATCTTAGCCCACTCCTCCACTTGCCGCACAGGCTGCAGATCAGGCCTGTCAGCATCCTGGGGGCTAACCCTAACACTTGGTCGGCCCACGAGGGGCCCCGCCCAAGGAGCCTTGCGCCGCAACACCGGGGATTGGGGACACCCGAGCCCCAGCGCCAGACTCTCCCTGCTTCCCCACCGCCAACTGGGATGGTAGGGGCGCCACCGGTCATTCAAGGAGGGAGAAGGGGCAGGGCCCTCTGAGCCCCAGGCAACCTTCGAATACCTCCCTCGCTAAAACGCTTGGGCCCAACTTCCCCATCGCCAGCACCATCACCTTGGCCCGCCCCTCTGCTCACCGCACAACCGGCTGATGAGGCCTGCAGGCCTCCTGTGGGCTAACCCTAACCCTAGGTCGGCCCTCAAGGGGCCCGTCTGATGGGGCCTGGCGCCACAACGCCTGGGATTGCTGACACCCGAGCCCCAGCGCTGGACTAACCGTGCCACCCTGCCGCCACCCCGGCTGCTAGTGGCGCCGCCGGTCATTCAGGGTGGGAGTACGGGCGGGGCCCTCCGAGCCCCCAGCGACTTTTGAAGGACCCCATGCCAAAACGCTTGGACCAATGCTGCCGCTCGCCAGGCCCTCACCTCGGCCCGCCCCTCCGCTCTCCAAACAGCGGGCGGATTGGGCCTGCCGGACTCCTAGGGGCTAACCCTAACCATAGGTCGGCCCCCAAGGGGCATATCCCAAGGGGCCTGGCTCCGCAACACAGGGCATTGGGGACCCCCAAGCCCCAGTGCCGGACTCACCGTGTCACCCCGCTGCTACCCGGGCCACTAGGGGTGCCGCCGGTCATTCAGGGCGGGAGAACGGGCAGGGCCCTCTGAGCCTCCGGCGACCTTTGAAGGCCCCCCGCGCCAAAACGTTTGGACACACGCTCCCACTCGCTAGCGCCCTCACCTCGGCCCACCCCTTTGCTGCACACCCGGCTGATAGGGACTGCCGACCTCCTGGGGCCTAAGCCTAACCCTAGGTCGGCCCTCGAGGGGCCCGTCCCAAGGGGCCTGGCGCTGCAACCCCGGGTATTGAGGACCCCCGAACCCCAGCGCTGGACTCACTGTGTTGCCCCGCCACCACCCGGGCCACTAGGAGCACCGTCGGTCATTCAGGGAGGGAGTACGGGCAGATCACTCCGAGGCCCTGGCGACCTTCGAAGGCCCCCTCCGCGCCAAAACGCTTGGGCCCATGCTCCCGCTCACCTGTGCCCTTACCTCGGTCCGCCCCTCCGCTCGCTGCACAGCTTGTGGATCGGGACTGCCAGCCTCCTGGGTGTTACCCTAACCTTTGGTGGGCCCCCGAGGGGCCCATCCCAGGTTCCTATTGCCACAATACCGGGGATAGGGGACTCCCGAGCCGCAGCGCCGGACTCACCCTCCCGCCCTACCGTCCCCTGGGCCGCTAGGGGCACTGCCAGTCATTCAGGGAGGGAGAACGGGCAGGGCCCTCCGAGCCACCGGCGACTTTTGAAGGCCCCCCGCACCAAAACGCTTTGGGCCCATGCTCCCGCTCACCTGTGCCCTTACCTCAGTCCGCCACTCCGCTCGCCGCACAGCTGGCGGATCGGGCCTCCCAGACTCCTGGTGGCTAACCCTAACCCTAGGTAGGCCCCCTAGGGGCCCATCCCAAGGGGCATGGCGCCGCAACGCCAGGGATTGAGGACTCCCGAGCCCCAGCGTCGGACTCACCCTGCTGCCCCGCCACACCCGGGCCGCTAGGGGAGCCGATTGTTATTCAGGGCGGGAGAATGGATAGGGCCCTCTGAGCCCCTGGAGACCTTTGAAGGACCCCCGCGACAAAATGCTTCGGCCCACGCTCCCGCTCACCAGCGACCTCACTCGGCTCGCCCCTCCACTCGCCGCACAGCTGGTGGATCGGACCTGCCGGCCTCCTGGGGGCTAACCCTAACCCTAGGTTGTCCCCCGAGGGGCCAGTCCAATGGGGCCTGGCGCCACAACGCCTGGGATTGCTGACCCCTGAGCCACAGAGCCGGACTCACCGTGCCGCCCCACCACCACACGGGCCGCTAGCGGCACCGTCGGTCATTCAGGGCGTGAGAACAGGCAGGGCCCTCCGAGCCACGGGCGACCTTCGAAGGCACCCCTCAACAAAACGCTTGTGCCCACACTCCCACTTGTCAGCGCCCTCACCTCGGCCTGCCCCTCCGCTCACCGCAAAGCTGGCCGATCGGGCCTGCCGGCTTCCTGGGGGCTAACCCTAACCATAGGTCAGCCCACGAGGGGCCCCTCCCAAGGCACCTGGCGTCGCAACGCCAGGGATTGTGGACCCCCGAGCCCCAGCGCCAGAGTCACCCTGCTGCCCCGTTGCCACACGGTCCGCTAGGGGCGCCATCGGTCATTCAGGGCGGGAGAAGGGGCAGGGCCCTCTGAGCCCCAGGCAACTTTCGAAGGCCCCCCGCGCCAAAACGCTTGGGCCCATGCTCCCACACGCCAGCGCCCTCACCTTGGCCCATCCCTCCGCTAGACTCACAGCCAGCGGATCGGGCCTGCCGGCCTCCTGGGGACTATCCCTATTCCTAGTTTGGCCCACTAGGGGCCCATCCCAAGGGGCCTGGCGCAGCAATGCTGGGGATTGGGAACCCCCGATCCCCAGCGCCAGACTCACCCTACTGCCCCACTGCCACCCGGGCTGGTAGGGGCGCCGCCGGTCATTCACGGCGACAGAATGGGCAAGGCCCTCCGAGTCCCCGGCAACCATCGAAGTCCCCCCACGCCAAAACGCTTGGGCCCTCGCTCCCGCTCTCCAGAGCCCTCACCTCGGCCCACCCCTCCGCTCGACACACAGCTGGCGGATAGGGCCTGCCGGCCTACCGGGGGCTAACCCTAACCCTAGTTCTGTCCTCAAAGGGCCCCTCCCAAGGGGCCTGGCGCCATAGCGCTGGGGATTGGGGAACCCCGTGCCCCAGCGCTGGACTCACCCTGCCACCCCGCCGCCACCCGGGCCGCTAGGGTTACCGCCGGATATTCAAGGCTGGAAAACGGGCAGGGCCCTTTGAGCCCCCGGCGACCTTCAAAGTTACCCCGTGCCAAAACGCTTGAACCCAGGCTCCCGCATGCCAGCGCCCTCACTTTGTCCTGCCCCTCCGCTCACCGGATAGCCAGTGGATCAGGCCCGCCGGCCTTCTGGTGGCTAAACCTAACCCTAGGTCAGCCCCCGAGGGGCCCCTCCGATGGGGCCTGGCGCCACAACGGCTGGGATTGCTGACCCCGAGCCCCAGCGTGGGACTAACCGTGCCACCCCGCCGCCACCTGGTTTGCTAGGAGCACCATCAGTCATTCAGGGCGGGAAAACAGGCAGGGCCCTCCAAGGCCCTGGTGACCTTCGAAGACCCCCCGTGCCAAAACGATTGGGCCCAAGCTCCTGCTCGCCTGTGCCCTTACCTCGGACCACCCCTCCGCTCGCCGCATAGCTGGCGGATCGGGCCTGTGGGCCTCCTGGGGGCTAACTTAACCCAAGGTCGACCCCCAAATGGCCCTTCCCAAGGTCCTGGCGCCGCAACGCTGGGCACTGGGGACCCCCGAGACCCAGTGCCAGACTCACCCTGCTGCCCCACTGCCACCAGTGCTGCGAGGGGCGCCGTCGGTCATTCAGGGAGGGAGAACGGGCAGGACGCTCTGAGCCCCTGGCGACCTTCTAGGACCCTTGCTCTAAAACTTTGGTCCCACATTCCCACTCGCCAACGCCCTCATCTCAACCTGCCCCTCCGCTCGCCACACAGCCAGCAGATCGGGTCTTCTGGCCTTCTGGGGGCTAACAGTAACGCTTGGTCGGTCCCCTAGAGCCCTTCCAAAGGGGCTTGGCGCCCCAACGCCGAGGATTGGGGACACCGAGCCCCAGTGCCCGACTCACCCTACCGCCTGTCCTCTACCCGGGCCGCTTGGGTAGCCGCCTGTCATTCAGGGTGGAAGAACGTGCAGGGCCCTCCGAGCCCCCGGCAACCTTCGAAGGCCCCCCGCACCAAAACGCTTGGGCCCACGCTCCTCCTCGCCAGCGCCCTCATCTTGGCCCACCTCTCCGCTTGTTGCAGATTGGGCGGATCCGGACTGCCGGCCTCCTGGAGGGCAAACTCTAACCCTAGGTTGGCCACAGAGGGGCCCATCCCAAGGTGCCTATCGCCGCAACACTTGGGATTGGGGACCCCCGAGCCCCAGCACCAGACTCTACCCTGCTGTCCTGCCGCAACCCGGGCCACTGGGCATGCTGCCGGTCATTCAGGGCGGGAGAATGGGCAGGGGCTTTCGATCCCCCGGCGACCATCGAAGGCCCCCCGCGCCAAAATGCTTGGGCCCACGCTCCCGCTCGCCAGCGCCCACAACTCAGCCTGCCCCTCCACTCGCTGCACAGCAGGCGGATCGGGCCTCCCGGCCTCCTGGGGAAACCCTCACCTTGGGAGGTCCCCGAGGAGACCCTCCCAAGTGGCCTGGCGGCACAACGTGGGGATTGGGGATCCCCGAGCCCCAGCACCAGACTCACACTGCTGCCCCGCCGGCACCCGGGCCGCTATGGGCGCGGCCGGTCTTTCAGGGCGGGAGAACGTGTAGGGCCCTCCAAGCCCCCAGAGACCTTCAAAGGCCCCCCGCGCCAAAACGCTTGGGCCTACTGTCCCATTCGCCAGAGCCCTTACCTCAGCCCGCCCCTCTGCTCACACACAGCCGGCGAATCGGGTCTCCCAGACTCCAGTGGGCTAACCCTAACCCTAGGTCAGCCCCCGAGGGGCCCCTCCCAAGGGGCCTGGCCACGCAATGCCCGGGATTGGGAACCCCTGACCCCCAGCGCTGGACTCAGCCTGCCGCCCAGCCACCACACGGGCCGCTAGGGGCGCCGCAAGACATTCAGTGCGGGAGAATGGGCAGGGTCCTCCAAGTCCCGTTGTCATTCGAAGGCCCACCGCGCCAAAAGGCTTGGGCCCAGGCTCCCGCTCGCCAGTGCCCTCATCTCAGCCCGCCCTTCCGCTCACCACACAACTGGCGGATCGGGCCTGCCGGCCTCCTGGGGGCTAACACTACCCCTAGGGCAGCCTCCGAGGGGCCCTTCCCAAGGGGCCTGGTGCCGCAGCACCAGGGATTGGCGACCCCCGAGCCCCAGCCAGGACTCACTTTGCGGACCTGCTGCCACCCGGGCTGCTAGGGGCACCGCCGGTCATTCAGGCTGGGAGAACGGGCAGGGCCCTCCGAGTCCCAGTGAACTTCTAAGGCCCCATGCGCCAAAATGCTTGGGCCCATGCTCCCGCTCACCAGCACCCTCACCTCGGCCCACCCCTCCGCTCGCCGCACAGCCAGTGGATCGGGCCTGCAAGCCTCCTGGGGGCTAACCCTAACCCTAGGTTTGCCCCTGAGAGTAACCTCCAAAGGGGCCTGGTGCAGCAACTCCAGGGATTGGGGCCCCCGAGCCCCAGTGCCGTACTCACCGTGCCATGCCGCCACCACCTGGGCGGCTAAGGGCGCCTCTGGCCATTCAGGGCGGGAGGACTGGCAGGACCCTTGAATCCCCCGGCGACCTTCCAAGGCCCCCCGCGCCAAAATGCTTGGGCCCACGCTCCAGCTTGCCGGTGCCTTCACCTTGGCCCGGTCCTATGCTACCACACAGCTGGCGGATCATGCCTGCTGGACTCCTGGGAGCTAACACTAACCCTAGGAGGGCCCCAGAGGTGCCCCTCCCAAGGGGCCTGGCGCTGCAACACACGGCATTGGGGACCCCCAAACCGCAGTGCCAGACTCACACTGCCACACTGCCACCACCCGGGCCGCTAGGGGCACTGCTGGTCATTCAGGGCGGGATAACCGGCAGGGCCCTCTAAGCCTCTACCGACTTTCAAAGGCCCCCAGCGACAAAACGCTGGATACCATACTCCTGCTCGCCATCGCCCTCACCTTGGCCCACTCCTCCGCTTGCCGCACAGCCGGGGCATAGGTCCTGCTGGCATACTGGGGTCTAGCCCTAACCCTAAACCCTAATGCCTAACCTTAAACCCTAACCTTAACCCCTAATCCTAACCCTAACGCTAACCCCTAACCCTTACCCTAACCCTAACCCTACCCTAAACCTAACCCTAAACCCTAATCCTTAAACCCTAAACCCTGACATTAACACTAAACCCTAAACCCTAACCCCTAACCCTAATCCGGAAACCCTAAACATGAAACCCTAACCTTAACCACTAACCCCAAACCCCAAACCCTAACCGTAAACCCTAACCCTACCCCGACCCCTACCATACCCCTAACCCTACCCCTAACCCTACCCCTTCAGCTAACCCTACCCCTAACCCATAACCTAACCCTAAACCTAACCCTAACCCAAACCCTAACCCGTACTCTAACCCTAACTCTAACCCGTACCCTAAACCTAATCCTAACCTGTACCCTAACCCTAACCGTAACCCTAACACGTACTCTAACCCGTACCCTAACCCGTACCCTAACCTTAACCGTAAACTGTACCCTAACCCGTAACTTAAACCATACCCTAAACCTAACTGTAACCCTAACAAGTACCCTAACCCGTACCCTAACCTTAACCCTAAACCCTGACCTTAACCCATACCCTAACTCGTACCATAACCCGTACCCAAACCCTACCCGTACCCTAACACTAACCCGTACCCTAACTGTAACCCTAAACCCTAAACCGTAACCCGTACCCTAACCCTAACCAGTACCTTTACCTTAACCTTAACCCATACCCTAACCCGTACCATAACCCATACCCTAACCCGTGCCCTATCCCTAACCCGGACCCTAACCCATACTTACCCCTAACCTGTACCCTAACCTGTACCCTAACCCATAACCTAACCCTAAATCGTACCCTATCCCTATAGCTAACCTGTTCCCTAACCCGTACCCTAACCCTAAACCTAAACCGTAACCTAACCTGTACCATAACCCTAAACTGTACCCTAACCCTAACCGGTACCCTAACCCTAACCCGTACCTTAAACCGTACCCAAATTGGTAGGCCAATACTTACCCTAAACTGTACCCTAACCCGTACCCTAAACCGTACCCTAATGCGTACCCTAACCCGTACCCTAACCCTAACCCGTACCCTAAACCTAACCCGTACTACAACCCTAACCCTAAACCCAAACCCTAAACCCTAACCCGTACCCTAAACCCTAATCTGTACCCTAACACATAACCTCCAACCTGTAACCCCTAAACCCAACCCTAACCCGTACCCTCTCCTTACCCTATCCCTAACCCCTACCCTCACCCATACCCTAACCGTAACCCATACCCTAACCTTAACCCGTACCCTAATCCGTACCCTAACCCCGGGGATTGGGTACACCTGAGCCCCACCACAGGACTCAGCCTGCCACCCCTCAGGAAACCATGCCCCTTGGGGCGCCTCAGAGCATCCCCTGCAGGAGAACTGGTAGGGCCCCCCTGAGCCCCCAGCGATCCTCGGCGACCCCCTACACCCCAACCCTGAGGCCCACGCTCATCCCGCCCCAGGCCTTCCCTTCAGCTTGCCACTGAGCTCGTGGCAGAGCCGGCAGATCAGGCCTGCCGGGTTCCGGGGGCCTAGACCTGCCCTAGGTCGGCTGGGTAAGGCCCCTCCCCTGGGGCCCGGTGCCGCAGCCCCAGGGACTTTAGACACCTGAGCTCCACTGCAGGACAAAGCCTGCCAGCCCGCAGGAAACCGTGCCCCTTGGGAGGCTGTAGAGCATTCAGGGCGGGAAAACCAGGAGGGCCCCCAGAGTCCCCGGTGAACTTCGGCGATCCCTAAACCCAACCTTGAAGCCCAAGCTCACCCCACCCCACACCCTCACCTCAGCCCGCGGCGGAGCTCGCCACATACTGGGCAGATCTGGCCTGCGGGGTTCCTGGGCCCCAACCCTAACCCTAGTTCATCTGTGGAGGGGCCCCTCCCCAGGAGCCTGGAGCCGCAGCCACGGGGATTCGGGACACCTGAGCCCCACAGCAGGACTCAGTCTGCCACCCCGCAGGAAACCGTGTGCCTTGGGAGGCCATAGCGAATTCAGGGCGGGAGAACCAGGAGGGCCCTCCTGAGCCACCAGCGAACTTCAGCGGCCACCCGCACCCCAACTCTGAGTCCCACGCTCACCCTCCCCACACCCTCACCTCAGCCCGTGTAGCTCGTCATACAGCCTGCAGATCCAGCCTGCGGGGCTCCTGGGGCCTAACCCTAGCCCTAAGCCGGCCGCGGGTTTGGGGGTCTCCCCAGGAGCCTTATACCGCAGACCCGGGGAATTGGGATATCTGTGCCCCACCGCAGGACTCAGCTTGCCACCCGACAGGAAACCATGCCCCTTGGGGCTCTACGGAGCCTACAGGGCACAAGAACTTGGGGAGGCCCCCGGAGCCCATCCCCATCCTTTGGCACCCCCCGTTCCCCAACCCTGAGGCCCATTCTCACCCTCCCCCATGGCCTCCTCTCAGCCGTCCACACAGCTCGCCGCACAGCCTAAAGATTGTCCCTGCCGGGCTCCTGGACCCTAACCCTTACCCTAGGTTGGCCACAGAGGGGTCCCTCCCTAGATTCCTGGCACCACACTCCGGGGGATTGGGGAAACCCAAGCCCCACCGTAGGACTCAGCCTGCAGTCCACAGTAAACTGCACCATTTTGGGGAACAAGAGAGCATTCAGGGCAAGAGAATTGGGGCACACCCTGAGAGCCACTTCTGGTGAACCCCGACCTTTGTGGGCGCTTCCGGATGAAACCCCAAGGCTAACACTCACCCGCCCTTGTGCCCTCATCTCACTCGGCCTGGAGTTCTCTGAGCACTGGGCAGTTCGGACCTGCTGTCTCTTGAGGCCTAACCTAACCCTGGGTCCTCTGCTGAGTGTCCCTCCCCATTTGCCTGCCTCCAAGGCACCAGGCATTGGGCTCACCTCTGCACGACTAGAGGACTCAGCCTGCCCCACAGCAGGAAACTGTCCATTTGGGGCTGCAGCAAGAATTCATAGGAAAATCGGAGGGCCCCCCTCAGCCCATCCCAGGCAACCCCCACTTTCAGAGATCTCCCCAGATCCAATTAGTAGCTTCACACTGACCTTTAAACTTGCTCTCCACGGAGATCTTTTGAAATTCTCCACACTTCCAACCGATGGCATCATCCAGCTTCAGAGACTTACCCAGCTTTAGGTCTTGAGATGGATTAAAATGGGAAGTCACTTCACTGATGACGACGTACTGGTGACCAAAAGATACATGCATAAATGCTTCATATCACTTGGCTTCAGGGAAATGCAAATCTAAACCCCTATAGATGCCATATCACACGAGGCCGAATATCTAAAAATAAGAAGACATGAAACTATACATGTTGGAGAGGATGTGGAGAAACGGGAACCCTCTTACACCCCTGTACGAATGCAGTCCGGTACAGCCACTCTTGAAAATGGTACGGAGTATCCTCAAGAAGTTATAAATAAAGCTACCGATGTCCCAGCAATTGCACCACTGCGTATTTACCCCCAGAGACAGAGGTAGTGAAGACGGGACACATGCACCCCAGTGTTCATAGCAGCAATATCCATAATAGACAAACTGTGGAAGGAGTGCAGATGACCATGGATAGATGAATGGATAAAGAAGATGTAGATCATATATATAATGGAATATTACTCAGCCATCAGAAAGGATGAATACTTACCATCACACCGACCTGGGTGGAGCTGGAGGGTATTATGCTGAGTGGAATAAGTCAATGAAAGAAAGACAATGATCATATGCTTTCACTCCTATGTGGAATATCAGAAACAAGGAAGAAGACCATAGGACAAGGAAGGGAAAATAGAATGGGAAGTCATCAGAGAGGGAGAAAACCCATGATGGACTCTTAACTATCGCAAGAAACTGATGATTGTTGGAGGAGAATTTGGGGGGGGGTAACTGGGTGAGTAGCATTAAGGAGGTCACACGATACAATGAACACTGGGTGTTACACAAGACTGAAAATTTATTGAAGACTACATCTGAAACGAATGATATAGTGTAAGTTGGCTAATTGAATTTAAATTAAAGAATAAAAGACCTCGAATAAACAATCCTAAATATTTTTATGGAACCACTAAAGATTCCAAACAGCCAGTGCAATGTGGAAAAGAAAAACAAAGCTGGAGGACTCACAATTTCAGATTTCAGGTTATACTACAAAGCTGCAGTCATCCTAACAAGACAGTACGGCACAAAAATAGACACAGCGACAAAAGGAACAGGATACAAGTTCAGACAGAAACCCACAATTATGTGGTCCATGAATCTTCCACAAAGCAAGCAATGATATCAAAAGGGAAAAGGACAGTCTCTACAACAAATGGTGTTGGGAAAACTAGACAGCTACGCACAAAAGAATGAAATTAGACTGCTTTCTTACACAATAAAGACAAACACAAAACAGTTTCAAGACCTCAATATGAGACCTGAATCCATAAAAATCCTACAGAAGGGAAGACAGTAACTTCTTGACATGGACCATACCAACGTTTTTCTAGACTGTGTCCAGAGGCAAAGGAAATGAAAGCAAAAATAAGCTATTGGGAATACAGCAAAATAAAAAGTTTCCACACAGCAGAAGAACAATGAAAACGTAAAAATAATAAGACAACCTACTCAAAGGGAGAAGATATTTGCAAAGATCATATGCAATAAAGGGATAGTGTCCAAAACATATACAAGTGATTCTACTCAACCCCCCAAAAACAAATAATCCAGTTAAAAAATAGGCAGAAGAGGGGCGCCTGGGTGGCACAGCGGTTGAGCGTTTGCCTTCGGCTCAGGGCGTGATCCCGGCGTTCTGGGATCGAGCCCCACATCAGGCTCCTCCGCTATGAGCCTGCTTCTTGCTCTCCCACTCCCCCTGCTTGTGTTCCCTCTCTCGCTGGCTGTCTCTATCTCTGTTGAATGAATAAATAAATAAAATCTTAAAAAAAAAATAGGCAGAAGACATGGACAGACATTTCTCCAAAGAAGAAATACAAATGGCCAACAGTCCCGTGAAAAGATGTTCACCATCATTCATCATCAGGAAAATGTAAACCCAAAGTACAATGAGGTAATACCTCAAACCTGTCAGAATGGCTAACATCAAAAGCACAACAAAGAGCAGGTGTTGGAAGGATGTGGATAAAGGGGAATCCTCGCGAACTGTGGGTGGGAATGCAAACTGTGGTGGCCACCGTGGAAAACAGTATGAAGGTTCCTCAAAAAATTAAATATAGAACTACCCTACGATCCAACAATCACACTACTCGTATTTACCCAAAGAATAGGAAAACAGTAACTTAAAAGGATATGTGCACCCCTATGTTTCTTGCACCATTATTTACAATATCACAACATGGAAGCAGCCCAAGTGTCTGTAGAAAAACTGACAAATGAGATGATAGATGTGTGTATTCACACACACACACACACACACACACACACACACATACACACACACACACACACAATGGAGTATTACTCGGCTTGAAAAAGAATGAAACCTTGCCATTTGCAGCCACATGGATGGAGCTAGAGAGTATTATCCTAACTAAAATCAGTCAGTCAGAGAAAGAAAAATCCCATACGATGTCACTCTAATGGGGAATTTAAAAAACAAACAAAAATAAATAACTAAAAGAGAAAAAGGAGACACACCAAAATACAAACTCTTAACAATAGAGAACAAACAGATGGTTACCAGAGAGGAGGTGGATAGAGGGATGAGTGAAATAGATGAAGGGGATTAAGAGGACGCTTTTCTTGATGACCACTGAGTAATATATAGAATTACTGAATCACTCTATTGTACACCTGAAACGAATGTAACACTGTATGTTAGCTCTACTGGAATTAAAATAAATTTTAAAAAAGATTTTTCTTTCAGGAACCTCTTTGAAAAAGCTTTTCCTGTGCAATGTGCATAAGCCCTACTTGGGAGGATTCACTCTACAATAATTATTCACTCCATGCCTCAAATTCAGATTTCACTGAGTTCTTGCCGTGGAATCCAGCCCACGGAAGACATGGTCCTTTTCAGTCCAGGCTCAGCACCTATGCATTCAAGATTGGAAGTAGAGACACATGACAGTTCACAGTCCAAAAAGCTATTATTGTTTCTGTTTCAGTGTGAGAGAGTCACAGACTTTGGGACAGGTTTCAGAGCAGGTTTATTATGGATCCTGGATCTCTACTTCAATGTTCATTGCCTGGATCCATTTGGCTAATAGGTTCCCTGTGGATGGGCTTGCTTCCAAGCACATACATGGAAGATGCAAAGGTGGGTGGGCTTGGTGCGGGACAGGAAGAAGACCAAAAACAGACAAGGGTCCGACCCCTCCCCTGATGCAGGAACTGCTACGGGAGAGGGTACGGGAGGTAGAATCCATGCTAAACTCCAAGGTCACCAGCTGAACACAGGAAGCATAGGTCAAGGGATCTGGAGATGCAGGGGTTGAAGGCTGCTCTGAGCTACCTCTGGGAGGAAGGGAGGGAAGGAATGAGAAGGAGACACTGCCTGCCCCTGGCCCATGCCAGCTGCCCACCAACACGCATCAGTCTATGAGCTGACACAGCCTGGGCTCAGGATGGGCTGGCTCGGGTTCCTCAATCCTCACTGGGATAGCTGGCCCCAGGGCTCAGAGACATGCTGAGGGAGATGAGAGGGAAAGCTACCCCACCCAGGTCATCCCCTCCTTGATCAGACAGCCCTTCAGAACTGCTAAAAAAGAAAAAAAAATCCACTAACGGGATTGAAAGACATGCCATGGATGAACTGAGGCATAGAGATATGTAAAATAACATTCATTTTTGAGTACAGAGCTGTCAGCTCAGGAAGTGGGGAGAGCTTCCCTGAAGAAGACTGAGGGGAGGGCAGGCCATGCTGAAAAGGGAGACATGGCTCTCCTGATTGGGGACCTGCAGCCCCCTTCCAGGGCAGGGCATCATCCTCGCATCACAGGAGATCCATGGAAGTGTTCCATCAGGGCCAGATATTTGTCTCAAGAAGGCTACCCTGGCATCGGACTGCACAGGGCACCAGGGACAAGGGCCAGATGGAGGACGGACAATACCCCGGAGGCCATGGGGCAAGAGCAGAGGCACATGACCTTGAAGATGATGATGAAAAGCAGGAGGTGGCAGCATGGAGCTGGCCCGAAAGTACCAAGGGAGCAGTGCCCACAGCTACACTGACTTGGTGCCTTCTGTGCCTTGTGTGGCTGACTTCAGTGGGCTCCAGACTAGTCCTGACCACAACTCTAGGAAGTGTGCACCACCCCGGCCTCCTCTCCCCTTGCAGCTGCTAGGAATCACGGTCACAGACCCTGGTCAGCTTTCGGGGAAACCAAGCAGTGGCTCCACCGCACGCTGTACCTCTGGTGGTGGTCCAGTGTGACCTTCGTGCCTGGCCAGACACTGATGTCTACCTGTCTCCACACAAATCCACAGACAGGAGGGTGTCCCTGAATTCCACAGCACCTGATGAGACAGATCCACGGAACCCAACACCCAGTGGGTCACTCGGGACCTCACCTATGGTCATGGAGCTCACCATATCTTATTTCTGTCACTTCCCACAGAAAGCCTGTTTCTGATCCCCCACAGTACCATACATCCTGGTTGCTGACCTGGGGTCATGCCATGAACCCACATGGCACCTTTCTTTAAGTGAAGGCTATGCCTACACCTCCTAGAAAATATTTCTAATGAAGTACAAGATCATCAGGACTATGGTGTGAACGGTAGCACACAGCCTGCATGGTAGTAGTCAGTAATTCTAACAAGGGTTATCCCACCCCCCATCTCATAAAACCTTCCTCCTGCCCACTGAACTCATGGTCTGCCCTCAGAAAACCCTCCAGGAAACAAACCTTTCATCTGAATGCTCTCTTCACCTTCTGCTTCAAATCTTGTCCAACCACAATGATATGAAACTAGAAATCAGTCTCAAGAAAAAAATGGGACAGTCAAAAATAGGTGGAGATTTTTGGGGCCTGGGTGGCTCAGTCGTTAAGGATCTGCTTTCAGCTCAGGTCGTGATCCCAGGATCCTGGGATCTAGCCCCGAATCAGGCTCCTTGCTCAGTGGGAAGCCCGCTTCTCCCTCTCCCACCCCCCTGCTTGCGTTCCCTCTCTCGCTGTCTCACTCTCTGTCAGATACTTAAAGAATCTTAAAAAATATGTGGAGATTTAACAACATGCTACTGAACAACCAACAGTCAAAGAAGAAATCAAAAAAATTTTAGAAGTACCTTGACACTGATGAAAAAGACAACCTAGAAAAACTTATGGGATGCAGCAAAAGTGGCTTTATGGAGGACATTCATAGAAATTCAAGTGTTCATCAATCCATGAGAATGCTCTCCAATAAACAACCTGATTTATGTCGTAAAGAATTGGAAAAAAAAAAACAACCAACAAAGCCCCAAATTAGTAGAAATAAGGAAATAACAAAAAGGAAGGCATAAATAAATCCAACAAAGACTAAAAAGACAAAAAAAAAAAAACAATGAAAATGAGAGCTGCCTTTTTTGGAAAGATAAACAAACTGACAAACTTAGCTAGACTCACCAAGAAAGACAGAGGACTCAAATACAATCAGGAAGGAAAGATAATGGATTCCTGTCTCATATCAAAAGCAAAAGAACTGTTCAACTTTGGACACAACAGCTTCTTGCAAGCCACGTCTCTAAAGGCAAAGGAAATAAAAGCAAAAATGAACTATGGGCACTTCATCAGGATAAAAAGCTTCTGCTCGGCAAAGCAAACAATCAACAAAACAAAAGGCAACCTATGGAATTGAAGAAGATATCTGCAAATGATATTACAGATAAAGGGCTGGTATCCAAGATCTATAAAGAACTCCTCAAACTCGACACCCAAAAAATGGGCAGAAGACACAAAGAGATACTTCTCCAGAGAAGACATACAAATGGCCAACAGACACATGAAAAAATGCTCCAAATCACTTCCCATCAGGCAAATACAAATCAAAACGACAATGAAATACCACCTGACACCAGTTAGAATGGTTAAAATTAACAAGGCAGGGGGCACCTGGGTGGCACAGCGGTTAAGCGTCTGCCTTCGGCTCAGGGCGAGATCCTGGCGTTATGGGATCGAGCCCCACAACAGGCTCCTCCGCTGTGAGCCTCCTTCTTCCTCTCCCACTCCCCCTGCTTGTGTTCCCTCTCTCGCTGGCTGTCTCTATCTCTGTTGAATAAATAAATAAATTCTTTAAAAAAAAAAGGAGGGCACTTGTCATAATGAGCACTAGGTGTTATATGCAAACAATGAATCATGGAACACTACATCGAAAACAAATGAAGTACTGTAGGGTGAATAACAATTTAAAAAAAAAGAGAAAGATATGAAATCCATACAGGAAAACTGTCACAATTTGCAAATGACATGAAATCCCGAAAGATTCCACCAAAAAAAAAAAAAACTGTTAGAATAAAAAAATTCAAACAAGCTGCAGGATATAAAGTCAATATGCAGAGACCTGTTGTCATTATTTTTTCAAATATTATTTATTTATTTGACAGGAAGAGAAAAAGCACGAGCAGTGGGAGTGTCAGAAAGAGGGAAAAGCAGACCCTCGCTAAGCAGGGAGCCCAAAACGGGGCTCGATCCCAGAACTCTGGGATCATGACCTGAGCTGAAGGTAGACGCTACACTTATGGAGCCACCCAGATGACCCAACTTCTTGCATTTCTGTATACTGATGACACACTTTTGCAAAGAGAAATTAAAAAAGCAACGCCATTTACAATTCCATAAAAAATCTAGGAATAAAAGTAACCAAGAATGAGAAAGACATAGTACACTCAACACATGGCAGAAAAGAAATGAAAAATATGTGTGTCCAGGGGGGCAGAATGTATGGGTCACAGATTTGGAAGGCAACACAAACAAATGGTAGCATACGCCATGCTCCTTAACTGGAAGAGTTAATTATGTGAACATGTCCATCGTACCCAAAGCAATCGACAGATGTGATGAAATACCTATCTGAATTCCAGTGTCATTATTCGAGCAAGTAGAAAACAGTCCTCAAACTTGTATGGAATCACAAAAGACACCAAATCCGCAAAGCAACCTGGAGAAAGAGGTGCAGTCAACACACTCCTGGATTTCAAGCTGGATTATAAAGCTGTTGTCATCAAAACAGGATGGTACTGGCATAAACAAAGACACCAGGTCAGTGGAACAGTACAGAAAGCTCAGAAACTTACCCACACATAGATGATACTAACTTACGACACAGCAGCAGAAGATATGCCATGAGGGAAGGACTGTCTCTTCATTGAGTGGTAACAGGCAAACAGGACACTAAATGCAGAAGAATATAACTGGGTCACTTTCTTACACCACACACAAAATTTTTAATGGATGAATGATTTGAACATAAGACCTGAATCCATAAACCTCCAAGAAGACACAGGTACTAAGTCTCTCGACGTTGGTTTTGGCAAAGAGTCTTCAGATCGGACACCAAATGCAAAGGCAACAAAAGCAAAAATAAACAAGTGGAACAACATCAAACTGAAATCTTCCACACGGCAAAAGAAACCATCAAAAACTTAAAAGGCCACTGACCCAATAAGAAAAAAATATCTGCGAATCATATGTGTGAGAAGAGGCTAATATACAAAATACACACAACACTCATACAAATCAAAAAAAAAAAAACTATATAAAAAATGGGAGGAATATGTGAATAGATACTTTCCAAAGATGACACATAGGTGCCAACAGACAGAAAAAGTTGTTCGACATCACTAATCATCGTCAGGGAAACATCAGTCAAACCAACAATCGGCTATCCTCTCACAACTGTTGGAACAGCAATTGTCCCAGAGACAGACACCAGGTGGGGTCAAGGGTGTGCAGACGAGGAAACACTGTGCACTGTTGGTGGGAATGGAAATTGGTGCAGCCACTGTGACAAATGGTATGGAGGTTCCTGAAAAAATAAATACAACTACCCCATGACCCAGTAATGGCTCTACTGAGTATTGATTTGAAGAACACAAAAATGCTGCCTCAAAAAGACAGATGCACTCCCACGTTCACTGCAGCATTATTCACAAGAACCAGACATGGAAACACAGACCTTGGGGGCCTTATGCCAAGTAACTCAGACACAGAAAGACCAATACCAGATGCTCTCATGTACATTCAATGTGGAATAAACAAATACTGAACGCATAGATACTGAGAGCAGGTTGGTAGGTGCCAGATTCAGGGATGGGGTGGTAGAAACGGGTGAAGATGGTCAAAGTCTCAATGTTTGAGTGAGAAAATCCTAGTCATGAAATGTTTTGTCAGGCATGGAGACTAAAACTAACCCCGCAGCATAGGGTATAGGTTTCCCTGCTCTTTGAAAGTACAGGGCTTCTGAGAAACCTTGCACAGCAGAAATGGTGTCAAGAAGGAATGACCATTAATTTACACGAACAATTAGACAGTGTGCTCAGACTCCAAAATTCCTTCTCTTTGGCTTTTCTTAGGCCTCAGCACACAAGTTTCTAACGGAGGCCCAGCATAAATGAAGATGAAGCACAGCAGAGGCTCACAGACACAATTCAAAGTGCTAGTGGCTGGAAGCAGAGAGCGGTTCCCAGAGGAAGGAGCTGGATGGGGTGCACGCCGCCTCTGTCGTGCTTCTCCCCAGAACAGATGCTGACTGTGATTCTCACTGTTCACCTTTTTTCATAAGAGGGAAATCCTCTTCAGGTCTCTTCCTCTTACTGAAGCTGGGTAATAACGTAGTTCTTTCAAGAAAGCCCAGTGTCTTACTGTGAACGTTTAAAAAGTGGGGGATACTTGTACTTGAGCATTGCTGAGGGAAGAGATGTGAAAGGACCTCCCAGACACAAACCTCAGCAGATCCACCGGGAAAGGCACCTTCCTCAGCATGCAGAACACCAACTACCTCCTACCCCCCGAGAAACCCTCTCCTTCCTCTCGATCAGGACAACCCACAACACCTGAGAGTTACCCCAATTCCTCTGTTCTCCTGCTCCTAATAGGTAACCCATCAGCAAATCCTGTGAGCTCCATCTTCAAAATGGACCCAGAAGAGGTCTAACCACTCCATCCAAAGCCACCTGTCTGGTCCACGCTGCCTGAGTTCCTGGAAAAGCTTCATCATTGACCTGCTTTACCATCTTCAACCCTCTGTAATCTGTTCTCAACACTGTAGCCAGTATGGCCCAGTGAAACAGCTTCTCATCGGGTTATAGCCCTGGAATAGCTTTCTGTCACCCTCTTTCACCTCTCTAAGCTCATGTCCTAAGCTGTCTCCTGTGGCCACAGGTCCTTCTTGCTGCTCCTGGAAATAACTGGAATTCTCCTGCCCCAGAGGTTTTGAACATGCTTTCCCTTCTGTGCAGAATGCTCTTGATGTGTTCTCACTCAACTTCGGAGAAGTCTGAATTGGAGTGACAGGGACAGAAGATGAGGCTGTGTGTGTTGGGTGAGGCTGGTGGTCCAGAAGAAGGTTCTCTGCCAGCTCTCTGCCTGTGCCTCACTTGTCCTCAGCCAGGAACTTGCACACAGCCCTCACCTGTCACAACTCTCACCCAGGAGACCCACAGCCACCCCTGGAGCCCACCCTGTCCACACCCTGCTGCAGAATGCATTCAACACTCCTCTGGGACCCCTGTCAGTTTACCCAGACCTGGAACTCCCCTGTCTCCTGCAAAGCTCCCGGATTCCCCCTCTGCTTCCAAAATCACACTGGCGCAAGGCTTTCATGAGAAAGCTATAACGCTAACTAATGAAAGGTTCACACCTACTTTCTCTTTCTGTTGCCTTTCTCTCCACCTTCTTTCCTACCTGTGCAAATTGTAACATATCAGTGGAACATGAACATGCTCTGAGATCTGAATCTTTCATTGCAGCTTTCTGAGGACTCCTTATGTGATAAGCAACTAGTGTATCCTACAACAGGGTGTTTTACATCTATCCTCTATAGAATAGTACAGCCCAAATCACTACAATTTTACCTCACTCTTCATGAAGCAGAACACTTTTTCCTTTCTTCTTTTACTTAAATTCCAGTTAGTTCACATGCCATGGAATATTCGCTTCAGGGGTAGGATTTAGTGATTCCTCATCTGCATACAGTACCCGGTGCTCATCACAAGTGCCCTCTTTAATACCCCTCACCCATTTAACTCTTCCCCCCATGCCCCTGTCCTGCAGCAACACTCAGTTTGTTCTGCAAGGTTGAGTCTATTTCCTTGTATGCCTCTCTCATCATCCCTCAACTCTGTTCATCTATTTTCTTTCTGAAATTTCACATGTGTGAGACATAGGGTATTTGTCTTTCCTCACTGATTTTGCTTAGCTTAATACACTCTAGATCCACCCACATCCTTGCAAATAGTAAGATTTCATTCTTTTTGAAGCTGGGTCATATTCCATTATATATATATGTATCCCACATCTGCTTTATCCATTCATCAGTGCATGGACTTTGGGATTCTCTCCATAGTTTGGCTACTGTGATCATTGGTGCTATAAACATCATGGCGCATGTTCCCCCTTTTAATCTGCATTTTTGTATCCTTTGGGTAAATACCTAGGAGAGCAATTGCTGGATCATGGGGTTGTTCAATGTTTAACTTTTTGAGGAACCCCCACACTGTTTCCCAGACTGGCTGCACCACTTTGCATTGCCACCAACAGGATGGGAGGGTTCCCCTTTAAGCAGAACATTATCTGCTGGCAATTTCATAAGAGGAAACAAAACCTCTGGGAGATGCACCCAGGGTCAGGCAAGCAGTTGCAGAATTCACCCCAAGGCTCCTGACGCCAAGCCCCTTGAAGTCACCAGCATGCCACTATCCAAAAGTATTCCCAGACTCTCCTTCTGACTCCACCACCAAAGAAACTACAGAGAGAATATGGCACCTCAAAATATCGAGATAATACATTTAGTAAAACTAGAAAGTCAAGCTCAACTTTTAAACAGGAACAGGCTGCTTTGGAATATTTTGAATTTTCCCTCCACCCTAATTTTAACTCTTCTGATGAATAAACTAATCAATGATGAAACATCATCTTTGTCAAATGACATCATCCAAGTCTGTATCAGATGAAAAAAAGCCACCTAACTCTAGATGCTGGCCACTCAACCATATCTTAGGCCCAATTGAATAAACACTGTTAGATGAAGGAACAAATTAGATGTTACAAACAGGCACAGAGTGAATCTCACCTTCCCTTTCTAGTAAAAGAGGGTTCTTAGGAAACAGATGGTTAAAATACATGTGTAAGCAATAAATGGACAGAGAAATTGTGATCCCCTGAAAAGTTCTACCAGCAGAGAAACTAAGTAATTCTTGCACCAAACCCAGAATGCTGACAGCTACTTCACTTTTACTTTGTGGCTCAACTAGAGAAAAGAGAAAAGGCCAGGAGGTTTTGGGATAATGAGAGGTTTTACCTCCAGCCCTGACATAGTTAGGACATTTTGCCAAACATACCTGTGCTTTCTCTGAACACTGGCGTCCTGTGACAAGCTGCCTCGCTGACTCCGATGCTGACGTTCAAAACCTCGGGTGTCTTGGAGCCAGAGCAAAGAAGTGCTGTCAGCTGGGGAGAAGAAGGCACCTCTGACCTAAAGCCTGCACACCTGCTTCGGTTTCTGGGTGAAGGGGCAACACATACTTGTTGTTTAGCAGTAATTATCTTCATTCTCAATAGACCAATGACCTTGCCTTTTCTGGAATTTGACTTTTCTAAATAAACCCTCAATTCGTCTATTCCCAATGCAACTAGAGTGGAACATTTATTTCTCACTTAAATAGAAAACACTATTATTGTCGACATTGCATGAATGAACTTTTAAAAACATTTTAGAGAGTAAGGAAGAGACCTTTATTCAAACCCAAGTCAGGACAACTGTCTGGGAGACACAAAATTACCAAGAAGGGAGTGCTCCGGGGAAGGAACATTTGGGGCAGGCTTATATATTTTGTTCTGTTTTGTTTTACATACAGAGTTACACACTACAATGAGGACCTTCTTAGATCCAGAAAGTGACAGATTCTTTCTTATGTTTTCAGTATGTACATGTCAGTATGACCTTAATCTTATGGGAGCCAAAGATGTTCTTTATTTTTTCTTATCTTTATGTTGGCATTTTTTGGTTATTGTTTTCTCCTGGAAGCAGATGTACAACATGTGCTTGGGGCAGAAATAGGGCCCATGCTTTGAGGTTTTTGCCCAGTCATTTTGAGCTGGTAAAATGTTAAAGGATAGCTTCCCTGGGAGCCCAGGATCAGGGCCCACAGATGATATAAGATAAAAATTTCTTTTATCATTATAATTACTCCTAAATAGAGGAATTTGAGACAAAAGCACCTTTCACAAGAGTACCAAGAAATCAAAATGATACCCACGAAAGGCTGCCTGCTCCATAGTCAGTACAGGTAACAGAAGTGTTCACAGTCTCTGGACTCCTGCCCTTCTCCTGCCCAAAGCTCTGAAGCACACAGACCACTTAAAATCAGAATTGTTTAACTGCTAGACACCTTAGAGATGTCTGGCACCATTCCCTTGGACTGCAGAATAAAACACAGTAGCTCATTGTCACAAAATTATTTCAACATGAAGTGCCCCCTGGATGCCCTAAGTTCTTTCTCTGCAAATGTTGACTAATGTAAGTCACAGTCATACCATATAAACACTACGATGGCTGGGAAGTCGTAGTAGGTAAGGCAATATTTTAGACATGTTTATAAGCATTGGCTCACGTTGTAGAAGAGGCTGAGCTGAGTGTTTTTAAACACTATCAGACCTGTTTTACAGCACCCTCTGAACATACCAGAGCCTGAATGGACTAAAAAAGATAGTTGGTTTCAGTGATTTTAATACCAGAAAAATATTATACTGTCTGTATTCCTTAGGATCTTTGAGTATCTTACCCAGAGGTCCTCCACTGAGATAATGATCTTAATGATCACCATGGGCAGATGTGAAAAGGCCCCCTGAATTCATTCCAGTTGTCCACATGACAAGAAAATCCTGATACTTGATAGGTTTCCAGATCGAGAAGACCAGAGATAAGAGGGAAATAGTACCCTGTATGGAACAACAAGGGATTTGGAGTCAATTTGGGGATCCCACTTAGGTTTCTGACACTAAAATCCTCTGTGACTCATATCATCTGAGTCCCTTTCTAACCACCTGAAAATGTGCCTAAAAATATCTACACCCTAGTTTGAAGTTTAAGAGGCAGAATGCTACAAAGAGCCAGTATGATGTCTCTCAAGAACAGGTGCTAGGGAGCCATAATTGCTATTGGGTCTATTTCTATTCCAGAAGAAAGAACACATGTTGAATCCATATTTCGAATAGATGACTCACCAGATGATTTTCAAACCTGAAGGAAGGCAAAGAAGTCACTATTGTGTCATAGTTCACTCAGAAATCATGTTGTTGGACTGGTGAGGATGATACGATAGCAACGTCATCACTAAGAGTGGGGAGCTTCTAATTTCCATACGGCCATGTTGACCCCCTTAGCTCAGATCCACCAGAAAGGGCAGCTGGGGAGGGGGCACCGTCATCACTATGAGTGGGGAGCTTCCCATTTCCATATGGCCATGTTGACCCCATTAGCTCAGGGCCACCAGAAAGGACAGCTGAGGGGGACCATAGGCCAAGGCTGCCAGGTGTGGCTGGGGCAGGCAGAACTCTGACTTAAGGCTCAACTCCTGTCTAGGTTATTATAATGCTCTTCACAAATAAAGTATCATTGTGTGTGAGCCCTCATGTAGAAAAGGTTCAGAATTTCCATTGAGATTCCCTCTCTGACCTTTAGGATATGTAGCAAAGTTCCATTTAATTTTAAACATTGAAGGACTTCTTGGTTTTCTTTTTGCTAAGACTGTGGCTCAATTCCCCTGTGGTCTAAGAATAGAATCTAGTTAATTTCAGGGTTTAATATTTGTAGCCTTGATTCGTGGCCCCACCTATCATCTATTTGGGTAAAGAGTCTATGACCACTTGAAAATAATGTATTCTGCACTTATTATGGAATGTTCCCTATATGTCAATTAGGTCACATTTGTTACCAATGTTTTGACTGCTTTTTCTGTCAGATATTGAGAAAGGTATATTAAAATCTTCAAACAATGCGGCTCTACTCAACGTTGCATTGGAGAATTTACCACTGTTAGAAGGCAAGAAAAACAAAAAGTATAAGAATTGAGGGGATAATTGTGACTATTAACAGATAATACGATTGTGTACATAGAAAATCCAAACCAGTCTATAAATACCCTATTAAATTCAAAATGCAATTTATAAATTTGAGATGGAATGTGCTTCCCATTGGACAGTTTCTGAAAGAAAACGTAGAACCTGTCAATCTTGGGGTAGGACATAGGGTGCACTAACCATTTAAAAGAATTCAGTGGGACTTCATAAAAATGTGACATTTCTCCTTATCTTATGACCATATGAAAATGAAAAAGTGAACCGCAGGCTGGGAAGTAAAGATTTGCAATACACACACTGACAAAGACTTGTCAATAAAGAATTCCTGCTCATCAACCATAAAAAGTCTATTTATAAACAAATACTTCAGAAAAGATTGACTGATGGCCAATAAGAACAGGAAAGGATGCTCTGCAGTATTATTTTCAGGAACAGCAAGGCCTTTCCTAAAATGAAAACATACACACAAACCAGTATTCCCTAGATGGATGATGTCCTTATTTCTGAGGACAGCTTGAAGAACAGACTAGCATCAAAGTAAAGTGATGCAATTCCTGACACTCAGGGGATGGACAATTGACCTCAAACTACAGTACAATTTCTAGGCAGCATTCGGTCCTCTGAAGGCAGACAACTTCCACACCCCTTCCTCCACCACACAGGTTGCTTCCCAACCCCTACCATAAAAGAAGAAGATGAGAAACAGATAGGACTAGTAGGAAATAGCAAAACTCACATGTGGGGATTATCCTGAAACACACTGATCACATAACTAGTGTAAGGAAGTGTAGGGAACTGACAAGGACAGAGACTCAAGAAGTACTTCTTTGGGAAATGCTGTCTGAAATCGTCACACCTTGATACCAGCTAATGAGGGTTCTGACCATACCCTAGGGTTTGCTCACAAGGGTCTGCAACACCATCGCTGAGGACTTCAAGACCTCAAAGCTTGCCTGATTGACTATTGGACTAAGAGATTCCCATGTTCTGAAAACAGATACCAACTCATTGAAAGGTTCACCTGGGCTCTCTCGGAGGCCCTACAAGAAGCTGAACCATTCACTGAAAATCAATTACACACACACACACACACACACACACACACACACACACACACACCTGGCATTTCACCAATTACTTAAACATTCAAGGTTCTTCCTACCTTTTCTTTTTCACATTGATATTTATACTCACATGAAATGTCATCATTTCTAATGAACACTGATGTCAAAATAGAGATCCATTGACACAATATTCACAAAATGGAACTTCCCTACTGTAATTTTCAATATAGCATTTTTTAAAGATCATACATATTTTAGATTTTTGGTAACTTTTACAGAAGAAGATCAGCATTGAAAAACTCAGAATACTTGACAATGAGTTTTAAGCCTAGAGAAAAAAAATTGTCCGATTTCATAGATAATAAGGAACCAAAGGGAAAGCATGGAAGCTGTAGTCGAATAATTTTACACATATGTATCCTCTCTTATTCTACTACTGAGGGGCGTGTTTTATTACCACTATGCATGCATCAATTGTCTTCCACGTGCACCTGCACAGGTATAATGAATTACTACAGTAGAATGAAATGTCTGGGAACTACTTGGCGGCATCTATAATGAACAATGAAATTTCGATCTTATATTTGGTGAACTTCCACTGTCTGTCCCTTTAGACAATGGACCCTAAACAGAAGGGGGAATGAACCACGAGCGACTATGTACTCTGGGAAACAAACTGAGGGCTTCAGAGGGGAGAGGGGTGGGGGATTGGGATGGGCCAGTGATGGGTATTAAGGAAGGTACATATTGCATGGAGCACTAGGTGTTATATGCAAATAATTAATCACGGAACACTACATCAAAAACTTAGGAAATACTCTATAGTGACTAACATATCATAATAAAAAATTATTATTAGAAAAAATTAAAGGTAAAAAAAAAACCAATACAGCTTTTCTGTTTCAAGAACAATCACAATTGAGAAAAAACTAACTTCCAATCCCTAAAGCAAAACACAGACCAAGTTCCATTTCACTCCCCTTTATTCACATTCTCTGTGGGTTCTAAGCTATTTCCCTACCTCCTTTCCTGCTGAGCAGGGAGCCTCGACTCGATCCCAAAACCCTGGGATCATAACCTGAGCCAAAGGCACATGCTTAACTGGCTGAGCCAGCCAGGAGCCCCAGCTCCATGTTTTTCTTAAGCAAAAGGACACTTTCTCACAATGCCTTCACATGACTTCACATGGTACCAGAGACCTGCATTTGCTTCTAGGAGGTTGCAGATGAAGGCAATTGCAATCTCTTAGAGTGGTTTATCAAATACAGTGACCTGCCTGGTGACAGTGAAACACTTATGAGCCCACGAGAGGGTGCTGTGACACTCAGCTGTGGCTGGGCTGGCACAGAGAACCAAATCCATTTCCCTGCCTGATGTCTGTGAGGAACAGATGCCCCCACTGTGAATGAGACCCTGTCACTGAGCTGTCCAGAGATGGCCATCCTCACGGAGGATGAGGATAAAGGACAATGCCTGAGGAGACCTCATCTGTCTCTTTTATCTTTTCATATTTTCGACAGTGGACAAATCACTGCCTAGGAGTCCCCAACTACCTTAGTCTCATCTGTGAATGGCCAAGAGGTTTTACAAAACACTTCAGATTTTGACCTCACAAATACCTACAACCACTTACCATAGGGATTCAACATTAAGCAAAGATACTGTTCATTGGAAGAGAGGTCCTGCCCACTGTTGTTTCTCACTTATATGCTCATCTTCCTTACCTCATGGTAACATAACCACGTTGATTCCTGCTGCCGTGTTCAGGAAGGCTGATGTGACTTGTAGGGCATTACTCTGACATCGTTCTTTCTTAGCAATAAGATGTGGACATTTCCCTAGTCCTACACACCCAAAGTTGTATCGGAATCAGGATTGAGGAGGCTGATGAGAGTTGAAGGTGTTTTCCTGTACAGGGTGGTTTATTACCAATAAGGATGGGTCAGAGTCCTCGAAATTCCAGAACCTTTTCATTAATGCTTCCTGCTCATGAAAGATGATGTACATTGATCTTTCCCTGTATAGTGTGGTGACTCAGAGAATAGTGCTTAGCCCTTTCGTCAGACTTCCACGACCACCTTGGGGCTGGCTTCCATATTCAGAAAGGATGATGTTAGGGCTAAGAGGGTTCCTGTACACTGTTATTTCTTACAGATAAGTGTATGGCATTTTTGTTACATTGAGAGAACCACTTAGCGCGGGCTTGCCGGCCTCCTGGGGACGAACCCTAACCCTAGGTCGGCCCCCGATGTGCCTCTCCCAAGGGGCCTGGCACCACAACGCCGGGGATTGGGGATCCCCGAGCCCAGCGCCGGAGTCACCCTGCCGCCCCGCAGCAACCCGGGTTGCTAGGGGGGCCGCCAGTCTTTCAGGGCGAGAGAAGGGGCAGGGCCCTCCAAGCCCCCGGCGACTTTTGAAGTCACCCCGCACCAAAATGCTTGGGTCCACACTCCCTCTCGCCAGTGCCCTCACCTCGGCCTGCCCCTACGCCTGCCGCAGAGCTGGGGGAACAGGCCTGCTGCACTCCTGGGGGCTAACACTTACCCTAGGTCGGCCCCTGAGGTGCCCCTCCCAAGGAGCCTGGCACCTCAATGCCGGGGATTTGGGACCCCCAGCCCCAGTGCTGTACTCACTCTGCCACCCCCAAGCTCGCAGGGCGCTAGGGTCGTTGCCAGTCATTCAGGAAGTGAGAAGGGGCAGGGCCCTCCGATCTGCCTGCGACCTTCAAAGGCCCCCCATGCAAAAACTCTGGCTCCCACCCTCCTGCTTGCCAGCACCCTAACCTCGGCCCACCCCTAAGCTCACTGCAGAGCTGGCGGATCAGGCCTGCTGGCTTCCTGGGGGCTAACCCTATCCCTTGGTCGCCCTCAAATGGCCCCTCCCAAGTGGCCTGGCGCCACATGCCAGGGATTGTGGACCCCCAAGTCCCAGTGCAGGACGCACCCTGCCACCCCACCACCACGTGGGGCACTAGGGGCGTCGCCAGTCCTTCAGGGCAACAGAACGGGCAGGACCCTCCGAGTCACCTGTGACCTTTGAAGGCACCCCGAGCCAAAGCCAAAATGCTCTGGCCCACGCTCCTGCTCTCCAGCGCCCTCACCTCGGCCTGCCCCTCCACTCGCCCCACAGCTGGTGGATCAAGCCTGCCAGCCTCCTGTGCACTAACCCTAACCCTAGGTCGGCGCCGAAGAGGCCGGGTACCGCAACGCCAGGGATGGGGTGCCCCCGAGCCCCTGTGCCTGACTCAACTTGCCACCACCCAGCCACCCAGTCCGCTAGGGGCGCCGCGCGTCATTCAGGGCAGGAGAATGGGCAGGGCCCTCCGAGCCTTCTGTGACCTTTGAAGCCCCCCATGCCAAAACGCTTGGGCCCACGCTCCTTCTCGCCAGCGCCCTCATCTCGGCCTGCCCCTCCACTCCCCTGACAGCCGGCGGATCGGGCCTGCCGGCCTCCTGTGGGCTAACACTATCACTAGGGCGGCCCCTGAGGGGCCCCTCCCAAGGGGCCTGGCGCTGCAAAGCCGGGGATTTGGGACCACAGAGCCCCAGCGTTAGACTCAACCTGCCGCCCTGCCACTACCCGGGCCGCTAGGGGCGCCGCCGCTCATTCAGGGTGGAAGAATGGGAAGGGACTTTCGAGCCCCCGGCCACCTTTGAAGGACCCCCACGCCAAAACGCTTGGGCACACGCTCCCGCTCTCCAGCGCCCACACCTCGGCCTGCCCCTCCGCTCGCTGCACAGCCGGCTGATCGGGCCTCTGGCCCCCTGGGGGCTAACCCTAAACCTAGGTCGGCCCTCGAGGGGCTCATCCGATGGGGCCTGGCGCCACGTCTCTGATTGCTGAACCCCGAGCTGCAGCGCTGGACTCACTGTGCTGCCCCACCAACACCCGGGCCGCTAGCGGCGCCGCCGGTCATTCAGGGCATGAGAACGGGCAGGGCCCTCCAAGCCCCAGGCGACCTTCAAAGGTACCTCCGCCAAAATGTTTCAGCCCACACTCCCGCTCGCCAGCGCCCTCACCTCGGCCTGTCCCTCCACTCGCCACACAACTGGCGGATCAGGCCTGCCGGCCTCCTGGGGGCTAATCCTAATCCTAGGTCAGCTCCCGAGGAGCCCCTCCCAAGGGGCCTAGAGCCGCAACGCCGGGGATTGGGGACCCCTGAGCCCCAGTGTCAGACTCACCCTGCCGGACCGCCGCCACCCGGGCCACTATGGGCGCCACTGGTCACTCAGGGCGGGAGAACGGGCAGGGCCCTCCGAGCCCCTGGCAACTTTCGAAGGTCCCCTGCACCAAAACGCTTGGGCCCGGGCTCACTCTCTCCAGCGCCTTCACATCGGCCCGTCCCTCCGTTCGCCACACAGCTGGCGGATCGGGCCTACCAGCCTCCTGGGGGTTAACCCTAAGCCTAGGTCGGCCCCGGAGGGGCACCTCCCAAGGGGCCTGGCGCCACAACACCGGGGATTGGGGACCCCAGAGCCCCAGCGTTGGACTCAACCTGCCACCCCGCCGCCACCCGGGCCAGTAGGGGAGCCACCGGTCATTCAGGGCGGAGGAACGTGAAGGGCCCTCCGAGCCACCAGAGACCTTCGAAGGCCCCCCGCGCCAAAACTCTTGGGCCCACGCTCCCGCTAGTCAGTGCCCTCACTTCGGCCCGCCCCTCTGCTCGCCGCACAGCCGGCAGATCGGGCCTGCCGGCTTCCTGGGGGCTAACCCTAACCCTAGGTCAGCCCCCGAGTGGTCCATTCCAAGGAGCCTGGCGGCGCAACACCGGGGATTGCGAACCCCCGAGCCCCAGCGCTGGACTCATCCTGCCGCCCCGCCGCCACCCGGCTGCTAGGGGCGCCACAGGATATTCAGTGCGGGAGAAGGGACAGGGCCCTCCGAGTCCCTGTCATCCTTCGAAGGCCCACCAAGCCAAAACGCTTGGGCCCACGCTCCGGCTCGCCAGCGCCTTCACCTCTGCGCCCCTCCGCTCGCCGCACAACTGGCGGATCGGGCCTGCTGGCCTCCTGGGGGCTGACACTAACCCTAGGTCGGCTCCCGAGGGGCCCCTCCCAAGGGGTCTGGCATGGCAAAGCCGGAGATTGGGACCCCCGAGCCCCAGCCAGGACTCACCTTGCTGTCCCGCCACCACCCGGACCGCTAGGGGCACCGCCGGTCATTCAGAGCGGGAGAACAAGCGGGGCTCTCCTAGCCCACGATGACATTCGAAGGAGCCCCGTGCCAAAATGCTTGGGCCCACGGTCCCATTTGCCAGTGCCCTCACTTCGGCCCGCCCTTCCCCTCGCCCCACACCTGGCGGATCGGGCCTGCCGGCCTCCTGGGGGCTAACCCTAACCCTAGGTTGGCCCCGGAGGGGCTCGTACGATGGGGCCTGGCGCCACAACGTGTCTGATTGCTGACCCCCGAGCCGCAGCGCCAGACTCACCTTGCCGCCCCGCCAACACCCAGGCCACTAGCGGCGCCACTGATCATTCAGGGTGTGAGAACAGGCAGGGCCTTCTAAGCCCCGGATGGCCTTCGAAGGCACCCCGCGCCAAAACGCTTGGGCCCACGATCACGCTTGCCTGTGCCCTCAGCTCGGCCTGCCCCTCCACTCGCTGCACAGATGGAGGATCTGGGCTGCCGGCCTCCAGGGGGCTAACCCTAACCCTAGGTTGGCCCCCAAGGAGCCCCTCCCAAGGGGCCTGGCCTCGCAACGCAGGGATTGCGAACCCCTGAACCCGAGCTCCGAACACACTGTGCCGCCCCGCCGCCACCCGGCCCGCTAGGGGCGCCGCCGGTCATTCAAGGCAGGAGAATGGGTAGGTCCCTCCGAGCCCCCGGCGAACTTCAAAGTCTCCCCGCGCCAAAACGCTTGGGCCCACGCTCCCGCTCACCAACGCTTCACCTCGGCCCACCCCTCCGATCGCCACGCAGCCAGGGGATCAGGCCTGCCAGCATATTTGGGGCTAACCCTAACACTATGTCGGCCCCCGAGGGGCCCTTCCCAAGGGGCCTGGCCCACAACGTCAGGGATTCAGACCCCCGAGGCCCAGCGCCGGACTCACCCTGCGGCTCAACTGCCACCCGAGCTGCTAGGGGCTCCGCCGGTCATTCAGGGTGGGAGAACGGGCAGGGCCCTCCAAGTCCCCAGCGACTTTCGAATGCACCCCGCGCCAAAACCCTTTGGCCCATGCTCCCGCTCGCCAGCACCATTACCTCGGCCCGCCCCTCCGCTCACCTCACAGCTGCTGGATCAGAACTGCCGGCCTCCTGGGGGCTCACCCTTACCCTAGGACGGGCCCGGAGCTGCCCCTCCCAACGGGCCTGGCGCTGCAACGCCGGGGATTGGGGACCCCCGAGCCCCAGCGCCGGACTCACCCTGTCGCCCCACTGACACCCGGTCCGCTAGGGGTGCCACTGGTCATTCAGGGCGGGAGAACGGACAGGGCCCTCCGAGCCCGCGGCGACATTCGAAGGCCTCCCCATCCAAAACGCTTGAGCCCACGCTCCCGCCCCTCAGCTCCCTCACCTCGGCCCGCCCCTCCGCTTGCCGGAGAGCTGGCGGATGAAGCCTGCCCTCCTCCTGGGGGCTACCAATATGCCCTAGGTGGGCCCCTGAGGGGCCTGTCCGAAGGGGCCTGGCACCGCAATGCCTGGGATTGGGGACCCCCGAGCCCCACCGCCGGACTCACCGTGTCACCCCGCCGCCACCCGGGCTGCTAGGGGCGCCGCCGGTCATTCAGGGAGCGAGAACGGGCAGGGCCCTCCGATCCCCTGGTGATCTTCGAAGGCAACCTGCGCCAAAATGCTTGGGTCCACGCTCTCGCTCACCAACGCCCTCACCTCAGCCCACCCCTCCGCTCGCTGCACAGCTGGCAGATCGGGCCTAACAGGCTCTTGGGGGATAACCCTAACCCTAGGTCGACCCCCGAGGGAATCTCCCAAGGGGCCTGGCTGCCCAACGCCAGGGATTGGGACCCCCAAGCCCCAGCGCCGGACTCACACGGCCGCCGCGACGCCACCGGGCTGCTAGGGGTGCCGCTGGTCATTCAGGGTGGCAGAACGGGCAAGCCCTTCCGAGCCACCTGAGACCTTCGAAGGACCCCCGCACCAAAACGCTTGGGTCCACGCTCCCGCTCGCCAGCGCCCTCACCTCGGCCCGCCCCTCCACTCGTCACACAGCCGGTGGATCGGGCCTGCCGGCCTCCTGGGTGCTAACCCTAACTCTTGGTCGACCCCCGATGGGCCCCTCCCAAGGGGCCTGGTGCCACAATACAGGGATTGGGGACACGGAGCCCCAGAGCCAAACTCACGCTGCTGCCCCGCCATCATCCGGGCCACTAGGGGTGCCACAGCTCATTCGGAGCGGGAGAACGGGTAGGGCCCTCCGAGCCCCTGGCAAACTTCGAAGGCCCCCCGCGCCAAAACGCTTGGGACTATGCCCCCGCTCTCCAGCGCCTGCCCCTCGGCCCGCCCCTCCGCTTGCCACACAGCTGGCGGATTGTGCCTGCCAGCCTCCTGGGGGCTAACCCTAACCCTAGGTCGGACCCGAGGGGCCCCTCCCAAGGGGCTTGGTGCCTCAATGTCGGGGATTGGGGACCCCCGAGCCCCAGGGCCCAACTCAACCTACCGCCCCTCCGCCACCCGGGCTGCTTGGGGCGGCGCCGGTCATTCAGGGCGGGAGAATGGGCAGGGCCCTCCGAGCCCTGGGCGACCTTCAAAGGCCATCTGCGCCAAAACGCTTGGGCCTACGCTCCTGTTCGCCACCGCCGTCACCTCGGCTAGCCCCTCCGCTCACCGCACATACGGCAGATCGGGCCTGCTGGCATCCTTTAGGCTAACCCTACCCTAGGTCGGCCCCCGAGGGACCACTCCCAAGTGCCTGGCGCCGCCATGCCGGGGATTGGGGACCCGCGAGCACTTGCTGCGGGCTCACCCTGCTGCCCCTCCACGACCCAGCCTGCTAGGAGCAATGTCCTCATGGGTCGGGAGAATGGGCAGGGCCCTCCGAGCCCCCGGCGAATGTCCAAGGCCTCCTGCACCAAAACGCTTGGGCCAACGCTACCACTCACCAGCGCCCTCACTTCGGCCCGTCCCTCCACTCTCTGCACAGCTGGCGGATCGGGCCTGCCATTCTCCTGGGGGCTAACCCGAACCCTAGGTCGGTCTCAGAGGGGACCGTCCCAAGGGGTCTGGCACTGCCATGCCGGGGATTGGGGACCCCCGAGCCACAACACCAGATGCACCCTGCCACTCCGCCACCACCCGGGCCGCTAGGGGCGCCGCCGGTCATTCCGGGCTGGAGAACATGCAGAGCCTTCCGAGCCACCCTCGAACTTCGAAGGCCCCTGTGCCAAAACGCCTGGGACCACGCTCCCGCTCGCCAGAGCCCTCACCTTGGCCCACCACTCCGTAATCCGCTCAGCCGGTGGATGGGGCCTGCTGTCCTCCTTTGGGCTAACCCTAACCCTAGGTCGGCTCACGAGGGGCCCCTCCCAAGGGGCCTGGTGCTGCCACGCCAGGGATTGGGGACCCCCGAGCACCAGGGCCGAACTCACCCTGCCGCCCCACTGCGACCCGGCCCGCTAGGGGCGCCTTCCTCATTCAGGGCGGGATATCGGGCAGGGCCCTCCGAGCCCCCGGCAACCTTCGAAGGCCCCCCGTGCCAAAACGATTGGGCCCAAGCTCCCGTTCGCCAGTGCCCTCACCTCGGCCCATCCTCCGCTCGTCACACAGCTGGCGGAAAGGGCCTGCCGGCCTCCTGGGGGCTAACCCTAAACCTAGCTTGGCCCCCAAGGGGCCCCTCCCAAGGTGCCTGGCGCCACCACGCCTGGGATTGGGGTCCCCCAAGCCCCCTCGCCTGACTCACCCTGCCGCCCCGCCGCCACCCGGGCCGCTAGGGGCGCCGCCGTTCATTCAGGGCGTTAGAACAGGCAGGGCTCTCCGAGCCCCCGGCAATCTTCGAAACCCTCTCGCCAAAACGCTTGGGCCCACGCTCCCACTCGCCAGTGCATTCACGTCGACCCGTCCTTCGGCTCGCAGTACAGCCTACGGATAGGTCCTGCCGGCCTCCTGGAGCTAACACAAACCCTACGTCGGTGCCCGAGGGGCCCCTCCCAAGGGGCCTGGCTCTGCCATGCTGGGGCTCGGGGACCCCCGAGCCCCGGCGGCAGTCTCACCCTGCCACCGCGCCGTGACCTGGCACACTCGGGGCGCTGTCCTCATTCAGGTGGGAGAACGGGCAGGGCCCTCAGAGCCCCGGGCGACATTTGAAGTCCCCCGCACCAAAACGCTTGGGCCCACGGTCCAGCTCGCCAGCGCCCTCACCTAGGCCAGCCCCTCCGCACACCGCACAGGTGGCGGATCAGGCCTGCCAGCTTCCTGGGGGCTAACCCAAACCCTACATCAGCCCCCGAGGGGCCCCTCCCAATGGGCCTGGCGCCACCACGCCTGGGATTGGGGACCCCAGATCCCCAGCTCTGGAGCCGCCCTACCGCCCTGCCTCCACCCGGGCTGTTAGGGGCGCTGCCAGTCATTCAGGGCGGGAGAACGGGCAGGGCCCTCCGAGCCCCCGGCGACCTTCGAAGGCCACCCTTGCCAAAATACTTGGGCCCATGCTCCCACTCGCCAACGCCCTCACCTCGGCCCGCCCCTCCACTCGCCGCACAGCCAGCGGATCGGGCCTGCCGGCCTCCTGGGGGCTAACCCTAAACCTAAGTCAGCCCCCGAGGGGCCTCTCCCAAGGTGCCTGGCGCCACAACGCCGGGGTTTCGTGTCCCCCGAGCCCCATTGCCAGACTCACCCTCCCGCCCCGCTGCCACCCGGGCCACTAGGGTCCCCGCCGGTCATTAAGGGCAGGAGAACGGGCAGGGCCCTCCGAACCAATGGCGACCTTCGAAGGCCCCCGTGCGAAAACACTCAGGCCCACGCTCCCGCTCGCCAGAACCCTCACTCCAGCCCGCCACATCACTCGCCATACAGCGGGCAGATCGGGGCTGCTGGCCTCCGGGGGGATAACTCTAAGCCTAGGTCGGCACCCAAGGGGCCCCTCCCAAGGGGCCTGGCACCGCCATGCCGGGGATTGGGGACTCCCGAGCCCCAGCGCCGGACTCACCCTACCGCCTCACTGCGACCCGGCCCGCTAGGGGCAACGTCCTCATTCAGGGCGGGAGATGGGGCAGGGCCCTCCGAGTCCCCGGCGACCTTTGAACCCCCCCCACGCCAAAACGCTTGGGCCCACGCTCCCGCTCGCCAGCAATCTCACCTCCGCCCGACCATCCACTCGCTGCACAGCTGGCAGATCCAGCCTGCTGGCCTCCTGGAGGCTAACCCAAACCCTAAGTCAGGCCCGAGGGACCCTTCCCAAGGGGTCTGGTGCCGAAACACCAGGGATTGGGGATTCCCAAGCCCCAGCACTGGACTCACCCTGCCGCCCCTCTGCAACCCTAGCCGCTAGGTGCACCGTCGGGCTTTCAGCGCAGTAGAACCGGAAGTGCGCTCTGAACCCCCGGTGACTTTCGAATGCCCCCACGCCAAAACGCTTGGGCCCACGCTCCCGCTCTACAGTGCCCTCACCTCGGCCTGCCCCACTGCTCGCTACACAGCTGGCGGATCAGGTCTGCCGGCCTCTTGGGGGCTAACACTAACGCTGGTTCGGACCCCGAGGGCCCTTCCCAAGGGGCCTGGCGCCCCAACGCCGAGTATTGGGGACCCCCGTGCCCCAGCGCTGGACTTACCATGCCGCCCCACCGCAACCCGGGCCACTAGGGGCATCGCCGGTCATTCAGGTTGGGAGAACGGGCAAGGCCTTCCGAGCCCCCAGGGACTTTCGAAGGCCCCCCCGCGCCAAAAGGCTTTCCCCACACCCCCGTACGCCAGCGCCCTCACCTCGGCGTGCTGCTCTGCTCACAGCACAGCCAGCGAATGAGGCCTGCCAGGTTCCTGGGGGCTAACCCTAAACCTAGGTCGGCCCCCAATGGGCCCCTCCCAAGGAGCCTGGAGCTGCAAGGCCTGAGATTGTGGACCCCCAAGTCCCAGCGCCTGAGGCACGCTGCCGCCCCGCCCCACACGGGCCTCTAGGGGCGCCGCCATTCATTCAGGTTGGGAGAACGGGCAGGGCCCTCCGAACCCCCGCCGACCTTCGAAGGCGCCCGGAACCAAAACCCTTGGGCCCTCGCTCACGTTCACCAGCACCCTCTCCTTGGCCCAAATCTCCGCTCAATGCACAGGTGGTGTATCGAGCCTGCGGGGCTCCTGGGGGCCAACCCTAACCATAGGTTGGGCCCCAAGGGGCCCTTCCCAAGGGTCCTGGCGACTCAATGCTGCGGAGGGGGACCCCGTGCCCAAGTGCCGGACTCACCCTGCTGCCCTTCAGCCACCCAAGCCGCTAGAGGACCACCGGTCAATCAGGACAGGAGAAGGGGCAGGGACCTCCAATCCCCCGCTGACTTTTGAAGGCCCCCCGCGCAAAAACCTTGGCTCCCATGCTCCTGCTCCCAGCGCCCTCACCTCGGCCCGCCCCTCCACTTGATTCAGAGCCGGTGGATAGGGCCTGCCAAGCTCCTGGGGCTAACCAAAACCCTAGGTCGGCCCCGTGGGGCACATCCCAAGGGGCCTGGCTCTGCAACGCTGGGGATTGGTGACTCAGAGCCCCAGAACCCGACTCACCCTGCCCCACTGTCCCCACCCGGGCCGCTAGGGGCGCCACCGGTCATTCAGGGCGGGAGAACGGACAGGGCCCTGGAGAAACCAGGGACTTTTGAAGCCTCCCACCAAAATGCAGGGGCCCAGGCTCCAGCTCGCCAGAGCCTTTACCTCGGCCCGCGCACCTCTCGCCGCCCAGCCAGAGGATTGGGCCTGCCGCCTCCTGGGTGCTAACTCTAACCCTAGGTCAGCCCCCTACGAGCCCCTCCCAAGGGGCCTGGCCCCGCAACGCTGCGGATTGGGGATCCCCGAGCCACAGCGCAGGACTCCCCCTGCCGCCCCACCGCCAACGGAGCCGCTAAGGGCGCCACTGGTTATTCAGGGCAGGAGAACAGGCAGGGCCCTTCGAGCCATGGCAACATTCGAAGGCCCAGGGCCTGCCGGCCTCCTGGGAGCTAACCCTAACCATAGGTCGGCCCCCGAGGGGCCCTTCCCAAGGGGCCTGGCATCGCAACACCGGGGATTGGGGACCCCCAAGACCCAGTGCCGGATGCACCCTGGCGCCCCGCCTCACACGGGCCGCTAGGGGCGCCGCCATTCATTCAGGGTGGGAGAACTGCCAGGGCCCTCCGAACCCCCACCGACCTTCGAAGGCGCCCTGAACCGAAACGCTTGGGCCCAGGCTCATGTTCACCAGCACCCTCACCTCGGCCCAACTCTCCGCTCGACGCACAGGTGGTGTATCGGGCCTGCCGGCCGCCTGGGGTTAACCCTAAGGGTAGGTCGGCCCCCCGAGGGGCCCTTCCCAAGTGGCCTGGCGCCACAACGCCGGGGATGGGGACCCCGAGCCCAAGTGCTGGACTCACCCTCCTGCCCTTCAGCCACCCGAGCCGCTAGGGGCCCCGCCGGTCATTCAGACTGGGAGAACGGGCAGGTCCCTCTGCGGCCCTGCCGACCTTCGACGGCCCCCCGCACTAAAAAGCTTGGGCTCATGCTCAGTCTCGCCAGTGCCCTCACCTCGTCCCAACCCTCCGCGTGCCGCACAGCCGCTGATTGGGTCCACTGACCTCCTGGGGGCTAACCATAACCCTAGATCGATCCCCAAAGGTCCACTCCCAAGGGGCTTAGCGCAGCAATGCCGGGGATTGGGGACCCCGAACCTCAGCACCTGACTCACCCTGCCGCCCAGCCACCACCCGGGGGCTTGGGGTGCTGCGGATCATTCAGGGCGGGAGAACAGGCAGGGCCCTCGGAGACACGGCGACCTTCGAAGGCCCCCCAGCGCAAAAACGGCAGACCCACCCTTCCACTCAGCAGCGCCCTCACCTCCGTCCGCCACTGCACTCTCCACACAGCTGGCGAATAGGGCCTGCCGGCCTCCTGGGAGCTAAACCTTACCCTAGGTTGCCCCCGAGGGGCCTCTCCCAAGGGGCCTGGCGCCGCATCGCCGGGGATTGGGGACCCCCAAGCCCCAGCGCCAGATGCACCCTGTTGCCCCTCCCCACTCGGGCCGCTAGGGGCGCCGCCGTTCATTCAGGGTGGGAGAAGGGGCAGGGCCCTCCGAACCCCCGCCTATGCTCCAAGGCGCCCCGAATCAAAACGCTTGGGCCCACGCTCACGTTCACCAGCACCCTCAACTCGGCCCGCACCTCTGCTCCTCACACAGCTGGCGACTCGGGCCTGCTGGCCTCCTGGGAGCTAACCCTAACCCTAGGACGGCCCCTGAGGATCCCTTCCTAAGGGACCCGGTTCCGCAACTCCGGAGATTGCGGACCCCCAAGCCCCAGTGCCGGATGCACGCTGCCGCCCCGCCCCACACAGGCCACTAGGGGCGCCGCCATTCATTCAGGGTGGGAGAACTGGCAGGGCCCTCAAAACCCCCGTCGACAATCGAAGGCGCCCCGATCCAAAACCCTTGGGCCCTGGCTCACGTTCACCAGCACCCTCACCTCGGCCCAACTGTCCTCTCGATGCACAGGTGGTGTATCGGGCCTGCGTGGCTCCTGGGGACTAACCCTAACCATAGGTCTGCCCCCGAGGGGCCCTTCCCAAGGGACCTGGTGACGCAACGCTGGGGATGGGGACCCCATGCCCAAGTGCCGGACTCACCCTGCTGCCCTTCAGCCACTCAAGCCGCTAGGGGACCACCGGTCAATCAGGACAGGAGAACGGGCAGGGACCTCCGAGCCCCCGCTGACCTTCGAAGGCCCCCCGCGCAAAAACGTTGGCTCTCATGCTCTTGCTCCCAGCGCCCTCACCTCAGCCCGCCCCTCCGCTTGATTCGGAGCCGGTGGATAGGGCCTGCCAAGCTCCTGGGGCTAACCAAAACCCTAGGTCGGCCCCGTGGGGCACATCCCAAGGGGCCTGGCTCTGCAACGCTGGGGATTGGTGACTCAGAGCCCCAGAACCCGACTCACCCTGCCGCACTGTCCCCACCCGGGCCGCTAGGGGTGCCACCGGTCATTCAGGGCGGGAGAATGGACAGGGCCCTGGAGAAACCAGCGACTTTTGAAGCCTCCCACCAAAATGCAGGGGCCCAGGCTCCAGCTCGCCAGAGCCTTTACCTCGGCCCGCGCACCTCTCGCCGCCCAGCCAGAGGATTGGGCCTGCCGCCTCCTGGGTGCTAAGACTAACCCTAGGTCGGCCCCCTACGAACCCC
This sequence comes from Ursus americanus, assembly GCF_024610735.1. Lineage (NCBI taxonomy): Eukaryota > Metazoa > Chordata > Mammalia > Carnivora > Ursidae > Ursus > Ursus americanus. The sequence goes on from NW_028273666.1 coordinate 263,040, forward strand.
TCCCAAGGGGCCTGGCCCCGCAACGCTGCGGATTGGGGATCCCCGAGCCACAGCACAGGACTCCCCCTGCCGCCCCACTGCCAACGGAGCCGCTAAGGGCGCCACTGGTTATTCAGGGTAGGAGAACAGGCAGGGCCCTTCGAGCCATGGCAACATTCGAAGGCCCAGGGCCTGCTGGCCTCCTGGGAGCTAACCCTAACCATAGGTCGGCCCCCGAGGGGCCCTTCCCAAGGGGCCTGGCATCGCAACGCCGGGGATTGGGGACCCCCAAGACGCAGTGCCGGATGCACCCTGGCGCCCCGCCTCACACGGGTGGCTGGGGGCGCCGCCATTCATTCAGGGTGGGAGAACTGCCAGGGCCCTCCGAACCCCCACCGACCTTCGAAGGCGCCCTGAACCGAAACGCTTGGGCCCAGGCTCATGTTCACCAGCACCCTCACCTCGGCCCAACTCTCCGCTCGACGCACAGGTGGTGTATCGGGCCTGCCGGCCGCCTGGGGTTGACCCTAAGGGTAGGTCGGCCCCCCGAGGGGCCCTTCCCAAGTGGCCTGGCACCACAACACCGGGGATGGGGACCCCGAGCCCAAGTGCTGGACTCACCCTCCTGCCCTTCAGCCACCCGAGCCGCTAGGGGCCCCGCCGGTCATTCAGAGTGGGAGAACGGGCAGGTCCCTCTGCGGCCCTGCCGACCTTCGACGGCCCCCCGCACTAAAAAGCTTGGGCTCATGCTCAGTCTCGCCAGTGCCCTCACCTCGTCCCAACCCTCCGCGTGCCGCACAGCCGCTGATTGGGTCCACTGACCTCCTGGGGGCTAACCATAACCCTAGATCGATCCCCAAAGGTCCACTCCCAAGGGGCTTGGCGCAGCAATGCCGGGGATTGGGGACCCCGAACCTCAGCACCTGACTCACCCTGCCGCCCAGCCACCACCCGGGGGCTTGGGGTGCTGCGGATCATTCAGGGCGGGAGAACAGGCAGGGCCCTCGGAGACACGGCGACCTTTGAAGGTCCCCCAGCGCAAAAACGGCAGACCCACCCTTCCACTCAGCAGCGCCCTCACCTCCGTCCGCCACTGCACTCTCCACACAGCTGGCGAATAGGGCCTGCCGGCCTCCTGGGAGCTAAACCGTACCCTAGGTTGCCCCCGAGGGGCCTCCCCCAAGGGGCCTGGCGCCGCATCGCCGGGGATTGGGGACCCCCAAGCCCCAGCGCCGGATGCACCCTGTTGCCCCTCCCCACTCGGGCCGCTAGGGGCGCCGCCGTTCATTCAGGGTGGGAGAAGGGGCAGGGCCCTCCGAACCCCCGCCTATGCTCCAAGGCGCCCCGAATCAAAACGCTTGGGCCCACGCTCACGTTCACCAGCACCCTCAACTCGGCCCGCACCTCTGCTCCTCACACAGCTGGCGACTAGGGCCTGCTGGCCTCCTGGGAGCTAACCCTAACCCTAGGACGGCCCCTGAGGATCCCTTCCTAAGGGGCCTGGCGCTGCAATGCCGGGGATTGTGGACCCCCAAGTCCCAGTGCCAGACGCACGCTGCCCCCCGCCCCACACGGGCCGCTAGGGGCGCCGCCATTCATTCAGGTTGGGAGAACGGGCAGGGCCCTCCGAACCCCCGCCGACCTTCGAAGGCGCCCGGAACCAAAACCCTTGGGCCCTGGCTCACGTTCACCAGCACCCTCTCCTTGGCCCAACTCTCCGCTCGATGCACAGGTGGTGTATCGAGCCTGCGGGGCTCCTGGGGGCCAACCCTAACCATAGGTTGGCCCCCGAGGGGCCCTTCCCAAGGGTCCTGGCGACTCAATGCTGGGGAGGGGGACCCCGTGCCCAAGTGCCGGACTCACCCTGCTGCCCTTCAGCCACCCAAGCCGCTAGGGGACCACCGGTCAATCAGGACAGGAGAAGGGGCAGGGACCTCCAAGCCCCCGCTGACTTTTGAAGGCCCCCCGCGCAAAAACCTTGGCTCCCATGCTCCTGCTCCCAGCGCCCTCACCTCGGCCCGCCCCTCCACTTGATTCAGAGCCGGTGGATAGGGCCTGCCAAGCTCCTGGGGCTAACCAAAACCCCAGGTCGGCCCCGTGGGGCACATCCCAAGGGGCCTGGCTCTGCAACGCTGGGGATTGGTGACTCAGAGCCCCAGAACCCGACTCACCCTGCCCCACTGTCGCCACCCAGACCGATGGGGCGCCGCCGGTCATTCAGGGCAGGAGAACTGACAGGGCCCTGGAGAAACCAGGGACTTTTGAAGCCTCCCGGCAAAATATAGGGGCCCACGCTCCCGCTCCCAGAGCCCTTACCTTGGCCCGCGCACCTCTCGCTGCCCAGCCAGAGGATTGGGCCTGCCGCCTCCTGAGTGCTAACTCTAACCCTAGGTCCGCCCCCTACGAGCCCCTCCCAAGGGGCCTGGCCCCGCAACGCTGGGGATTGGGGATCCCCGAGCCGCAGCGCGGGACTCCCCGTGCCGCCCCACCGCCAAAGGAGCCGCTAAGGGCGCCGCTGGTTATTCAGGGCAGGAGAACAGGCAGGGCCCTTCAAGCCATGGCAACATTCGAAGGCCCAGGGCCTGCCGGCCTCCTGGGAGCTAACCCTAACCATAGGTCAGCCCCCGAGGGGCACTTCCCAAGTGGCCTAGCGCCACAACGCCGGGGATGGGGACCCCGAGCCCAAGTGCTGGACTCACCCTGCTCCCCTTCAGCCAACCGAGCCGCTAGGGGCCCCGCCGGTCATTCAGAGCGGGAGAATGGGCAGGTCTCTCTGAGGCCCCGCTGAGCTTCGAAAGCCCCCGCACTAAAAAGCATGGGCTCATGCTCAGTCTCGCCAGTGCCCTCACCTCATCCCAACCCTCCGCGTAACGCTCAGCCTCTGATCGTGTCCACCTGCCTCCTGGGGGCTAACTATATCCCTAGATCGATCCCCAAAGGACCACTCCCAAGGGCCTTGGCGCAGCAACGCCGGGATTGGGGACCCCGAACCTCAGCACCTGACTCACCCTGCCGCCCAGCCGCCACCCGGGGGCTTTGGGTGTTGCCGATCATTCAGGGCGGGAGAACAGGCAGGGCCCTCCGAGACATGGTGACCTCCGGAGGCCCCCCCGTGCAAAAACGGCAGACCCACCCTCCCACTCACCAGCGCCCTCACCTCCATCCACCACTCCATTCTCCACACAGCTGGGAATAGGGCCTGCCGGCCTCCTGGGGGCTAAACCTAACCCTAGGTTGCCCCCGAGCGGCCTCTCCCAAGGGGCCTGGCGCGGCATCGCTGGGGATTGGGGACCCCCAAGCCCCAGTGCCTGATGCACCCTGTCGCCCCTCCCCTCACGGGCTGCAGGGGCGCTGCCATTCATTCAGCGTGGGAGAAGGGGCACGGCCATCCGAACCCCCGCCTATGCTCGAAGTCGCCCCGAATCAAAACACTTGGGCCCACGCTCATGTTCACCAGCACCCTCAACTCGGCCCGCACCTCCGCTCCTCGCACAGCCGGCGACTCGGGCCTGCCGGCCTCCTGGGCGCTAACCCTAACCCTAGGACGGCCCCCGAGGGGCCCTTCCCAAGGGTCCTGGTGACACAATGCTGGGGATGGGGACCCCGTGCCCAAGTGCCAGACTCACCCTGCTGCCCTTCAGCCACCCAAGTCGCTAGGGGACCACCGGTCCATCAGGACAGGAGAACGGGCTGGGACCTCCGAGACACGGTGACCTTCGAAGCCCCCCCCCCGCGCAAAAACGGCAGACCAACCCTCCCACTCACCAGCGCCCTCACCTCCGACCACCACCCCACTCTCCACACAGCTGGCGAATAGGGCCTGCCGGCCTCCTGGGGGCTAAACCTAACCCTAGGTTGCCCCCGAGGGGCCTCTCCCAAGGGGCCTGGCGCCCCATCGCCGGGGATTGGGGACCCCCAAGCCCCAGCACAGGATGCACCCTGTCGCCCCTCCCCACCCGGGCTGCTGGGGGCGCCGCTGTTCATTCAGGGTGGGAGAAAGGGCAGGGCCCTCCGAACCCCCGCCCATGCTCCAAGGCGCCCCGAATCAAAATGCTTGGGCCCACGCTCACGTTCACCAGCACCCTCAACTCGGCCCGCACCTCCGCTCCTTGCAGAGCTGGCGACTCCGGCCTGCTGGCCTCCTGGGCGCTAACCCTAACCCTAGGACGGCCCCTGAGGATCCCTTCCTAAGGGACCGGGTTCGGCAACTCCGGAGATTGCGGACCCCCAAGCCCCAGCGCCTGATGCACGCTGCCGCCCCGCCCCACACAGGCCACTAGGGGTGCCGCCATTCATTCAGGGTGGGAGAACTGGCAGGGCCCTCAGAACCCCCGTCGACCTTCGAAGGCGCCCCGATCCAAAACCCTTGGGCCCTGGCTCACGTTCACCAGCACCCTCACCTCGGCCCAACTGTCCTCTCGATGCACAGGTGGTGTATCGGGCCTGCGTGGCTCCTGGGGACTAACCCTAACCATAGGTCTGCCCCCGAGGGGCCCTTCCCAAGGGACCTGGTGACGCAACGCTGGGGATGGGGACCCCGTGCCCAACTGCCGGACTCACCCTGCTGCCCTTCAGCCACTCAAGCCGCTAGGGGACCACCGGTCAATCAGGACAGGAGAACGGGCAGGGACCTCCGAGCCCCCGCTGACCTTCGAAGGCCCCCCGCGCAAAAACGTTGGCTCTCATGCTCTTGCTCCCAGCGCCCTCACCTCAGCCCGCCCCTCCGCTTGATTCAGAGCCGGTGGATAGGGCCTGCCAAGCTCCTGGGGCTAACCAAAACCCTAGGTCGGCCCCGTGGGGCACATCCCAAGGGGCCTGGCTCTGCAACGCTGGGGATTGGTGACTCAGAGCCCCAGAACCCGACTTACCTTGCCGCACTGTCCCCACCCGGGCCGCTAGGGGCGCCACTGGTCATTCAGGGCGGGAGAATGGACAGGGCCCTGGAGAAACCAGCGACTTTTGAAGCCTCCCACCAAAATGCAGGGGCCCAGGCTCCGGCTCGCCAGAGCCTTTACCTCGGCCCGCGCACCTCTCGCCGCCCAGCCAGAGGATTGGGCCTGCCGCCTCCTGGGTGCTAACTCTAACCCTAGGTCGGCCCCCTACGAGCCCCTCCCAAGGGGCCTGGCCCCGCAACGCTGCGGATTGGGGATCCCCGAGCCACAGCGCAGGACTCCCCCTGGCGCCCCACCGCCAACGGAGCCGCTAAGGGCGCCACTGGTTATTCAGGGCAGGAGAACAGGCAGGGCCCTTCGAGCCATGGCAACATTCAAAGGCCCAGGGACTGCCGGCCTCCTGGGAGCTAACCCTAACCATAGGACGGCCCCGAGGGTCTCTTCCTAAGGGGCCTGGCGCCGCAACGCCGGGGATTGGGAACCCCCAAGCCCCAGCGCTGGATGCACCCTGCCGCCCTGCCCCACAGGTGCCGCTAGGGGCGCCGCCATTCATTCAGGGTGGGAGAATGGTCAGGGCCCTTCAAACCCCCGCCGACCTTCGAAGGCACCCCGAACCAAAAGGCTTGGGCCCGGGCTCATGTTCACCAGCACCCTCACCTCGGCCCAACTCTCCGCTCCACGCACAGGCGGTGTATCGGGCCTGCTGGCCTCCTGGGGGCTAACCCTAACTGTAGGTCGGCCACGGAGGGGCCCTTCCCAAGTGGCCTGGCGCCAAAATGCCGGGAATGGGGACCCCAACCCAAGTGCCGGTCTCACCCTGCTGCCCTTCAGGCACCGGAGCCTCTAGGGGCCCCGCTGGTCATTCAGAGCGGGAGAACGGGCAGGTCCCTCCGAGCCCCCACTGACCTTCGAAGGCCCCCCGCACTAAAACGCTTGGGCTCATGCTCAGTCTCGCCAGCACCCTCACCTCGGCCCAACCCTCCGCGTGCCGCACAGCCGCTGATGGGGTCCACCGGCCTCCTGGGGGCTAACCGGAACCCTAGATCGACCCCCGAGGGGCCCCTCCCAAGGGATCTGGCGCCGCAACGCTGGGGATTGGGGACCCCCGAGCCTCAGCACAGGACTCACCCTGCCACCCAGCCGCCACCCGGGGGCTTGGGGTGGTGCCGTTCATTCAGGGCGGGAGCACGGGCAGGGCCCTCCAAGACACGGCGACCTTCAAAGGCCCCCCGCGCCAAAACACCCGGGCCCACGCTCCCGCTCACCAGTGCCCTCACCTCGGTCCGCCACTCCATTCTCCACATGGCTGGCGAATAGGGCCTGCAGGCATCCTAGGGGCTAAACCTAACCCTAGGTCAGCCTCCGAGGGGCCCCTCCAAAGGGCCTGGCGCCGCAACGCGGTGGACTGGGGACCCCCGAGCCCTATGCCCGGACTTCCATGCCGCCCCGCCGCCACCTGGGCTGCTAGGGGCGCCGCCAGTCATTCAGGGAGGAGAATGGGCAGGGCCCGCCGAGTCCCCGGAGACATTCGAAGGCCCCCGGTGCCAAAACGCTTGGGCCCAGGCTCTTCCTCGCCAGCGCCCTCACCTCGGCCCGCCCCTCCGCTCCACGCACAGCGGGCGGATCCCGCCTGCCGGCCTCCCGGGTGCTAACCCTAACCCTAGGTCGGCCACCCAGGGGCCCCTCCCAAGGGTCCTGGTGCCGTTTCGCCGGGGATCGGGAACCTCAAGCCCCAGAGCCACACTCACCCTACCGCAACGCCGCCACCCAGGCCGCTAGGAGCACTGCGGGTCATTCAGGGCGAGAGAAGGGGCAGGGCCTTCCGAGCCCGCGGTGGCCTTCAAAGGCTCCCCGTGCCAAAACGCTGGTGCCCACGCTCCCGCTCCCCAACGCCCTCACCTCGGCCCCGCCCTCCGCTCCTCGGACAGTGGCCGGATCCCACCTGCCGGCCTCCTGGGGGCTAACCCTAACCCTAGGTCAGCCACCCAGGGGCCCCTCCCAAGGGTCCTGGTGCCGCTACACTGGGGATCAGGGACCCCAAGACCCAGAGCCAGACTCACCCTGCCGCCACGTCGCCACCCGGGACGCTAGTGGCGCTGCCCGTCATTCAGGGCGGGAGAAGGGACAGGGCCCTGGAGAAACCGGCGATATTTGAAGCCTCCTGCGCCAAAATGCAGGGGCCCACGCTCCCGATCGCCAGCGCCTTTACCTCGGGCCGCCCACCCCTCGCCGCCCAGCCAGAGGATTGGGCCTGCTGGCCTCCTGGGTGCTAACTCTAAACCTAGGTCCGCCCACGAGGAGCCCCTCCCAAGAGGCCTGGCCCCACAACGCTGGGGATTGGGGATCCACGAGCCGCAGCATGGACTCACCCTGCCGCTCCACCGCCAAGGGAGCTGCTAAGGGCGCCGCTGGTTCTTCAGGGCAGGAGAACGGGCAGGGCCCTTTGAGCCATGGCAACAGTCGAAGGCCCAGGGCGCCAAAACGCTGGGGACCACGCACCCGCTCTGCATCACCCTCAACTCGGCCCGCACCTCCACTCTTCGCAGAGCTAGCGACTCGGGCCTGCCAGCCTCCTGGGAGCTCACCCTAACCCTAGGACAGCCCCTGTAGGTCCCTTCCTAAGGGGCCTGGCACCGCAACGCCAGGGATTGGGGGCCCCCAAGCCCCAGCGCCGGATGCACGCTGCCACCCCAACCCACGCAGGCCGCTAGGTGCGCCGCCATTCATTCAGGGTGGGAGAACTGGCAGGGCCCTCCGAACCCCTGCCGACCTTCGAAGGCGCACCCAACCAAAACGCTTGGGCCCAGGCTCATGTTCACCAGCACCCTCACCTCGGCCCAACTCTCCGCTCGACGCACAGGTGGTGTATCGGGCCTGCGGGGCTCCTGGAGGCTAACCCTAACCATAGGTCGGCCACCGAGGGGCACTTCCCAAGGGGCCTGGCGTCTCAACGCTGGGGATGGGGACCCCGAGCTCATGTGCCGCACTCACCCTGCTGCCCTTCAGCCACCCGAGCCGCTAGAGGCCCCGCCGGTCAATCAGGGCAAGAGATCGGGCAGGGCCCTCCGAGCCCACGCTGACCTTTGAAGGCTCCCCGCGCAAAAACGTTGGCTCCCAGGATCCTGCTCGCCAGCGCCCTCACCTAGGCCCACCCCACCGCTTGCTTCAGAGCCGGGGGATAGGGCCTGCCGGGCTCCTGGCAGCTAACCAAAACCCTAGGTCGGCCCTGAGGGGACATCCCAAGCGGCCTGGCTCTGCAATGCTGGGGATTGGTGACTCAGAGCCCCAGAGCCGGACTCACCCTGCCGCACTGTCCCCACCTGGGCCGCTAGGGGCGCCGCGGGTCATAGAGGGCGAGAGAAGGGCAGGGCCTTCTGAGTCCCCGGTGACCTTCAAAGGCTCCCCGTGCCAAAACGCTGGTGCCCACGCTCCTGCTCCCCAGCGCCTTCACCTCGGGCCGCACCTCAGCTCGCCGCACAGTGTGCGGTTGGGCCTGACGGTCTCCTGGGGGCTAACCCTAACCCTAGGTCGGCCCCCCAGGGGCCCCTCCCAAGGCTTTTGGTGCCACTACGCCAGGGATCTGGAACCCCAAGCCCCAAAGCCAGACTCACCCTCCCACAACGCTGCCACCCGGGCCGCGAGGGGCGCCGCTGGTCATTCAGGGCGGGAGAACTGACAGGGCCCTGGAGAAACCGGCGACATTTGAAGCCTCCCACCCCAAAATGCAGGGGCCCACAATCCCGCACCCCAGCGCCTTTACCTCGGCCCGCCCACCTCTCACCGCCCAGCCAGAGGATCTGGCCTGCCGGCCTTATGGGGGCTAACTCTAACCCTGGGTCGGCCCACGAGGAGCCCCTCCCAAGGGGCCTGGCACCACAACGCCGGGGATTGGGGATCCCCGAGCCGCAGCCTGGGATTCACCCTGCCGCCCCACCGCCAACGGAGCCGCTAGGGGCCTTGCTGGTTCTTCAGGGCAGGAGAAAGGGCAGGGCCCTCCGAGCCATGGCAACATTCAAAGGCCCAGGACGCCAAAACGCTGGGGCCCAGATCCCGCTCGCCATCGCCCTCAACTCGGCCTGCATCTCCACTCCTCGCACAGCCGGCGGATCTGGCCTGCCGGCCTCCTGGGCGCTAACCCTAACCCTAGGACGGCCCCGAGGGTCGCTTCCTAAGGGGCCTGGCGCCGCAAAGCCGGGGATTGGGAACCCCCAAGCCCCAGCGCTGGATGCACCCTGCCGCCCTGCCCCACACGTGCCGCTAGGGGCGCCGCCATTCATTCAGGGTGGGAGAACAGGCAGGGCCCTTCGAACCCCCGCCGACCTTCGAAGGCGCCCCGAACCAAAACGCTTGGGCCCGGGCTCATGTTCACCAGCACCCTCACCTCGGCCCAACTCTGCGCTCGACGCACAGGCGGTGTATCGGGCCTGCTGGCTTCCTGGGGGCTAACCCTAACTGTAGGTCGGCCACGGAGGGGCCCTTCCCAAGTGGCCTGGCGCCACAACGCCGGGAATGGGGTCCCCAACCCAAGTGCCGGTCTCACCCTGCTGCCCTTCAGGCACCGGAGCCTCTAGGGGCCCCGCCGGTCATTCAGAGCGGGAGAACGGGCAGGTCCCTCCGAGCCCCCACTGACCTTCGAAGGCCCCCCGCACTGAAACGCTTGGGCTCATGCTCAGTCTCGCCAGCGCCCTCACCTCGGCCCAACCCTCCGCGTGCCGCACAGCCGCTGATGGGGTCCACCGGCCTCCTGGGGGCTAACCGCAACCCTAGATCGACCCCCGAGGGGCCCCTCCCAAGGGATCTGGCGCAGCAACGCTGGGGATTGGGGACCCCCGAGCCTCAGCACTGGACTCACCCTGCCACCCAGCCGCCACCCGGGGGCTTGGGGTGGTGCCGATGATTCAGGGCGGGAGCACGGGCAGGGCCTTCCAAGACACGGCGACCTTCAAAGGCCCCCCGCGCCAAAACACCCGGGCCCATGCTCCCGCTCACCAGTGCCCTCACCTCGGTCCGCCACTCCATTCTCCACACGGCTGGCGAATAGGGCCTGCCGGCATCCTAGGGGCTAAACCTAACCCTAGGTCAGCCTCCGAGGGGCCCCTCCCAAGGGGCCTGGCGCCGCAACGGGGTGGACTGGGGACCCCCGAGCCCTATGCCCGGACTTCCATGCCGCCCCGCCGCCACCTGGGCTGCTAGGGGCGCCGCCGGTCATTCAGGGAGGAGAAAGGGCAGGGCCCGCCGAGTCCCCGGAGACATTCGAAGGCCCCCGGTGCCAAAACGCTTGGGCCCAGGCTCTTGCTCGCCAGCGCCCTCACCTCGGTCCGCCCCTCCGCTCCACGCACAGCGGGCGGATCCCGCCTGCCGGCCTCCCGGGTGCTAACCCTAACCCTAGGTCGGCCACTCAGGGGCCCCTCCCAAGGGTCCTGGTGCCGCTTCGCCGGGGACCGGGTACCTCAAGCCCCAGAGCCACACTCACCCTACCGCAACGCCGCCACCCAGGCCGCTAGGAGCACTGCGGGTCATTCAGGGCGAGAGAAGGGGCAGGGCCTTCCAAGCCCCCAGTGGCCTTCAAAGGCTCCCCGTGCCAAAACGCTGGTGCCCACACTCCCGCTCCCAACGCCCTCACCTCGGCCCCGCCCTCCGCTCCCGGGACAGTGGCCGGATCCCACCTGCCGGCCTCCTGGGGGCTAACCCTAACCCTAGGTCAGCCACCCATGGGCCCCTCCCAAGGGTCCTGGTGCCGCTACACTGGGGATCAGGGACCCCAAGACCCAGAGCCAGACTCACCCTGCCGCCACGTCGCCACCCGGGACGCTAGTGGCGCCGCCCGTCATTCAGGGCGGGAGAAGGGACAGGGCCCTGGAGAATCCGGCGATATTTGAAGCCTCCTGCGCCAAAATGCAGGGGCCCACGCTCCCGATCGCCAGCGCCTTTACCTCGGGCCGCCCACCTCTCGCCGCCCAGGCACAGGATTGGGCCTGCTGGCCTCCTGGGTGCTAGCTCTAAACCTAGGTCCGCCCAAGAGGACCCCCTCCCAAGAAGCCTGGCCCCACAATGCTGGGGATTGGGGATCCCCGAGCCGCAGCATGGACTCACCCTGCCGCTCCACCGCCAAGGGAGCTGCTAAGGGCGCCGCTGGTTCTTCAGGGCAGGAGAACGGGCAGGGCCCTTTGAGCCATGGCAACAGTCGAAGGCCCAGGGCGTCAAAACGCTGGGGACCACGCTCCCGCTCTGCATCACCCTCAACTCGGCCCGCACTTCCGCTCTTCGCAGAGCCAGCGACTCGGGCCTGCCGGCCTCCTGGGAGCTCACCCTAACCCTAGGACAGCCCCTGAAGGTCCCTTCCTAAGGGGCCTGGCGCTGCAACGCCAGGGATTGGGGGCCCCCAAGCCCCAGCGCCGGATGCACGCTGCCACCCCAACCCACACAGGCCGCTAGGGGCGCCGCCATTCATTCAGGTTGGGAGAACTGGCAGGGCCCTCCGAACCCCTGCCGACCTTCGAAGGCACAACGAACCAAAACGCTTGGGCCCGGGCTCATGTTCACCAGCACCCTCACCTCGGCCCAACTCTCTGCTCGACGCACAGGTGGTGTATCGGGCCTGCGGGGCTCCTGGAGGCTAACCCTAACCATAGGTCGGCCACCGAGGGGCACTTCCCAAGGGGCCTGGCGTCGCAACGCTGGGGATGGGGACCCCGAGCTCATGTGCCGCACTCACCCTGCTGCCCTTCAGCCACCCGAGCCGCTAGAGGCCCCGCCGGTCAATCAGGGCAAGAGATCGGGCAGGGCCCTCCGAGCCCACGCTGACCTTTGAAGGCTCCCCGCGCAAAAACGTTGGCTCCCAGGATCCTGCTCGCCAGCGCCCTCGCCTAGGCCCACCCCACCGCTTGCTTCAGAGCCGGTGGATAGGGCCTGCCGGGCTCCTGGCAGCTAACCAAAACCCTAGGTCGGCCCTGAGGGGACATCCCAAGCGGCCTGGCTCTGCAATGCTGGGGATTGGTGACTCAGAGCCCCAGAGCCGGACTCACCCTGCCGCACTGTCCCCACCTGGGCCGCTAGGGGCGCCGCGGGTCATAGAGGGCGAGAGAAGGGCAGGGCCTTCTGAGTCCCCGGTGACCTTCAAAGGCTCCCCGTGCCAAAACGCTGGTGCCCACGCTCCCGCTCCCCAGCGCCTTCACCTCGGGCCGCACCTCAGCTCGCCGCACAGTGTGCGGTTGGGCCTGACGGTCTCCTGGGGGCTAACCCTAACCCTAGGTCGGCCCCCCAGGGGCCCCTCCCAAGGCTTTTGGTGCCACTACGCCAGGGATCTGGAACCCCAAGCCCCAAAGCCAGACTCACCCTCCCACAACGCTGCCACCCGGGCCGCTAGGGGCGCCGCCGGTCATTCAGGGCGGGAGAAGGGACAGGGCCCTGGAGGAACCGGAGATATTTGAAGCCTCCAGTGCCAAAATGCAGGGGCCCACAATCTTGCTCCCCATCGCCCTCACCTCAGCCCAATCCTCCGCTCGCCCCACAGCCATCTTATTGGGCCTGCCGGCCTCCTGGGGGCTAACCCTTACCCCAGGTCGGCCCCCGAAGGGCACTCCCAAAGGGCCTGGCGCCACGATGCTGGAGATTGAGGACCCCCAAGCCCCAATGATGTACTCAACCTGCCCCTCCGCCGCCACCCGGGCCACTTGGGGCGCCACCGGTCATTCAGGGTGGGGGAAATGGCAGGGCCCTCCGAGCCCCCGGCGACATTTATAGGTCCCCCGCGCCAAAATGCTGAAGCCCATGCTCCCGCTCTACAGCTCTCTCACCTCAGCCCGCCCCCCCTCTAGCCACACAGCTGGCGGATCTGGCCTCCTGGGCTCCTCAGGGCTAATGGTAACCCTAGATGGGCCCCAGAGTGGCCCCTCCCAAGAGGCTTGGTGCCACAACGGCAGGGATTGGGGACCCGCAAGCCCCAGCGCCGGGCCACCCTGCCGCCCCGCCGCCACGCGGGCCTCTAAGAGCGACTCCGGGCATTCAGGGCGGGATAACAGGCAGGGCCCTCCGAGCCTCCGGTGAAATAAGAAGGCCCCCCACGCCAAAACACTGGGTACCACGCTACTGCTCAACTGCGCCCTACCACGGTCAATCTCTCCTCCGCTCACTGCACAGCCTGCGGATCCGGACTGCTGGCCTCCTGGGGGTTAACCTAACCCTAGGACAGTCCCAGAGGGGCCCCTCCCAAGGGGCCTGGCGCCGCAACGCTGGGGATTGGGAAACCCAAGCACCAGTGCAGGACTGACCCTGCCACCCCGCTGCCACCCGGGGAGCTAGGGGTGTCGCCGGTCCTTCATGGCGGGAGAAGGAGCAGGGCCCTCCGAGCCCCCTGCGACATTCGAAAGCCCACCGAGCCAAAATGTTGGGGCCCACGCTTCCGTTCGCCAGCGACCTCACCTTGGTCCACCCCCCCATTCACCACAGAGCCGGTGGATTGAGCCTGCCGGCCTCCTGGGGGATAACCCTAACCCTAGGTCGGCCCCCAAGGTGCCCCTCCCAAAGGGACTGCCTCCGAACGCCAGGGATTGGAGACCCCCGAGTCGCAACGCTGGACTCACCGTTCCGCCCCGCCCACACCCGGGCTGCTAGGGTACCGCCAATCATTCAGGGCGGGAGAATGGGCAGGGCCCTCCCTGCCCTGGTGACCTTCGAAGGCCCCCAGCGCCAAAACGCTGGGGCCCACTCTCTTGCTCGCCAGCGCCCTGATCTTCGACCACACCTCCATTCGCCCCAGACTGTGGATCGTGCCTGCCGGCCTCCAGGAGCTAACCTTTACCCTAGTTCGGCCCCCAAGGGGCCCCGCCCAAGGGGCCTGGTGCCGCAACGTCTGGCACTGGGGACCCCCGAGCCTCAGCACCAGACCCACCCTGCAGCCCCGCCACCACTCGGGTTGCTAGGGGAGCCGCCACTCATTCAGGGCGGGAGAACGGGCAGGGCCCTCCGAGTCCCCGGCGACATTCGAGGGCCCCTGGTGCCAAAACTTTGGGTACCACCTTCCAGCTCGCCAGGGCACTCAGCTCGGCCCGCCCCTCCGCTCGCTGCACAGCTGGCGTATGGGGCCTGCCGGCCTCCTGGGGGCTAACCCTAACCCTAGGTTGGCCCCTGAGGGGCCCCTCCCAAGGGGCCTGTCCCGCAACACCGGGGATTGATGACCCCCAAGCCCCAGCGCCGGACTCACCCTGCCACCCCGCTGGCACGCAGGCCACTAGGGGTGCCACCGGTCATTCAGGTCGGGAGAATGGGCAGGGCCCTCCGAGTCCCGGTGAACATTTAAGGGCCCACGCACCAAAATGCTTGGGCCGATGCTCCCGCTCACCAGCGCCCTCACCTCGACCCGCCCCTCTGCTCACCAAACAGCCAGCGGATCGGGCCTCCAGCCCCCTGGGGGCTAACCCTAACCTTAGGTTGGCCCCCAAGGGGAACCTCCCAAGGGGCCTGGCGCAGCAACGCCAGGGACTGGGACCCCCGAGCCCCAGCGCCATACTCACCGTGCTGCCCCGCCACGACCCGGGTCGCTAGGGGCGCCTCTGGCCATTCAGGGCGGGAGAACCGGCAGGGCCATCCAATCCCCAGGCGACCTTCCAAGGCCCCCGTGCCAAACTGCATGGGCCCACGCCCCAGCTCACCAGCGCCCTCACCTTGGCCTGGCCCTCCGCTACTGCACAGCTGGCGGATCATGACTACCGGACTCCTGGGTGCTAACAGTAACCCTAGGACGTCCCCAGGGGCCCCTCCCAAGGGCCCTTGTGCTGCAACGCATGGCATTGGGGACCCCCAAACCGCAGTGCCAGACTCACACTGCCACCCCGCCACGACCCAGGCCGCTAGGGGCGCCGCCGGTCATTCAGGGCGGGAGAATGGGCAGGGCCTTCCGAGCCAGTAGTGGTGTTCAAAGGTCCCCTGCGCCAAAACGCGGGATACCATACTCCAGCTCGCCAGCACCCTCAATCGTCCCACTCCTCCACTCGCCGCACAGCCGGCGCATCGGTCCTGCTGGCCTACTGGGGTCTAACCCTAACCCTAAACCCTAAGCCCTAAACTTAAACCCTAAACCTTAACCCCTAATCCTAACCCTAACCCCTAACACTTACCCTAACCCTAACCCTACCCTAAACCTAACCCTAAACCCTAATCCTTAAACCCTAAACCCTAACATTAACACTAAACCCTAAACCCTAACCCCTAACCCTAATCCCGAAACCCTAAACACTAAACCCTAACCTTAACCACTAACCCCAAAACCTAACCCTAAACCCTAACCCAACCCCGACCCCTACCATACCCCTAACCCTACCCCTAACCCTACCCCTTCAGCTAACCCTACCCCTAAATCGTAACCTAAACCTAAACCTAACCCTAACCCGTACCCTAACCCTAACCCTAACCTATACCCTAACCCTAACCGAAACCCTAACACGTACTCTAACCCGTACCCTAACCCTAACCCTAAACTATACCCTAACCCGTAATTTAAACCGTACCCTAAACCTAAAGGTAACCCTAACAAGTACCCTAACCCATACCCTTACTTTAACACTAAACCCTAAACCCTGACCCTAACCCATATCCTAACTCGTACCATGACCCGTACCCTAACCCTACCTGTACCCAAACCCTAACCAGTACCCTTACCTTAATCTTAACCCATACCCTTACCTTAACGTTAACCCATACCCTAACCCGTACCCTAACCCATACCCTAACCCGTACCCTATCTCTAACCCGGACCCTAACCCATAGCCTAACCCATACCTAACCCTAACCTGTACCCTAACCCTTACCCTAACCCATACCCTAACCCTAAACCGTACCCAATCCCTATCCCTAACCCGTTCCCTAACCCGTACCCTAACCATAACCCGTACCCTAAGCCGTACCCAAATCCGTACGCAAACACTTACCCTAAACCGTACCCTAACCCGTACCCTAAACTGTACCCTAATGCGTAGACTAACCCATACCCTAACCGTGACCCGTACCCTAAACCTATCCCGTACTCCAACCCAAACCCTAACCGTAAACCCAAATCCTAAACCCTAACCCGTACCCTAAACCCTAATCTGTACCCTAACCCATAACCTCTAACCTGTAACCCCTAAACCCAACCCTAACCCGTACCCTCTCCTTACCCTAACCCTAACCCCTACCCTCACCCATACCCTAACCGTAACCCATACCCTAACCTTAACCCATACCCTAATCCGTACCCTAACCCTGGGGATTGGGTACACCTGAGCCCCACCACGGGACTAAGCCTGCCACCCCTCAGGAAACCATGCCCCTTGGGGCGCTGCAGAGCATCCTGTGCAGAAGAACTGGTAGGGCCCCCCTGAGCCACCAGTGATCCTCGGCAGCCCCCTACACCCCAACCCTGAGGCCCATGCTCATCCCGCCCCACGCCTTCCCTTCAGCTTGCCACCGACCTCGACGCAGAGCCGGCAGATCAGGCCTGCCAGGTTCCTGAGGCCTAGACCTGACCCTAGGTCCGCTGGGTAGGGCCCCTCCCCTGGGGCCCAGTGCCGCAGCACCAGGGACTGGGGACACCTGAGCCCCACTGCAGGACAAAGCCTGCCAGCCCGCAGGAAACCGTGCCCCTTGGGAGGCTGTAGAGCATTCAGGGCGGGAGAACCAGGAGGGCCCCCAGAGCCCCCGGCGAACTTCGGCGATCCCTAAACCCACCATTGAAGCCCATGCTCACCCCATCCCGCACCCTCACCTCAGGCCGCGGCGGAGCTCGCCATATACTGGGCAGATCTGGCCTGCGGGGTTCCTGGGCCCCAACCCTAACCCTAGTTCATCTGTGGAGGGGCCACTCCCCAGGAGCCTGGAGCTGCAGCCGCGGGGATTCGGGACACCTGAGCCCCACAGCAGGACTCAGTCTGCCACCCCGCAGGAAACCGTGCACCCTGGGAGGCCATAGAGCATTCAGGGCAGGAGAACCAGTAGGGCCTTCCTAAGACACCAGCGAACTTCGGTGGCCTCCCGCACCCCAACCCTGAGGCCCACGCTCACCCTCCCCCACACCCTCACCTCAGCCCGTGTAACTAGCCATACAGCCAGCAGATCGGGCCTGCGGGGCTCCTGGGCCTAAACCTAGCCCTAGGTCGGCTGTGGGTGTGGGGGCCTCCCCAGGAGCCTTACACCGCAGCCCGGGGGAATTGGGATACCTGTGCCCCACTGCAGGACTCAGCTTGCCACCTGACAGGAAACCGTGCCCCTTGGGGCTCTACGGAGCCTACAGGGCACGAGAACTTGGGGAGGCCCCCGGAGCCCATCCCCATCCTTTGGCAGCCTCCCAACCCCAACCCTGAGGCCCACGCTCACCCTCCCCCATGGCCTCCTCTCAGCCCTCCACAGAGCTCGCCGCACAGCTTGCAGATAGTCCCTGCCGGGCTCCTGGACCCTAACCCTTACCCTAGGTTGGCCACAGAGGGGCCCCTCCCCAGGCCCTGGCACCCCACTCCGGGGGATTGGGGACACCGAAGCCCCACTGTAGGACTCAGCCTGCAGCCCACAGGAAACTGTACCGTTTCGGGGCACAACAGAGCATTCAGGGCAAGAGAATTGGGGCACCCCCTGAGAGCCCCTTCTGGTGAACCCCGACTTTTGTGGGCCCTTCCAGATGAAACCCCAAGGCTCACACTCACCCGCCCTTGTGCCCTCATCTCACTCAGCCTGGGAGTTCTCTGAGCACTGGGCAGTTCGGACCTGCTGTCTCTTGAGGCCTAACCTAACCCTGGGTCTTCTGCTGAGGGTCCCTCTCCGTTTGCCTGCCTCCAAGGCGCCAGGCATTGGGCTCACCTCTGCACGACTAGAGGACTCAGCCTGCCCCACAGCAGGAAACTGTCCATTTGGGGCTGCAGCAAGGATTCATAGGAAAATCAGAGGGCTCCCCTCAGCCCATCCCAGGCAACCCCCACTTTCAGAGATCTCCCCGGATCCAATTAGTAGCTTCACACTGACCTTTAAACTTGCTCTCCACGGAGATCTTTTGAAATTCTCCACACTTCCAACCAATGGCATCCTCCAGCTTCAGTGCCTTCCCCAGCTTTAGGTCTTGAGATGGATTAAAATGGGAAGTCACTTCACTGATGACGACGTACTGGTGATCAAAAGATACATGCATAAATGCTTCATATCACTTGGCTTCAGGGAAATACAAATGTAAACCCCTATAGATGCCATATCACACGAGGCCGAATATCTAAAAATAAGAAGACATGAAACTATATATGTTGGAGAGGATATGGAGAAACGGGAACCCTCTTACACCCCTGTACGAATGCAGTCCGGTACAGCCACTCTTGAAAATGGTACAGAATTTCCTCAAGAAGTTATAAATAAAGCTACCCTATGTCCCAGCAATTGCACTACTGGGTATTTACCCCCAGAGACAGAGGTAGTGAAGACAGGACACATGCACACCAGTGTTCATAGCAACAATATCCATAATAGAGAAGCTGCGGAAGGAGTGCAGATGACCATGGATAGATGAATGGATAAAGAAGATGTGGATCATATATATAATGGGATATTACTCAGCCATCAGATAGGATGAATACTTACCATCACACCGACCTGGGTGGAGCTGGAGGGTATTATGATGAGTGGAATAAGTCAATGAAAGAAACACAATGATCATATGCTTTCACTCCTATGTGGAATATCAGAAACAAGGAAGGTGACCATAGGGGAAGGAAGGGAAAATAGAATGGGAAGTCATCAGAGAGGGAGAAAACCCATGATGGACTCTTAACTATCGCAAGAAACTGATGATTGTTGGAGGAGAAGTTGGGGGGGGGGTAACTGGGTGAGTAGCATTAAGGAGGTCACACGATACAATGAGCACTGGGTGATACACAAGACTGAAAATTTATTGAAGACTACATCTGAAACGAATGATGTACTGTAAGTTGGCTAATTGAATTTAAATTAAAGAATAAAAGACCTCGAATAAACAATCCTAAACATTTGTATGGAACCACTAAAGATTCCGAACAGCCAGTGCAATGTGGAAAAGAAAAACAAAGCTGGAGGACTCACAATTTCAGATTTCAGGTTATACTACAAAGCTGCAGTCATCCTAACAAGACAGTACGGCACAAAAATAGAGACAGCGACCAAAGGAACAGGATACAAGTTCAGACAGAAACCCACAATTATGTGGTCCATGAATCTTCCACAAAGAAAGCAACGATATCAAAAGGGAAAAGGACAGTCTCTACAACAAATGGTGTTGGGAAAACTAGACAGCTACGCACAAAAGAATGAAATTAGACTGCTTTCTTACACAATAAAGACAAACACAAAACAGTTTCAAGACCTCAATATGAGACCTGAATCCATAAAAATCCTACAGGAGGGAAGACAGTAACTTCTTGACATGGACCATACCAACGTTTTTCTAGACTGTGTCCTGAGGCAAAGGAAATGAAAGCAAAAATAAACTATTGGGAATACAGCAAAATAAAAAGTTTCCACACGGCAGAAGAACAATGAAAACGTAAAAATAATAAGACAACCTACTCAAAGGGAGAAGATATTTGCAAAGATCATATGCAATAAAGGGATAGTGTCCAAAACATATACAACTGATACTACTCAACCCCCAAAAACCAAATAATCCAGTTAAAAAATAGGCAGAAGACATGGACAGACATTTCTCCAAAGAAGAAATACAAATGGCCAACAGTCCCGTGAAAAGATGTTCAACATCACCCATCATCAGGAAAATGTAAATCCAAAGGACAATGAGGTAATACCTCAAACCTGTCAGAATGGCTAACATCAAAAGCACAACAAAGACCAGGTGTTGGGAGGATGTGGATAAAGGGGAATCCTCGTGAACTGTGGGTGGGAATGCAAACTGCGGTGGCCACCATGGAAAACAGTATGAAGGTTCCTCAAAAAATTAAATATAGAACTACCCTACTATCCAACATTCACACTACTCATATTTACCCAAAGAATAGGAAAACAGTAACGTAAAAGGATACGTGCACCCCTATGTTTCTTGCACCATTATTTACAATATCACAATATGGAAGCAACCCAAGTGTCTGTAGAAAAATTGACAAATGAGATGATAGATGTGTGTATTCACACACACACACACACACACACACACACACACACACACACACACAATGGAGTATTACTCGGCTTGAAAAAGAATGAAACCTTGCCATTTGCAGCCATATGGATGGAGCTAGAGAGTATTATCCTAACTAAAATCAGTCAGTCAGAGAAAGACAAATGCCATACGATGTCACTCTAATGGGGAATTTAAGAAACAAACAAAAATAAATAACTAAAAGAGAAAAAGGAGACACACCAAAATACAAACTCTTAACAATAGAGAACAAACGGAAGGTTACCAGAGAGGAGGTGGATAGAGGGATGAGTGAAATAGATGAAGGGGATTAAGAGGACACTTTTCTTGATGACCACTGAGTAATATGTAGAATTACTGAATCACTCTATTGTATACCTGAAACTAATGTAACATTGTATGTTAGCTCTAGTGGAATTAAAATAAATTTTAAAAAAAGATTTTTCTTTCAGGAAGCTCTTTGAAAAAGCTTTTCCTGTGCAATGTGCATAAGCCCTACCTGGGAGGATTCACTCTACAATAATTATTCACTCCATGCCTCAAATTCAGATTTCACTGAGTTCTTCCCGTGGATCCCAGCCCACGCGAGCCATGGTCCTTTTCAGTCCAGGCTCAGCACCTTTGCATTCAAGATTGGAAGTAGAAATACATATCACTTCACAGTCCAGAAAGCTATTATTGTTTCTGTTTCAGTGTGAGAGAGTCACAGACTTTGGGACAGGTTTCAGAGCAGGTTTATTATGGATCCTGGATCTCTACTTCAATGTTCATTGCCTGGATCCATTTGGCTAATAGGTTCCCTGTGGATGGGCTTGCTTCCAAGCACATACATGGAAGATGCAAAGGTGGGTGGGCTTGGTGTGGGAAAGGAAGAAGACCAAAAACAGACAAGGGTCCGACCCTCCCCTGATCCAGGAACTGCTATGGGAGAGGGTACGGGAGGTAGAATCCATGCGAAACTCCAAGGTCACCAGCTGAACACAGGAGGCACAGGTCAAGGGATCTGGAGATGCAGGGGTTGAAGGCTGCTCTGAGCTACCTCTGGGAGGAAGGGAGGGAAGGAATGAGAAGGAGACACTGCCTGCCCCTGACCCATGCCAGCTGCCCACCGCTCCAACACGCATCAGTCTATGAGCTGACACAGCCTGTGCTCAGGATGGGCTGGCTCTAGTCCCTCAATCTTCAGTGGGACAGCTGGCCTCAGGGCTCAGAGACATGCTGAGGGAGATGAGAGGGAAAGCTGCCCCACCCAGGTCGTCCCCTCCTTGAGCAGACAGCCCTTCAGAACTGCTAAAAAAACCCCACTAACGGGGTTGAAAGACATGCCATGGATGAACTAAGGCATAGAGATATGTAAAATAACATTCATTTTTAAGTTCAGAGCTGTCATCTCAGGAAGTGGGGAGAGCTTCCCTGAAGAAGACTGAGGGGAGGGCAGGCCATGCTGAAAAGGGAGACATGGCTGTCCTGATTGGGGACCTGCAGCCCCCTTCCAGGGCAGGGCATCATCCTCGCATCACCCGAGATCCATGGAAGTGTTCCATCAGGGCCAGATGTTTGTCTCGAGAAGGCTACCCTGGCATCGGACTGCACAGGGCACCAGGGACGAGGACCAGATGGAGGACGGACAATACCCCGGAGGCCATGGGGCAAGAGCAGAGGCACATGACCTTGAAGATGATGATGAAAAGCAGGAGGTGGCAGCATGGAGCTGGCCCAAAAGTACCATGGGAGCAGTGCCCACAGCTACACTGACTGGGTACCTTCTGTGCCCGGTGTGGCTGACTTCAGTGGGATCCAGACTAGTCCTGACCACAAGTCTAGGAAGTGTGCACCACCCCCGGCCTCCTCTCCCCTTGCGGCTGCTAGGAATCACGGTCACAGACCCTGGTCAGCTTTCGTGGAAACCAAGCAGTGGCTCCCCCGCACGCTGCACCTCTGGTGGTGGGCCAGTGCGACCCTCGTGCCTTGCCAGACACTGATGTCTACCTGTCTCCACACAAATCCACAGACAGGAGGGTGTCCCTGAATTCCACAGAACATGATGAGACAGATCCACAGAACCCAACACCCAGTGCGTCACTCGGGACCTCACCTATGGTCATGGAGCTCACCATACCTTATTTCTGTCACTTCCCACAGAAAGCCTGTTTCTCCCACAATACCATACATCCTGGTTGGTGACCTGGGGTCATGCCATGAACCCACATGCCATCTTTTTTTAAGTGAAGGCTATGCCTACACCTCCTAGAAAATATTTCTAATGAAGTACACGTCCATCAGGACTACGGTGTGAACGGTAGCACACAGCCTGCATGGTAGTAGTCAGTAATTCTAACAAGGGTTAACCCCACCCCCGTCTCACAAAACCTTCCTCCGTCCCCACTGAACTCATGGTCTGCCCTCAGAAAACCCTCCAGGAAACAAACCTTTCATCTGAATGCTCTCTTCACCTTCTGCTTCAAATCTTGTCCATCCACAATGATATGAAACTAGAAATCAGTCTCAAGAAAAAAATGGGACAGTCAAAAATAGGTGGAGATTTTTGGGGCCTGGGTGGCTCAGTCATTAAGGATCTCCTTTCAGCTCGGGTCTTGATCCCAGGATTCTGGGATCTAGCTCCAAATCAGGTTCGTTGCTCATTCGGAAGCCTGCTTCTCCCTCTCCCACCACCCAGCTTGCGTTCCCTCTCTTGCTGTCTCACTCTCTGTCAGATACCTATATAATCTTAAAAAAATATGTGGAGATTTAACAACAAGCTACTGAACAAGCAACAGTCAAAGAAGAAATCAAAAATTTTTTAGAAGTACCTTGACACTGATAAAAAGACAACCTACAAAAACTTATGGGATGCAGCAAAAGTAACTTTATGGGGGACATTCATAGAAATTCAAGTCTTCATCAATCCATGAGAATGCTCTCCAATAAACAACCTGATTTATGTGGTAAAGAAGTAGAAAATAAAACAACAAACAAAGCCCCAAATTAGTAGAAATAAGGAAATAACAAAAAGGAATGCATAAATAAATCCAACGGAGACTAAAAAGACAAAAAAAAAAAAACAATGAAAATGAGAGCGGCCTTTTTTGGAACGATAAACAAAACTGACAAACTTAGCTAGACTCACCAAGAAAGACAGAGGACTCGAATACAATCAGGAAAATAAGATAATGGATTCCTGTCTCATATCAAAATCAAAAGAACTCTTCAACTTTGAACACAACAACTTCTTGCAAGCCACGTCTCTAAAGGCAAAGAAATAAAAGCAAAAATGAACTATGGGCACTTCATCAGGATAAAAAGCTTCTGCTTGGCAAAGCAAATGATCAAAAAACAAAAAGGCAACCTATAGAATTGAAGAAGATATCTGCAAATGATATTACAGATAAAGGGTTGGTATCCAAGATCTATAAAGAACTCCTCAAACTCGACACCCAAAAAATGGGCAGAAGACACAAAGAGATACTTCTCCAGAGAAGACATACAAATGGCCGACACATGAAAAAATGCTCCATATCAATTGCCATCAGGCAAATACAAATCAAAACTACAATGAGATACCACATTACACCAGTTAGAATGGTTAAAATTAACAAGGCAGGGGGCACCTGGGTCTCACATTGGTTAAGCGTCTGCCTTCGGCTCAGGGCGTGATCCTGGCCTTATGGGATCGAGCCCCACATCAGGCTCCTCCGTCATGAGTCTGCTTCTTCCTCTCCCACTCCCCCTGCTTGTGTTCCCTCTCTCGCTGGCTGTCTCTATCTCTGTAGAATAAATCAATAAAATCTTGAAAAAAAATTATTAAGACAGAAATTAAAAAAAAGTCAGAGAGGATGTGAAGAAAGGGGAGCCCTCTTACACTACTCGTGAGAATTCAAGCTGGTACAGCCACTTTTGAAACCAATATGGAGGTTCCTCAATACGTTAAACACAGAGCTATCCTATGACCCACCAATTGCACTACTGGGTATTTACCCCATAGACACAGAGTAATGAAAAGAAGGGGCACCTGTATCCCAATGTTCATAGCAGCAGTGTCCATAATATCCAAACTGTGGAAGGAGCCAAGATGTCCTTCAGCAGATGAATGGACAAAGAAGATGTGGTTCATCTATACAATGGACTATTACTCAGTCATCAGAAAGGATGAATACCCACCATTTGCACCAACGTGGATGGATCAGGAGGGGATTATGCTAAGTGAAATTAAGTCAAGCAGAGAAAGACAATTATCATATGCTTTGACTCCTATGTGGAATGGAAGGAATAGCATGGAGGACATTAGGAGTAGGAAGGGAAAAGTGAAGGGGGGAATGAGAGGGGGAGATGAACCATGAGAGACTACTAACACTGGGAAACAAACTGAAGGTTGCAGAAAGAGAGAGGAAGGGGAATGGGTAATCCTGGTGATGGGTATTAAGGAGGGCACGTGTTGGGGCGCCTGGGTGGCACAGCGGTTAAGCGTCTGCCTTCGGCTCAGGGCGTGATCCCGGCGTTATGGGATCGAGCCCCACAACAGGCTCCTCCGTCATGAGCCTGCTTCTTCCTCTCCCACTCCCCCTGCTTGTGTTCCCTCTCTCGCTGGCTGTCTCTATATCTGTCGAATAAATAAGTAAATTCTTTAAAAAAAAAGGAGGGCACGTGTCATAATGAGCACTAGGTGTTATATGCAAACAATGAATCATGGAACACTACATCAAAAACAAATGAAGTACTGTAGGGTGACTAACATCATTTTAAAAAAAGAGAAAGATATGAAATCCTTACAGGAATACTATCAATATTTGCAAAGGACATGAAATCCCGAAAGATTCCACACACACACAAAAAATCTGTTAGAATAAACAAATTCAAGAAAGCTGCAGGATATAAAGTCAATATACAGAGACCTGTTGTCTTTTTTTTTCAGATTTTATTTATTTATTTGATAGGAAGAGAAAAAGTACGAGCAGGGGGAGTGACAGAAAGAGGGAGAAGCAGACCCTCGATAAGCGGGGAGCCCAACAGGGGGCTCGATCCCAGATCTCTGGGTTCATGACCTGAGCTAAAGGCAGACGCTTCACCTATGGGGCCACCCAGATGACCCAACTTCTTGCATTTCTGTATACTGATGACACACTTTCGCAAAGATAAATTAAAAAAGCAATGCCATTTACAATTGCATCAAAAAAAATCTAGGAATAAAAGTAACCAAAAATGAGAAAGACAGTACACTCAACACATGGCAGAAAGGAAATGAAAAACACGTGTGTCAAGGGGCGCAGGATGTATGGGTCAAAGATTTGGAAGGCAACACAAACAAATGGAAACTTACGCCATGCTCCTTAACTGGAAGAGTTAATTATGTGAACATGTACATCGTACCCAAAGCAATCGACAGATGTGATGAAATCCCTATCTGAATTCTAGCGGCACTATTCGAGGAAATAGATAACAGTCCTCAAACTTGTATGGAATCACAAAAGACCCCAAATACCCAAAGTAACCTTTAGAAAGAAAGGTGCAGTCAACACACTCCTGGATTTCAAGCTAGATTACAAAGCTGTTGTCATCAAAACAGGATGGAACTGGCATAAACACAGACACCAGGTCAGTGGAACAGAACAGACAGCTCACAAACTTACCCACACGTAGATGATCCTAACTTACGACACAGCAGCAGAAGATACACCATGAGGGAAGGACTGTCTCTTCAGTGAGCGGTAACAGGCAAACTGGACACTAAATGCAGAAGAATATAACTGGGTCACTTTCTTACACCACACACAAAATTTTTAAGGGATGAATGATTTGAAAATAAGACCTGAATCCATAAACCTCCAAGAAGACACAGGTACTAAGTCTCTCGACATAGGTTTTGGCAAAGAGTCTTCAGATCCGACACCAAACGCAAAGAAACAAAAGCAAAAATAAACAAGTGGAACAACTTCAAACTGAAATCTTCCACTTGGCAAAAGAAACCAGCAAAAACTTAAAAGGCCACTGACCCAATAAGAAAAAATATCTGCGAATCATATGTGTGAGAAGAGGCTAATATCCAAAATACACACAACACTCGTACAAATCAAAACAAAAAAAATCTGTATTAAAAAATGGGAGAATATGTGAATAGATACTTTCCAAAGATGGCACACAGGTGCCAACAGACAGAGAAAGTTATTCGACATCACTTAATATCGACAGGGAAACATCATCAAACCCACAATCGGCTATCCCCTCACAATTGTTGGAACAGCAATTTTCCCAGAGACAGACACCAGGTGGGGTCAAGGGTGTGCAGACAAGGAGACACTGTGCACTGTTGGTGGGAATGGAAATTGGTGCAGCCATTGTGACAAACGGTATGGAGGTTCCTGAAAAAATAAATACAACTACCACATGACCCAGTAATGGCTCTACAGAGTATTGATTTGGAGAACACAAAAATACTGCCTCAAAAAGACAGATGCACTCCCACATTCAGTGCAGCATTATTCACAAGAACCAGACATGGAAACACAGACCTTGGGGTCCTTATGCCAAGTAACTCAGACACAGAAAGACCAATACCAGATGCTCTCATGTACATTCCACGAGGAATAAACAAATACTGAACGCATAGATACTGAGAGCAGATTGGTAGGTGCCAGATTCGGAGATGGGGTGCTAGAAACGGGTGAAGGTGGTCAAAGTCTCAATGTTTCAGTGAGAAAATCCGACAGTCATGAAATGTTCTGTCCAGCATGGAGACTAAAACTAACCCTGCAGCATGGGGTATAGGTTTCCCTGCTCTTTGAAAGTACAGGGCTTCTGAGAAACCTTGCACAGCAGAAATGGTGTCAAGAAGGAATGACCATTAATTTACACGGAACAATTAGACAGTGTGCTCAGACTCCAAAATTCCTCTCTTTGGCGCTTCTTAGGCCTCAGGACACAAGTTTCTAACGGAGGCCCAGCATAAATGAAGATAAAGCAGAAGCAGAGGCTCACAGACACCATTCAAAATGCTGGTGGCTGGATGCGGAGAGCGGATCCCAGCGGAAGGACCTGGTTGGGGTGCACGCCGCCACTGTCGTGCTTCTCCCCAAAACAGATGCTGAACGCTATTCTCACTGTTCACCTTTTTTCATAAGAGGGAAATCCTCTTCAGGTCTCTTCCTCTTACTGAAGCTGGGTATTAACATAGTTCTTTCAAGAAAGCCCAGTGTCTTACTGTGAACGTTTAAAAAGTGGGGGATACTTGTACTTGAGCATTGCTGAGGGAGGAGATGTGAAAGGTACTCCCAGACACAAACCTCAGCAGATCCACCGGGAAAGGCACTTTCCTCAGCATGCGGAACACGGACTACCTCCTACACCCTGAGAAAACCTCTCCTTCCCCTCGATCAGGAAAACCCACAACAGATGGGATTTACCCCAATTCCTCCGTTCTCCAGCTCCTAATAGCTAACCCATCAGCAAATCCTGCGAGCTCCATCTTCAAAATGGACCCAGAATATGTCTAACCACTCCATCCAAGGCCACCTTTCTGGTCCACAGTGCCTGAGATCCTGGAAAAGATTCGTCATTGACCTCCCTTGCCATCTTCAACCCTCTGTCATCTGTTCTCAACACTGTAGCCAGGATGGCCCAGTGAAACAGGGTCTCATGGGGTTATAGCCCTGGAATAGCTTTCTGACACCTCTCTGAGGTCATGTCCTAAGCTGTCTCCTGTGGCTACAGGTCCTTCTTGCTGCTCCTGGACATACCTGAAATTCTCCTGCCCCAGAGCCTTTGCACATGCTTTCCCTTCTGTTAAGAATGCTCTTGATGTGTTCTCACTCAACTTCGGAGAAGTCTGAATTGGAGTGACAGGAACAGAAGATGAGGCTGTGTGTTGGGTGAGGATGGCGGCCCAGAAGAAGGTTCTCTGCCAGCTCTCAGCCAGTGCCTCACTTGTCCTCAGCCAGGAACTTGCACACAGCCCTCACCTGTCACAACTCTCACCCAGGAGACCCACAGCCACCCCTGGAGCCCACCCTGAACACACCCTGCTGCAGAATGCATTCAGCTCTCCTCTGGGACCCCTGTCAGCTTTACCCAGACCTGGAACTCCCCCCTGTCTCCTGCAAAGCTCCCGGATTCCCCCTCTGCTTCCAAAATCACACTGACATAAAGCTTTCATGAGAAAGCTATAATGCTAACAAATGAAAGGTTCACACCTGCTTTCCCCTTCTGTTGCCTCTCTCTCCACCTTCTTTCCTACCTGTGCAAACTGTAAAATATCAGTGGAACATGAACATGCTCTGAGACCTGAATCTTTCATTGCAGCTTTCTGAGGACTCCTTATGTGATAAGTAACTAGTGTATCCTACAACAGGGTGTTTCACATCTCTCATCTATAGAATAGTACAGCCCAAATCACTACAATTTTACCTCACTCTTCATGAAGCAGAACACTTTTTCCTTTCTTCTTTTACTTAAATTCCAGTTAGTTCACATGCCATGGAATATTCGCTTCAGGGGTAGGATTTAGTGATTCCTCACCTGCATACAGTACCCGGTGCTCATCACAAGTGCCCTCCTTAATACCCCTCACCCATTTAACTCTTCCCCCCATGCCCCTGTCCTGCAGCAACACTCAGTTTGTTCTCCAAGTTTGAGTCTATTTCCTTATTTGCCTCTCTCATCACCCCTCCACTCTGTTCATCTGTTTTCTTTCTGAAATTCCACAAGCATGAGAGCATAGGATATTTCTCTTTCCTCAAATATTTTGCTTAGCTTAATACACTCTAGGTCCATCCACATCCTTGCAAAGGGTAAGATTTCATTCTTTTTGAAGCTGGGTCATATTCCATTATATATATGTATCCCACTTCTGCTTTATCCATTCATCAGTGCATAGACTTTGGGATTCTCTCCATAGTTTGGCTACTGTGGACATTGCTGCTATAAACATCATGGTGCATGGACCCCCTTTGAATCTGCATTTTTGTATCCTTTGCGTAAATACCTAGGAGAGCAATTGCTGGATCATGGGGTTGTTCAATGTTTAACTTTTTGAGGAACCCCCACACTGTTTCCTAGACTGGCTGCACCACTTTGCATTGCCACCAACAGGATGGGAGTGTTCCCCTTTAAGCAGAACATTATCTGCTGGCAATTTCATAAGATGAAGCAAAACCTCTGTGAGATGCACCCAGGGTCAGGCAAGCAGTTGCAGACTTCACCCCAAGGCTCCTGACGCCAAGCCCCTTGAAGCCACCAGCATGCCACTATCCAAAAGAATTCCCAGACTCTCCTTCTGACTCCACCACCAAAGAAACTACAGAGAGAATATGGCACCTCAAAATATCGAGATAATACATTTAGTAAAACTAGAAAGTCAAGCTCAACTTTTAAACAGGAACAGGCCGGTTTGGATAATTTTGAATTTTCCCTCCACCCTAATTTTAACTCTTCTGATGAATAAACTAATCAATGATGAAACATCACCTTTGTCAAATGACATCATCCAAGTCTGTATCAGATGAAAAAAAGCCACCTAACTCTAGATGCTTGCCACTCAACCATATCTTAGGCCCAATTGAATAAACACTGTTAGATGAAGGAACAAATTAGATGTTACAAACAGGCACAGAGTGAATCTCACCTCCCCTTTCTAATAAAAGATGGTTCCTAGGAAACAGATGGTCAAAATACATTTGTAAGCAATAAATGGACAGAGAAATTGTGATCCCCTGCAAAGTTCTACCTGCAGGGAAACTAAGTAATTCTTGTACCAAACCCAGAATGCTGACAGCTACTTCAATTTTACTTTGTGGCTCAACTAGAGAAAAGAGAAAAGCCCAGGAGGTTTTGGGATAATGAGAGGTTTTACCTCCAGCCCTGACATAGATAGGACATTTTGCCAAACATACCTGTGCTTTCTCTGAACACTGGCGTCCTGTGACAAGCTGCCTCGCTGACTCCGATGCTGACGTTCAAAACCTTGGGGGTCTTGGAGCCAGACCAGAGAAGTGTTGTCAGCTGGGGACAAGAAGTCACCTCTGACCTAAAGCCTGCACACCTGCTTCGGTTTCTGGGCGAAGGGGCAACACATACTTGTTGTTTAGCAGTAATTATCTTCATTCTCAATAGACCAATGACCTTGCCTTTTCTGGAAGGCAGACTTACTCTTCTAAAGAAACCCTAAATTCGTCTATTCCCAATAAAACTAGAGTGGAACATTTATTTCTCACTTAAATAGAAAACACTGTTATTATCGACATTGCGTGAATGAACTTTTAAAAACATTTTAGAGAGAAAGGAAGAGACCTTTATTCAAACCCAAGTCAGGACAGCTTCCCGGGAGACACAATCTTCACCAAGAAGGGAGTGCTCCGGGGAAGGAACATTTGGGGCAGGCTTATATATTTTTTTCTGTTTTCTCTTAAGTACAGAGTTACACACCACAATGAGGATATTCTTAGATTCTAGAAAGTGACAGACTCTTTCTTATGTTTTCAGTATGTACATGTCAGTATGACTTTAATCTTATGGGAGCCAAAGAGGTTCTTTATTTTTTCTTATCTTTATGTTGGCATTTTTGGTTATTGTTTTCTTCTCGAAGCAGATGTACAACATGTGCTTGGGATAGTAACAGGGCCCATGCTTTGAGGTTTTGCCCAATCAATTTGAGCCGGGTAAAATGTTAAAGGATAGCTTCCCTGGGAGCCCAGGATCAGGGTCCACAGATGATATAAGATAAAAATTACTTTCATCATTATAATTACTCCTAAATGGAGGAATTTGAGACAAAAGCACCTTTCACAAGAGTACCAAGAATTCAAAATGAATCCCACAGAAGGCTACCTGCTCCATGGTCAGCACAGGTAACAGAAGTGTTCACAGTCTCTGGACTCCTGCCCTTCTCCTGCCCAAATCTATGAAGCACACAGACCACTTAAAATCAGAATTGTAGAACTGCTAGACACCTTAGAGATATCTGGCACCATTCCCTTGGACTGCAGAATAAAACACAATAGCTCGTTGTCACAAACTAATTTCAACATGAAGTGCCCCCTGGAAGCACTAAGTTCTTTCTCTGCAAATGTTGACTAATGTAAGTGACAGTCATACCATATAAACACTACGATGGCTGGGAAGTCATCGTAGGTAAGGGAATATTTTAGCCATATTTATAAGCATTGGCTCACTTTGTAGAAGAGGCTGAGCTGAGTGTTTTTAAATACTATTTCAGACCTGTTTTACAGCACCCTCTGAACATACCAGAGCCTGAATGGACTAAAAAAGATAGTTGGTTTCAGTAACTTTAATACCAGAAAAATATTATACTGTCTCTATTCCTAAGGATCTTTGAGTATCTTACCCAGAGGTCCTCCACTGAGATAATGATCTTAATGATCACCATGGGCAGATGTGAAAAGGCCCGCTGAATTCGTTCCAGTTGTCCACATGACAAGAAAATCCTGATACTTGATAGGTTTCCAGATTGAGAAGACCAGAGATAAGAGGGAAATAGTACCCTGTATGGAACAACAAGCGATTTGGAGTCAGTTTGGGGATCCCACTTAGGTTTCTGACACTAAAATCCTCTGTGACTCATATCATCCGAGTCCCTTTCTAACCGTTTGAAAATGTGCCTAAAAATATCTACACCCTAGTTGGGAAGTTTAAGAGGCAGAATGCTACAAAGAGCCAGTATGATGTCTCTCAAGAACAAGATCTCAGGAAGCCATAATTGCTATTGGGTCTATTGCTTTTCCAGAATAAAGTACACATGTTGAATCCATATTTCGAATAGATGACTCACCAGATGATTTTCAAACCTGAAGGAATTCCAAGAAGTCACTCTTGTGTCATATTTCACTCAGAAATCATGTTGTTGGACTGGTGAGGATGATACGATAGCAACGTCATCACTAAGAGTGGGGAGCTTCTAATTTCCATACGGCCATGTTGACCCCATTAGCTCAAAGCCACCAGAGAGGGCAGCTGGGTAGTGGGCACCGTCATCATTATGAGTGGGCAGCTTCCCATTTCCATATGGCCATGTTGACCCCCTTAGCTCAGGACCACCAGAAAGGACAGCTGAGGGGGACCACAGGCCAAGCCTGCCAGGTGTGCCTGGGGTAGGCAGAACTCTGACTTAAGGCTCAACTCCTGTCTAGGTTATTATAATGCTCTTCACAAAGAAAGTGCCATTGTGTGTGAGCCCTCATGTAGAAAAGGTTCAGAATTTCCATTGAGATTCCCTCTTTGACCTTTAGGATATGTAGCAAACTTCCATTTAATTTTAAGCATTGAAGGACTTCTTGATTTTCTTTTCGCTATGACTGTGGCTCAATTCCGCAGTGGTCTAAGAATAGAATCTAGTTAATTTCAGGGTTTAACATTTGTAGACTTGATTCTTGGCCCCACCTATCATCTATTTGGGTAAAGAGTCTATGACCACTTGAAAATAATGTATTCTGCACTTATTATGGAATGTTCCCTATATGTCAATTAGGTCACATTTGTTACCAATGTTTTGTCTGCTTTTTCTTTCAGATATTGAGAAAGGTATATTAAAATCTTCAAACAATGATGCTCTATTTATTGTGACATCGGAGAATCTACCAGTGTTTTAAGGCAAGAGAAACAAAAAGGATAAGAATTGAGGGGATAATTGTGACTATTCACAGATAATACGATTGTGTACATAGAAAATCAAAAACAGCGTTTAAATATCATATTAGAATTAAAAATGCAATTTAAAATAATAATAATAATAATAATAATAATAATAATAATAATAATAATAATAAAAGAGGTTTCCTGGGAAACAGATGGTCAAAATACATTTGTAAGCAATAAATGGGCAGAGAAATTGGATTGTAGCTTCCCATTGGACAGTTTCTGAAGAAAACGTAGAACCTGTCAATCTTGGGGTATGACATAGGGTGCACTAACCATTTAAAAGAATTCAGTGGGACTTCATAAAAATGTGACATTTGTAAGCAATAAATGGACAGAGAAAATGGATTGTAGCTTCCCATTGGACAGTTTCTGAAAGAAAACGTAGAACCTGTCAATCTTGGGGTAGGACATAGGGTGCACTAACCATTTAAAAGAATTCAGTGGAACTTCATAAAAATGTGACATTTCTCCTTATCTTATGACCATAAGAAAATGAAAAAGTGAACCGCAGGCTGCGAAGTAAAGATTTGCAATACACACACTGACAAAGACTTGTCAATAAAGAATTCCTGCTCATCAACCATAGAGTCTATTTATAAACGAATACTTCACAAAACATTGACTGATGGCCAATAATAACAGGAAAGGGTGCTCTACAGTATTATTTTCAGGAACAGCAAAGCCTTTCCTAAAATGAAAACATACAAACAAACCAGTATTCCCTAGATGGATGACGTCCTTATTTCTGAGGACAGCTTGAAGAACAGACTAGCATCAAAGTAAAGTGATGGAATTCCTGACACTCAGAGGATGGACAATTAACCTCAAACTACAGTACAATTTCTAGGCATCATTTGTTCCTCTGAAGGCAGACAACTAGCACACCCCTTCCTCCACCACACAGGTTGCTTCCCAACACCTACCATAAAAGAAGAAGATGAGAAACAGATAGGACTAGTAGGAAATAGCAAAAATCACATGTGGGGATTATCCTGAAACACACTGATCACATAACTAGTGTAAGGAAGTGTAGGGAACTGACAAGGACAGAGACTCAAGAGGTACTTCTTTGGGAAATGCTGTCTGAAATCGTCACACCTTGGTACCAGCTAATGAGGGCTCTGACCATACCCTAGGGTTTGCTCACAAGGGTCTGCAACACCATCGCTGAGGACTGAAACTCTTCAAGACCTCAAAGCTTGCCTGATTGACTATTGGACTAAGAGATTCCCATGTTCTGAAAACAGATACCAACTCATTGAAAGGTTCACCTGGGCTCTCTCGGAAGCCCTACAAGGAGCTGAACCATTCACTGAAAATCAATTACACACACACACACACACACACACACACACACACTCACACACACACACCTGTCATTTCAGCAATTACTTAAACATTCAAGGTTCTTCCTACCTTTTCTTTTTCACATTGATATTTATACTCACATGAAATGTCATCATTTCTAATGAACACTGATGTCAAAATAGAGATCCATTGACACAATATTTACAAAATGGAACTTCCCTGCTGTCATTTTCAATATAGCGCTTTTTAAAGTTCATACATATTTTAGGTTTTTGGTAACTTATACAGGAGAAGATCAGCATTGAAAAACTCTGAATACTTGACAATGAGTTTTAAGCCTAGAGAACAAAAATTGTCCAATTTCATAGATAATAAGGAACCAAAGGGAAAGCATGGAAGCTGTAGTCGAATAATTTTACACATATGCATCCTCTCTTATTCTACTACTGAGGGGCGTGTTTTATTACCACTATACATGCATCAATTGTCTTCCACGTGCACCTTCACAGGTATAATGAATTACTACAGTAGAATGAAATGTCTGGGAACTACTTGGCGGCATCTATAATGAACAATGAAATTTCGATCTTATATTTGGTGATCTTCCACTGTCTGTCCCTTTAGACGATGGACCCTAAACAGAAGGGGGAATGAACCACGAGAGACTATGGACTCTGGGAAACAAACTGAGGGCTTCAGAGGGGAGAGGGGTGGGGGATTGGGATGGGCCAGTGATGGGTATTAAGGAAGGTACATATTGCATGGAGCACTGGGTGTTATATGCAAATAATGAATCACGGAACACTACATCAAAAACTAAGGAAATACTGTATAGTGACTAACATATAATAATAACAAATTATTAGTAGAAAAAAATTAAAGGTAAAAAAAACCAATACAGCTTTTCTGTTTCAAGAACAATCACAATTGAGAAAAAACTAACTTAAATCCCTAAAGCAAAACACAGACCAAGTTCCATTTCACTCCCCTTTATTCACATTCTCTGTGGGTTCTAAGCTATTTCCCTACCTCCTTTCCTGCTCAGCAGGGAGCCCGGGCTCGATCCCAGAACCCTGGGATCATAACCTGAGCCAAAGGCACATGCTTAACTGGCTGAGCCAGCCAGGAGCCCCAGCTCCATGTTTTTCTTAAGCAAAAGGACACTTTCTCACAATGCCTTCACATGACTTCACATGGTACCAGAGACCTGCATTTGCTTCTAGGAGGTTGCAGATGAAGGCAATTGCAAACTCTCACAGTGGTTTATCAAATACAATGACCTGCCTGGTGACAGTGAAACCCTTATGAGCCCACGAGAGGGTGCTGTGACACTCAGCTGTGGCTGGGCTGGCACAGAGAACCAAATCCATTTCCCTGCCTGATGTCTGTGAGGAACAGATGCCCCCACTGTGAATGAGACCCTGTCACTGAGCTGTCCAGAGATGACCATCCTCACGGAGGATGAGGATAAAGGACAATGCCTGAGTAGACCTCATCTGTCTCTTATCTTTTTATATTTTTGACAGTGGACAAATCACTGCCTAGGAGTCCCCAACTACCTTAGTCTCATCTGTGAATGACCAAGAGGTTTTACAAAACACTTAAGATTTTCACCTCACAAATGGCCACAACCACTTACCATAGGGATTCAACATTAAGCAAAGATACTGTTCGTTGGAAGAGAGGTCCTGCCCACTGTTGTTTCTCACTTATATGCTCATCTTCCTTACCTCATGGTAACATAACCACCTTGATTCCTGCTTCCATCTTCAGGAAGGCTGAGGTGACTTGAAGGGCATTACCCTGACATCGTTCTTTCTTAGCAATAAGATGTGGACATTTCCCTAGTCCTACACACCCAAAGTTGAATTGGAATCAGGATTGAGGAGGCTGATGAGAGTTGAAGGTGTTTTACTGTACAGGGTGGTTTATTACCAATAAGGATGGGTCAGAGTCCTCGAAATTCCAGAACCTTTTCATTAATGCTTCCTACTCCTGAAAGATGATGTACTTTGGTCTTTCCCTGCATAGTGTGGAGACTCAGAGAAAAGTGCTTAGCCCTTTCATCAGACTTCCA
This sequence comes from Ursus americanus, assembly GCF_024610735.1. Lineage (NCBI taxonomy): Eukaryota > Metazoa > Chordata > Mammalia > Carnivora > Ursidae > Ursus > Ursus americanus. Next base: position 299,071 of record NW_028273666.1, read on the forward strand.
GGACCACCTTGGGGCTGGCTTCCATATTCAGAAAGGATGATGTTAGGGCTAAGAGCGTTCCTGTACACTGTTATTTCTTACAGATAAGTGTATGGCATTTTTGTTACATTGCCAGAACCACTTAGCGCTGGGCTTGCCGTCCTCCTGGGGACAAACCCTAACCCTAGTCAGCCCCCAAGGGGCCCCTCCCAAGGGGCCTGGCACCACAACGCCAGGGATTGGGGACCGCCGAGGCCAGCGCCTAAGTTTCCCTGCCGCCCCACAGCAACCCGGGCTGCTAAGGGCGCCGCCAGTCATTCAGGGCGAGAGAATGGGCAGGGCCCTCCAAGCCCCGGTGACATTCAAAGGCCCCCTGCGCCAAAACGCTTGGGCCCACACTCCCTCTCGCCAGCACCTTCACCTCGGCCTGCCCCTCCGCCTGCTGTAGAGCTGGGGGAACGGGCCTGCTGGACTCCTGGGGGCTAACACTTACCCTAGGTCGGCCCCCGAGAGGCCCCTCCCAAGGAGCCTGGCACCGCAATGCCGGGGATTTGGGAACCCCGAGCCCCAGTGCTGGACTCACTCTGCCACCCCACAAGCACCCAGGGCGCTAGGGGCGTTGCCAGTCATTCAGGAAGTGAGAACGGGCAGGGCCCTCCTATCCCCCTGCAACGTTCGAAGGCCCCCCGCGAAAAAACTCTGGCTCCCACGCTCCTGCTTGCCAGCGCCCTCACCTCGGCCCACCCCCCGCACGGTGCAGAGCTGGTGGATGAGGCCTGCCCTCCTCCTGGAGGCTATCCATAACCCTAGGTTTGCCCCTGAAGGGCCCCTCCATAGGGGCTTGGCACCGCAATGCCTGGGATTGGGGACCCCCGAGTCCCAGTGCCGGACTCATCATGTTGCCCCGCCGCCACCTGGGCCGCTAGGAGCACTGTCGGTCATTCATGGAGGGAGCACAGGCAGATCCCTCCAAGCCCCTGGTGACATTCGAAGGCCCCCCGCGCCAAAACGCTTGGGCCCATGCTCCCGCTCGCCTATGCCCTCACCTCGGTCCGCCCCTCCGCTCACAGCACAGCCAGTGGATTGGGACTGCCATCCTCCTGGGTGTTACCCTAACCTTTGGTGGGCCCCCGAGGGGCCCATCCCAGGTTCCTATTGCCCCAACACGGGGAATTTGGGAATCCCGAGCCCCAGCGCCCGACTCACCCTCCTGCCCTACCGCCACCTGGACCGCTAGGGGCACCGCTGGTCATTCAGGGAGGGAGAAGGGGCAGGGCCCTCCAAGACTCCAGCGACCTTCGAAGGCCCCCCGCACCAAAACGCTAGGGCCCACGCTCCTGCTCGCCAGGGCCCTTACCTCGGCCATCCCCTCAGCTCGCCACACAGATGGCGGATCGGGCCTGTGGGCCTTCTGGGGGCTAACCCGAACCCTAGGTCGACTCCCTAGTGGCCCCTCCCAAGGGGCCTGGTGCCGCAACGAGGAGGATTGGGGACTTCTGAGCCCCAGCGCCGGACTCACCATGCCTCCCACCGCCACCCGGGCCACAAGGGGCACCACCAGTCATTCAGGGCGGGAGAACGGCAGGGCCCTCCGAGCCCCCAGCGACTTTCGAAGGCCCCCTGCCTCAAAGCGCTTGGGAACACGCTCCCATTCACCATCGCCCTTACCTCGGCCTGACCCTCCTCTCGCCATACAGCCCACGGATCAGGCCTCCCAGCCTCCTGGGGGCTAACCCTAACCCTAGGTAGGCCCCCCAGGGGCCCATCCCAAAGGGCCTGGCGCAGCAACGCCGGGATTTGGGACTACTGAGCCCCAGCGCCGGACTCACCCTGCAGCTCAGCCACCACCCGGGCCGCTAGGGGAGCCGCCGGTCATTCAGTGCGGGAGAACCGGTAGGGCCCTCTGAGCCCCCGGAGACCTTTGAAGGCTCCCCACGACAAAACGCTTCGGCCCACGCTCCCACTTGCCAGCGCCCTCACCTCGGCCCACCCCTTCGCTGCACACCCGGCTGATAGGGACTGCCGACCTCCTGGGGCCTAAGCCTAACCCTAGGTCGGCCCTCCAGGGGCCCATCCCAAGGGGCCTGGCGCCGCAACCCCGGGTATTGGGGACCCCTGAACCCCAGCGCTGGACTCACTGTGTTGCCCCGCCACCACCCGGGCCGCTAGGAGCACTGTCGGTCATTCAGGGAGGGAGTACGGGCAGATCCCTCCGAGCCCCTGGCGACCTTCGAAGGCCCCCCCACGCCAAAACGCTTGGGCCCATGCTCCCGCTCCCTGTGCCCTTACCTCGGTCCGCCCCTCCGCTCGCTGCACAGCTTGTGGATCGGGACTGCCAGCCTCCTGGGTGTTACCCTAACTTTGGTGGGCCCCCGAGGGGCCCATCCCAGGTTCCTATTGCCACAATACCGGGGATAGGGGACCCCCGAGCCCCAGCGCCGGACTCACCCTCCCGCCCTACCGCTCCCTGGGCCGCTAGGGGCACCGCCAGTCATTCAGGGAGGGAGAACGGGCAGGGCCCTCCGAGCCACCGGCGACTTTTGAAGGCCCCCCACACTAAAACGCTTTGGGCCCACGCTCCCGCTCACCTGTGCCCTTACCTCAGTCCGCCACTCCGCTCGCCGCACAGCTGACGGATCGGGCCTCCCAGACTCCTGGTGGATAACCCTAACCCTAGGTAGGCCCCCTAGGGGCCCATCCCAAGGGGCATGGCGCCGCACCGCCAGGGATTGAGGACTCCCGAGCCCCAGCGCTGGACTCACCCTGCAGCTCCGCCACCACCCAGGCCGCTAGGGGAGCCGCCGGTCATTCAGTGCGGGAGAACGGGTAGGGCCCTCTGAGCCCCCGGAGACTTTTGAAGGCTCCCCACGACAAAACGCTTCGGCCCACGCTCCCACTCGCCAGCGCCCTTACCTCGGCCCTCCCCTCCACTCGCTGCACAGCTGGCGGATCGGGCCTGCGGGCCTTCTGGGGGCTAACCCGAACCCTAGGCCTACCCCCTAGTGGCCCCTCCCAAGGGGCCTGGCACCGCAATGACGAGTATTGGGGACTCCTGAGCCCCAGCGCCAGACTCACCATGCCCCCCACCGCCACCTGGGCCACAAGGGGCACCACCGGTCATTCAGGGCGGGAGAACGGCAGGGCCCTCCAAGCCCCCAGGACTTTCGAAGGCCCCCCGCGCCAAAGCGCTTGGGACCACGCTCCCACTCGCCATCGCCCTTACCTCGGCCTGCCCCTCCGCTCACCGCACAGCCAGCGGATTGGGCCTCCCAGCCTCCTGGGGGCTAACCCTAACCCCATGTAGGCCCCCTAGGGGCCCATCCCAAGGGGCCTGGAGCCGCAACACAAGGGATTGGGGACAACTGAGCCCCAGCGCCAGACTCACTGTGCTGCCCCACTGCCACCCAGGCCCCTAGCTGCACCGCCGGTCATTCAGGGCGTGAGAACAGGCAGGGCCCTCCGAGCCACGGGCGACCTTCGAAGGCACCCCGCATCAAAACGCTTGTGCCCACGCTACCGCTTGTCAGCGCCCTCACCTCAGCCCGCCCCTCCACTCACCGCAAAGCTGGCTGATCTGGCCTGACGGTCTCCTGGGGGCTAACCCTAACCCTAGATTGGCCCACGAGGTGCCCCTCCCAAGGCACCTGCTGCTTCAATGCCGGGGATTGTGGACCCCTGAGCCCCAGCACCGGACTCACCTTGCTTCCCCGCCACCAACCGGGCTGGTAGAGGCGCTGCTGGTCATTCAGGGAGGGAGAACGGGCAAGGCCCCCTTAGCCCCTGGCGACCTTCGAAGGCCACTCGCGCCAAAACGCTTGGGCCCATGTTCCCGCTCGCCAGCACCCTCATCTCGGCCCGCCCCTCCGCTCGCCACACAGCCGGCAGATCGGGCCTGCCGGCCTCCCGGGGGCTAAACCTAACCCTAGGTCCGTCCCCAAGGGGACCCTCCCAAAGGCCCTGGCGCCGCAAAGCCGGGGATTGGGGAACCCCGAGCCCCAGTGCCACACTCTCCCTGCCGCCCCGCTGCCAACCGGGCCACAAGGGATGCCGTCGGTCATTCAGAGCAGGAGAATGGGCAGGGCCCTCCAAGCCCCTGGTGACCTTTGAAGGCGCCTCGTGCCAAAATGCTTGGGCCCACATTCCCCGCTGGCCAGTGCTCTCATCTCAGCCCGCCCCTCCGCTCGTCGCACAGCTGGCAGATCGGGCCTACTGGCCTCCTGGGGGTAACCCTAACCCTAGGTCGACCCCCGAGCGGGCCTTCCCAAGGGGCCTGGCGCAGCAACGCCAGATTTTGGGGACCCCGAGCTCCAGCGCTGGACTCACCCTGCCGACCCGACACCACCGGAGCCGCTAGGGGCGCCACCAGTCATTCAGTGCGGGAGAACAGGCAGGGACCTTCAAGCCCCTGGTGACATTTGAAGGCCGCACTTGCGAAAATGCTTGGGCCCACGCTCCTGCTCCCCAGCACCCACATCTTAGCCCACTCCTCCACTTGCCGCACAGGCTGCAGATCAGGCCTGTCGGCATCCTGGGGGCTAACCCTAACACTTGGTTGGCCCACGAGGGGCCCCGCCCAAGGAGCCTTGCGCCGCAACACCGGGGATTGGGGACACCCGAGCCCCAGCGCCAGACTCTAGCTGCTGCCCCACCGCCAACTGGGATGGTAGGGGCACCACCGGTCATTCAAGGAGGGAGAAGGGGCAGGGCCCTCTGAGCCCCAGGCAACCTTCGAATACCTCCCTCACTAAAACGCTTGGGCCCAACTTCCCCATCGCCAGCACCATCACCTTGGCCCTCCCCTCCACTCACCGCACAACCGGCTGATGAGGCCTGCAGGCCTCCTGTGGGCTAACCCTAACCCTAGGTCGGCCCTCGAGGGGCCCGTCCGATGGGGCCTGGCGCCACAACGCCTGGGATTGCTGACACCCGAGCCCCAGCGCTGGACTAACCGTGCCACCCTGCCGCCACGCGGGCCGCTAGTGGCGCCGCCGGTCATTCAGGGTGGGAGTACGGGCGGGGCCCTCCGAGCCCCCAGCGACTTTCGAAGGACCCCATGCCAAAACGCTTGGGCCAATGCTGCCGCTCGCCAGCGCCCTCACCTCGGCCCGCCCCTCCGCTCTCCAAACAGCGGGCGGATCGGGCCTGCTGGACTCCTAGGGGCTAACCCTAACCATAGGTCGGCCCCCGAGGGGCATATCCCAAGGGGCCTGGCTCCGCAACACAGGGCATTGGGGACCCCCGTGCCCCAGTGCCGGACTCACCGTGTCACCCCGCTGCTACCCGGGCCACTAGGGGTGCCGCCGGTCATTCAGGGCGGGAGAACGGGCAGGGCCCTCCGAGCCTCCGGCGACCTTTGAAGGCCCCCCGCGCCAAAACGTTTGGACACACGCTCCCACTTGCTAGCGCCCTCACCTCGGCCCACCCTTCGCTGCACACCCTGATGATAGGGACTGCCGACCTCCTGGGGCCTAAGCCTAACCCTAGGTCGGCCCTCAAGGGGCCCATCCCAAGGGGCCTGGCGCCGCAACCCCGGGTATTGGGGACCCCCAAACCCCAGCGCTGGACTCACTGTGTTGCCCTGCCGCCACCCGGGCCGCTAGGAGCACCGTCGGTCATTCAGGGAGGGAGTACGGGCAGATCCCTCTGAGCCCCTGGCGACCTTCGAAGGCCCCCCCGCGCCAAAACGCTTGGGCCCATGCTCCCGCTCCCTGTGCCCTTATCTCGGTCCGCCCCTCCGCTCGCTGCACAGCTTGTGGATCGGGACTGCCAGCCTCCTGGGTGTTACCCTAACCTTTGGTGGGCCCCCGAGGGGCCCATCCCAGGTTCCTATTGCCACAATACCGGGGATAGGGGACTCCCGAGCCCCAGCGCCAGACTCACCCTCCCGCCCTACTGCCCCCTGGGCCGCTAGGGGCACCGCCAGTCATTCAGGGAGGGAGAACGGGCAGGGCCCTCCGAGCCACCGGAGACTTTTGAAGGCCCCCCGCACCAAAACGCTTTGGGCCCACGCTCCCGCTCACCTGTGCCCTTACCTCAGTCCGCCACTCCGCTCGCCGCACAGCTGGCGGATTGGGCCTCCCAGACTCCTGGTGGATAACCCTAACCCTAGGTAGGCCCCCTAGGGGCCCATCCCAAGGGGCATGGCGCTGCAACGCCAGGGATTGAGGACTCCTGAGCCCCAGCGCCGGACTCACCCTGCTGCCCCGCCACACCCGGGCCACTAGGGGAGCCAATTGTCATTCAGGGCGGGAGAACAGATAGGGCCCTCTGAGCCCCTGGAGACCTTTGAAGGACCCCCGCGACAAAATGCTTCAGCCCACGCTCCCGCTCGCCAGCGCCCTCACTCGGCCCACCCCTCCACTCGCCGCACAGCTGGCGGATGGGACCTGCCGGCCTCCTGGGGGCTAACCCTAACCCTAGGTCGTCCCCCGAGGGGCCAGTCCAATGGGGCCTGGCACGACAACGCCTGGGATTGCTGACCCCTGAGCCACAGAGCCGGACTCACCATGCCACCCCCCCGCCACACGGGCCGCTAGCGGCACCATTGGTCATTCAGGGCGTGAGAACAGGAAGGGCCCTCCGAGCCACGGGCGACCTTCGAAGGCCCCCCTCAACAAAACGCTTGTGCCCACACTCCCACTTGTCAGCGCCCTCACCTCGGCCTGCCCCTCCGCTCACCGCAAAGCTGGCCGATCGGGCCTGCTGGCTTCCTGGGGGCTAACCCTAACCATAGGTCAGCCCATGAGGGGCCCCTCCCAAGGCAGCTGGCGCCGCAACGCCAGGGATTGTGGACCCCCAAGCCCCAGCGCCAGAGTCACCCTGCTGCCCCGTTGCCACACGGTCCGCTAGGGGTGCCATTGGTCATTCAGGGCGGGAGAAGGGGCAGGGCCCTCTGAGCCCCAGGCAACTTTCGAAGGCCCCCCGCGCCAAAACGCTTGGGCCCATGCTCCCACGCGCCAGCGCCCTCACCTTGGCCCGTCCCTCCGCTAGACTCACAGCCAGCGGATCGGGCCTGCCGGCCTCCTGGGGACTATCCCTATTCCTAGCTTGGCCCACTAGGGGCCCTTCCCAAGGGGCCTGGCGCAGCAATGCTGGGGATCGGGAACCCCCGATCCCCAGCGCCAGACTCACCCTACTGCCCCGCTGCCACCCGGGCTGGTAGGGGCGCCGCCGGTCATTCACAGCGACAGAATGGGCAAGGCCCTCCGAGCCCCCGGCAACCATCGAAGTCCCCCCACGCCAAAACGCTTGGGCCCTCGCTCCCGCTCTCCAGAGCCCTCACCTCGGCCCACCCCTCTGCTCAACGCACAGCTGGCGGATAGGGCCTGCTGGCCTACTGGGGGCTAACCCTAACCCTAGTTCTGTCCTCAAAGGGCCCCTCCCAAGGGGCCTGGCGCCATAACGCCGGGGATTGGGGAACCCCGTGCCCCAGCGCCGGACTCACCCTGCCGCCCCACCGCCACCCGGGCCGCTAGGGTTGCCGCTGGATATTCAAGGCTGGAAAACGGGCAGGGCCCTTTGAGCCCCCGGCAAACTTCAAAGATACCCCGCGCCAAAACGCTTGAACCCAGGCTCCCGCATGCCAGCGCCCTCACTTTGTCCTGCCCCTCCACTCACCGGATAGCCAGTGGATCAGGCCCGCCGGGCTTCTGGTGGCTAAACCTAACCCTAGGTCAGCCCCCGAGGGGCCCCTCTGATGGGGCCTGGCGCCACAACGGCTGGGATTGCTGACCCCGAGCCCCAGCGCGGGACTAACCGTGGCACCCCGCCACCACCCCGGTTGCTAGGAGCACCATCAGTCATTCAGGGCGGGAAAACAGGCAGGGCCCTCCAAGGCCCTGGTGACCTTCGAAGACCCCCGTGCCAAAACGATTGGGCCCAAGCTCCTGCTCGCCTGTGCCCATACCTTGCACCACCCCTCCGCTCGCCGCATAGCTGGCGGATCGGGCCTGTGGGCCTCCTGGGGGCTAACTTAACCCAAGGTCGACCCCCAAATGGCCCTTCCCAAGGTCCTGGCGACACAACGCTGGGCATTGGGGACCCCCGAGACCCAGTGCCAGACTCACCCTGCTGCCCCGCTGCCACCAGTACTGTGAGGGGCACCGTCGGTCATTCAGGGAGGGAGAACGGGCAGGACCCTCTGAGCCCCTGGCGACCTTCTAGGACCCTCCCTCTAAAACTTTGGTCCCACATTCCCACTCGCCAACGCCCTCATCTCAACCTGCCCCTCCGCTCGCCACACAGCCGGCAGACCGGGCTTCCCGGCCTCCTGGGGGTAACCCTAACCCTAGGTCGGCACCTGAGGGGGCCCTCCCAAGAGGCCTGGGGCTGCAACGCTGGGGATTGGTGACCCCCGAGCAGCAGCGCCGGACTCACTTTGCTGCTCCACTGCCACCGGGGCCGCTAGGGGCCCCTATGGTCATTTAGGGCGGGAGAACAGGCAGGGCCCTCCAAGTCCCCAACGACCTTCGAAAGCCCCCCCAGGCAAAACGCTTCACCCAACACTTCCGTTCCCCAGTGCCCTCACCTCGGTCCGCCCCTCCGCTCGCCGCACAGCCGGTGGATTGGGTCTGCCGGCCTCCTGTGGGCTAACAGTAATGCTTGGTCGGCCCCCTAGAGCCCTTCCGAAGGGGACTGGCACCCCAACGCCGAGGACTGGGGACCCCGAGCCCCAGCGCCAGACTCACCCTACCACCCTTCCTCTAACTGGGCCGCTAGGGTAGCCGCCTGTCATTCAGGGCGGAAGAACGTGTACGGCACTTCGAGCACTCGGCAACCTTCGAAGGACCCCCCCGCGAAAACTCCTGGGCCCGGGCTCCTGCTTGCCAGTGGCCTCACCTCCACCCGACACTCCGCTCGCCATACAGCTGGCGAATCGGGCCTGCCGGCCTCCTGGGTGCTAACCCTAACACTAGGTCGCACCCAAGGGGCCCCTCCCAAGGGGCCTGGCGCTGCAACAACAGGGATTGGGGACCCCCGAGCCCTAGCGCCGGACTCACACTGCTGCCCCTCTGCAACCCGGGCCGCTAGGTGTGCCGTCGGGCATTCAGTGTGGTAGAAAGGGGAAGGACGCTCTGAGCCCCCGACTACTTTCGAATTCCCCCCCACGCCAAAACGCTTGTGCCCATGCTTCCGCTCGACAGCGCCCTCACCTCAGCCTGCCCCTCTGCTCGCCACACAGCCGGCAGATCAGGTCTGCCGGCCTTCTGGGGGCTAACAGTAATGCTTGGTCGGTCCCCTAGAGCCCTTCCGAAGGGGCCTGGCGCCCCAACGCCGAGGATTGGGGACCCTGAACCCCAGCGCCTGACTCACCCTACTGTCCGTCCTCTACCCGGGCTGCTAGGGTAGCCACCAGTCATTCAGGGCGGAAGAACGTGCAGGGCCCTCTGAGCCCCCGGCGACCTCTGAAGGCCCCCGGCACCAAAACGCTTGACTCAAGCACCTGCTCGCCAGCACCCTCATCTCGGACCACCCCTCTGCTCCTTGCGGAGTGGGCGGATCAGGACTGCTGGCCTCCTGGGGGCAAACTCTAACCCTAGGTCGGCCACCGAGGGGGCCATCCCAAGGTGCTTATCGCCGCAACGCCTGGGATTGGGGACCCCCGAGCCCCAGCGCCAGACTCTACCCTGCTGCCCTGCCACAACCCGGGCCGCTAGGCGTGCTGCCGGACATTCAGGGCGGGAGAACGGGCAGGGCCCTCCGAGCCCCTGGCGACCTTCGAAGGCTGCCTGCGCCAGAACACTTGGGTCCACGCTCCGGCTCACCAGCGGCCTCCGCTCGGCCAGCACTTCCGCTCTCCACACAGCCGGCGGATCCGGCCTGAGAGCCTCCTGGGGGCTAACCCTAACCCTAGGTCGGTTCCCAAGAGGCCTTGCACCGCAACGCGGGGGATTGGGTACCCACGAGCCCCAGCACTGGACTCAACTTGCCGCCCCCAGGCCACCCGAGCCGCTAGGGTCGCCGCCGGTCATTCAGGGCAAGAGAACGGGCAGGGCCCTCCGAGCCACTGGTGACCTTCGAAGGCACCCGTGCCAAAATGCCTGGGCCCACACTCCCGCTCGCCAGCGCCCTCACCTCAGCCTGCCCCTCTGGACGCCACACAGCCGGCGGGTCGGGCCTGCCGGCTTCCTGGGGACTTACACTAAGCCTAGGTCGGCCCCTGAGGGGCCCCTCCCAAGGTGCTGGTGCCACGACGCTGGGGATTTGGGACCCCCAAGCCCAAGCACCGGACTCACCCTGCCGCCCCTCTTCCACCCAGGCCCCTAGGATAACCGAGGATCATGCAGGGCGGGAGAACCGGCAGGGCCCTCAGAGCCCCCGGGAAATTTCGAACGCCGCACGCGCCAGAACGCTAGGGCCCACGCTCCCGCTCACCAGCGGCCTCACCTCGGCCAGCGCTTCCGCTCTCCACACAGTCGGCGGATCGGGCCTGCCAGCGTCCTGGGGACTAACACTAACCCTAGGTCAGCCCACGAGGGGACCCTCCCAAGGGGCCTGGGACCGCAACGCCGGGTTGGGGACCCCGAGCCCCAGTGCCGGACTCACCCTGCGCCCCACCACCACCCAGGCTGCTTGGGGCGCCACCGGTCATTCAGGGCGGGAGAACGGGCAGGGCACTCTGAGTCTTCGGTGACCTTCGAAGGCCCCCCATGCCAAAATGCTTGGGCCCACGCTCCCGCTCGAAGCGCCCTCACCTCGGGCCACCCTTCCACTCACCGCACAGCAGGCGGATCGGGCCTTCTGGCATCCTGGGTGCTAACCCTAAACCTAGGTCGACCCCTGAGGGGCCCCTCTTAAGTGCCCTTGCACCGCAACGCCGGGGATTGAGAACCCATGAAACCCAGCGTCGGACTCACCACGCCTCCCCATCGCCACCTGGGCCGCTATGGGCGCCGTCGGTCTTTCAGGACGGAAGGACGGGCAGGGCCCTCCGAGCCCCTGGCGACCTCGAAGGCCCCCCAAGCCAATACGCTTGGGTGCACGCTCTCGCTCGCCAGCGACCTCATCTCGGCTCACCCCTCCATTCACCTCACAGCCAGCGGATCAGACCTGCAGGCCTCCTGGGGGCTAACACTAACCCTAGTTGGCCGCAGAGGGGCCTCTCCCAACAGGCCTCGTGCCGGAACGCCCGTGATTTTGGACCCCCGAGCCCCAGCGCCAGACTCACCCTGCCGCCCCGCCTCCACCTGGGCCAATAGGGGCGCCGCCGGTCATTCAGGGCGGGAGAACGGGCAGGGCCCTCTGAGCCCCCTGCAACATTCAAAGGCCCCCCCGCCCCAAAACGCTTAGGCCCATGCTCCTTCTCGCCAGCGCCCTCACCTCTGCCCGTGCCTCCGCTCGCGGCACAGCTGGCGGATCGGGCCTGCTGGCCTCCTGGGGGTTAAACCTAACCGTATGTTGGCCCACGAGGGCCCCTCCAAAGGGGCTTGGCACTGCAAAGTGGGCATTGGGGACCACCGAGCCCCTGTGCAAGACTCAACGTGCCGCCCCTCCTCCACCCTGGCCTATAGGGGCACTGCCGGTCATTCAGGGCGGGAGAACGGACAAGGCCCTCAGAGCACCCGGAGACCTTCGAAGCCTCCCCACGCCAAAACGCTTGGGCCCATGCTCCCACTCGCCAGCAGCCTCACCTCGGCCCGCCCCTCCGCTCGACGCACACCTGGCTGATCGGGCCTGACGGCCTCCTGGGAGCTAACCCAAACCATACGTCGCCCCTTGAGAGGCCCCTCCCAAGGGGCCTGGCACCGCCACGCCGGGGCTTGGGGACCCCCGAGCACCAGCGCAAGACTCACCCTGCCTCCTCGCCGTGACCCTGCCCGCTATTAGCGCCGTCCTCATTCAGGGCGGGAGAACAGGCAGGGGCCTCTGAGCCACCAGCGACTTTCGAAGCCCCCCCCGTAACAAAACGCTTGTGCCCACGCTCCCGATGGCCAGCGCCCTCACCTTGGCCCACCACTCCGCTTGCAGCACAGCTGGCGAATTGGGCCTGCCGGCCTCCTTTGGGCTAACCCTACCCTAGATCAGCCCCCGAGGGACCACTCCCAAGTGCCCGGCGCCACCACGCCGGGGATTGGGGACCCCTCCCCAGTGCCGGACTCACCTTGCCGCCCCGTCACCAACCGGGCCGCTACGGGCGCTGCCGGTCATTCAGGGCAGGAGAACGAGCAGCGCCCTCCGAGCCTATGGCGACTACGAAGGCCATCCGCGCCAAAATGCTTGGGCCGACGCTCCTGGTCGCCAGCACCCTCACCTCAGCACGCCACTTCAATTGGCACAGAGCTGGCGGATCGGGCCTGCCGCCCTCCTGGGGGCTAACCCTAACCCAAGTTGGGCCCCAGAGGGACCCCTCCCAAGGGGACTGGCGCCGCAACGCCGGGGATTGGGGAAGCCGAGCCCCGACTGCGGTCTCACCCTGCCCCCATGCCACCACCCGGGCTGCTAGGGGTGCCCCTGGTCATTCAGGGGGGCAGAACTGGCAGGGCCCTCCAAGCCCCCGGCGACCTTTGAAGGCCCCCGTGCCAAAACGCTTGGGCCCACGCTCCCACTCACCAGGGCGCTCACCTCGGTCCACCCCTCTGCTCGCTGGACAGCCAGCAGATAGGGCCTGCTGGTGTCCTGGGGGTTAACCCTAACCCTAGGGCGGCACCCAAGGGGCCCCTCCCAAGGGGCCTGGCGCAGCAACCCCAGGGATTAGGGACCCCCGAGCCCCAAGGCTGGACTCAACATGCCGACCTGCCACCACCTGGGCCGCTAGGAGAGCTGACAGTCATTCAGGGCGGGAGAACGGGCAGGGCACTCCAAGCCCCTGGTGACATCCGAAGGACCTCCGCGCCAAAACGCCTGGGCCCATACTCCCGCTCGCCAGCGGCCTCACCTCCGCCCGCCCCTCCACTCGCCGCATAGCTGCCAGATCTGGCCTGCCGGCCTCCTGGGGTCTAACCCTAACCATAGATCGGCCCCCGAGGTACCCGCCCAAGGGACCTGGAGCCGCAACACCGGGGATTTGGGAACCCCGAGTCCCAGCGCCGGAATCACCCGGACGCCCCGCCGCCACGCGCGATGCTAGAGGCGTCGCCGGTCATTCAGGGCAGGAGAACGGACAGGGCCCTCCGAGACCCCGGCGACATTCGAAGGCCCCCCGCACCAAAACGTTTGGGCCCACGCTCCCACTTGCCAGCCCCCTCACCTCAGCGCGCCCATCCGCTCTCCACACAGCCATGGGATTGGGCCTGTCGGTCCCCTGGGGGCTAACCCTAACACTAGGTCGCACCCGAGGGGCCCCTCCCAAGGGGCCTGGTGCTGCCACACCGGGGATTGGGGACCCCCGAGCCCCAGCGCCATACTCACCATGCCATGCCGCCACCATCTGGGCGGCTAAGGGTGCCTCTGGCCATTCAGGGCGGGAGGACCGGCAGGGCCCTTGAATCCCCCGGCGACCTTCCAAGGCCCCCCGCGCCAAAATGCTTGGGCCCACGCTCCACCTTGCCGGCGCCTTCACCTTGGCCCGGTCCTAAGCTACCACACAGCTGGCGGATCATGCCTGCTGGACTCCTGGGAGCTAACACTAACCCTAGGAGGGCCCCAGAGGTGCCCCTCCCAAGGGGCCTGGCGCTGCAACACACGGCATTGGGGACCCCCAAACCGTAGTGCCAGACTCACATTGCCACACTGCCACCACCCGGGCCGCTAGGGGCACCGCTGGTCATTAAGGGCGGGATAACGGGCAGGGCCCTCCAAGCCTCTAGCGACTTTCAAAGGCCCCCGGCGACAAAACGCTGGATACCATACTCCCGCTCGCCATCGCCCTCACCTTGGCCCACTCCTCCACTTGCCGCACAGCCGGGGCATAGGTCCTGCTGGCCTACTGGGGTCTAACCCTAACCCTAAACCCTAATGCCTAACCTTAAACCCAAACCTTAACCGCTAATCCTAAACCTAACGCTAACCCCTAACCCTTACCCTAAACCTAACCCTACCCTAAACCTAACCCTAAACCCTAATCCTTAAACCCTAAACCCTGACATTAACACTAAACCCTAAACCCTAACCCCTAACCCTAATCCGGAAACCCTAAACATGAAACCCTAACCTTAACCACTAACCCCAAACCCCAAACCCTAACCCTAAACCCTAACCCTACCCAGACACCTACCATACCCCTAACCCTACCCCTAACCCTACCCCTTCAGCTAACCCTACCCCTAACCCATAACCTAACCCTAAACCTAACCCTAACCCGTACCCTAACCCGTACTCTAACCCTAACTCTAACGCGTACCCTAAACCTAACCCTAACCTGTACCCTAACCCTAACCGTAACCCTAACACGTACTCTAACCCGTACCCTAACCCATACCCTAACCTTAACCGTAAACTGTACCCTAACCCGTAATTTAAACCATACCCTAAACCTAACCGTAACCCTAACAAGTACCCTAACCCGTACCCTAACCTTAACCCTAAACCCTGACCTTAACCCATACCATAACTTGTACCATAACCCGTACCCAAACCCTACCCGTACCCTAACCCTAACCCGTACCCTAACTGTAACCCTAAACCCTAAACTGTAACCCGTACCCTAACCCTAACCAGTACCTTTACCTTAACCTTAACCCATACCCTAACTCGTGCCCTGTCCCTAACCCGGACCCTAACCCATACCTACCCCTAACCTGTACCCTAACCCGTACCCTAACCCATAACCTAACCCTAAATCATACCCTATCCCTATCCCTAACCCGTTCCCTAACCCGTACCCTAAGCCTAAACCTAAACCGTAACCTAACCTGTACCATAACCCTAAACTGTACCCTAACCCTAACCGGTACCCTAACCCTAACCCGTACCCTAAACCGTACCCAAATCGGTAGGCCAATACTTACCCTAAACTGTACCCTAACCCATACCCTAAACCGTACCCTAATGCGTACCCTAACCCGTACCCTAACCCTAACCCGTACCCTAACCCTAACCCGTACCCTAAACCTAACCCGTACTTCAACCCTAACACTAAACCCTAAACCCTAACCCGTACCCTAAACCCTAATCTGTACCCTAACCCATAACCTCCAACCTGTAACCCCTAAACCCAACCCTAACCCGTACCCTCTCCTTACCCTATCCCTAACCCATACCGTAACCGTAACCCATACCCTAACCTTAACCCGTACCCTAATCCGTACCCTAACCCCGGGAATTGGGTACACCTGAGCCCCACCACGGGACTCAGCCTGCCACCCCTCAGGAAACCATGCCCCTTGGGGCGCCGCAGAGCATCCCCTGCAGGAGAACTGGTAGGGCCCCCCTGAGCCCCCAGCGATCCTCGGCGACCCCCTACACCCCAACCCTGAGGCCCACGCTCATCCCGCCCCATGCCTTCCCTTCAGCTTGCCACTGAGCTCGTGGCAGAGCCAGCAGATCAGGCCTGCCGGGTTCCTGGGGCCTAGACCTGACCCTAGGTCGGCTGGGTAGGGCCCCTCCCCTGGGGCCCGGTGCCAAAGCCCCAGGGACTGGGGACACCTGACCTCCACTGCAGGACAAAGCCTGCCAGCCTGCAGGAAACCGTGCCCCTTGGGAGTCTGTAGAGCATTCAGGGTGGGAGAACCAGGAGGGCCCCCAGAACCCTGGTGAACTTCGGCGATCCCTAAACCCAACCTTGAAGCCCATGCTCACCCCACCCTGCACCCTCACCTCAGCCCGCGGCGGAGCTCGCCACATAGTGGGCAGATCTGGCCTGCGGGGTTCCTGGGACCCAACCCTAACCCTAGTTCATCTGTGGAGGGGCCCCTCCCCAGGAGCCTGGAGCCGCAGCCGCGGGGATTCGGGACACCTGAGCCCCACAGCAGGACTCAGTCTGCCACCCCGCAGGAAACCGTGTGCCTTGGGAGGCCATAGAGCATTCAGGGCGGGAGAACCAGGAGGGCCCTCCTGAGCCACCAGCGAACTTCAGCGGCCACCCGCACCCCAACCCTGAGGCCCACGCTCACCCTACCCACACCCTCACCTCAGCCCGTGTAGCTCGCCATACAGCCAGCAGATCCAGCCTGCGGGGCTCCTGGGGCCTTACGCTAGCCCTAAGCTGGCTGCGGGTTTGGGGGTCTCCCCAGGAGCCTTATATCGCAGACCCGGGGAATTGGGATATCTGTGCCCCACCGCAGGACTCAGCTTGCCACCCGACAGGAAACCATGCCCCTTGGGGTTCTACGGAGCCTACAGGGCACGAAAATTGGGGAGGCCCCTGGAGCCCATCCCCATCATTGGCAGCCCCCCTTTCCCCAACCCTGAGGCCCATTCTCACCCTCCCCCATGGCCTCCTCTCAGCCATCCACAGAGCTCGCCCCACAGCCTAAAGATTGTCCCTGCCGGGCTCCTGGACCCTAACCCTTACCCTAGGTTGGCCACAGAGAGGTCCCTCCCTAGATTCCTGGCACCACACTCCGGGGGATTGGGGAAACCCAAGCCCCACCGTAGGACTCAGCCTGCAGCCCACAGTAAACTGCACCATTCTGGGGAACAAGAGAGCATTCAGGGCAAGAGAATTGGGGCACACCCTGAGAGCCCCTTCTGGTGAACCCCGACCTTTGTGGGCGCTTCCGGATGAAACCCCAAGGCTCACACTCACCCACCCTTGTGCCCTCATCTCACTCGGCCTGGGAGTTCTCTGAGCACTGGGCAGTTCGGACCTGCTGTCTCTTGAGGCCTAACTTAACCCTGGGTCCTCTGCTGAGTGTCCCTCCCCATTTGCCTGCCTCCAAGGCACTAGGCATTGGGCTCACCTCTGCAAGACTAGAGGACTCAGCCTGCCCCACAGCAGGAAACTGTCCATTTGGGGCTGCAGCAAGAATTCATAGGAAAATCGGAGGGCCCCCCTCAGCCCATCCCAGGCAACCCCCACTTTCAGAGATCTCCCCGGATCCAATTAGTAGCTTCACACTGACCTTTAAACTTGCTCTCCACGGAGATCTTTTGAAATTCTCCACACTTCCAACCGATGGCATCATCCAGCTTCAGAGACTTACCCAGCTTCAGGTCTTGAGATAGATTAAAATGGGAAGTCACTTCACTTATGACGACGTACTGGTGACCAAAAGATACATGCATAAATGCTTCATATCACTTGGCTTAAGGGAAATGCAAATCTAAACCCCTATAAATGCCATATTACACGAGGCCGAATATATAAAAATAAGAAGACATGAAACTATACATGTTGGAGAGGATGTGGAGAAACGGGAACCCTCTTACACCCCTGTACGAATGCAGTCCGGTACAGCCACTCTTGAAAATGGTACGGAGTATCCTCAAGAAGTTATAAATAAAGCTACCGATGTCCCAGCAATTGCACTACTGGGTATTTACCCCCAGAGACAGAGGTAGTGAAGACGGGACACATGCACACCAGTGTTCATAGCAGCAATATCCATAATAGACAAACTGTGGAAGGAGTGCAGATGACCATGGATAGATGAATGGATAAAGAAGATGTAGATCATATATATAATGGAATATTACTCAGCCATCAGAAAGGATGAATACTTACCATCACACCGACCTGGGTGGAGCTGGAGGGTATTATGCTGAGTGGAATAAGTCAATGAAAGAAAGACAATGATCATATGCTTTCACTCCTATGTGGAATATCAGAAACAAGGAAGAAGACCATAGGGGAAGGAAGGGAAAATAGAATGGGAAGTCATCAGAGAGGGAGAAAACCCATAATGGACGCTTAACTATCGCAAGAAACTGATGATTGTTGGAGGAGAAGTTGGGGGGGGTAACTGGGTGAGTAGCATTAAGGAGGTGACACGATACAATGAGCACTGGGTGTTACACATGACTGAAAATTTATTGAAGACTACATCTGAAACGAATGATGTACTGTAAGTTGGCTAATTGAATTTAAATTAAAGAACAAAAGACCTCGAATAAACAATCCTACACATTTGTATGGAACCACTAAAGATTCCGAACAGCCAGTGCAATGTGGAAAAGAAAAACAAAGCTGGAGGACTCACAATTTCAGATTTCAGGTTATACTACAAAGCTGCAGTCATCCTAACAAGACAGTACGGCACAAAAATAGACACAGCAACCAAAGGAACAGGATACAAGTTCAGACAGAAACCCACAATTATGTGGTCCATGAATCTTCCACAAAGCAAGCAACGATATCAAAAGGGAAAAGGACAGTCTCTACAACAAATGGTATTGGGAAAACTAGACAGCTACGCACAAAAGAATGAAATTAGACTGCTTTCTTACACAATAAAGACAAACACAAAACAGTTTCAAGACCTCAATATGAGACCTGAATCCATAAAAATCCTACAGGAGGGAAGACAGTAACTTCTTGATATGGACCATACCAACGTTTTTCTAGACTGTCTCCTGAGGCAAAGGAAATGAAAACAAAAATAAACTATTGGGAATACAGCAAAATAAAAAGTTTCCACACGGCAGAAGAACAATGAAAACGTAAAAATAATAAGACAACCTACTCAAAGGGAGAAGATATTTGCAAAGATCATATGCAATAAAGGGATAGTGTCCAAAACATATACAAGTGATTCTACTCAACCCCCCAAAAACAAATAATCCAGTTAAAAAATAGGCAGAAGACATGGACAGACATTTCTCCAAAGAAGAAATACAAATGGCCAACAGTCCCGTGAAAAGATGTTCACCATCATCCATCATCAGGAAAATGTAAACCCAAAGGACAGTGAGGTAATACCTCAAACCTGTCAGAATGGCTAACATCAAAAGCACAACAAAGAGCAGGTGTTGGGAGGATGTGGATAAAGGGGAATCCTCGCGAACTGTGGGTGGGAATGCAAACTGTGGTGGCCACCGTGGAAAACAGTATGAAGGTTCCTCAAAAAATTAAATATAGAACTACCCTACGATCCAACAATCACACTACTCGTATTTACCCAAAGAATAGGAAAACAGTAACTTAAAAGGATATGTGCACCCCTATGTTTCTTGCACCATTATTCACAATATCACAATATGGAAGCAACCCAAGTGTCTGTAGAAAAATTGACAAATGAGATGATAGATGTGTGTATTCACACACACACACACACACACACACACACACACACACACACACACAATGGAGTATTACTCAGCTTGAAAAAGAATGAAACCTTGCCATTTGCAGACACATGGATGGAGCTAGAGAGTATTATCCTAACTAAAATCAGTCAGTCAGAGAAAGACAAATCCCATATGATGTCACTCTAATGGGGAATTTAAAAAACAAACAAAAATAAATAACTAAAAGAGAAAAAGGAGACACACCAAAATACAAACTCTTAACAATAGAGAACAAACGGATGGTTACCAGAGAGGAGGTGGATAGAGGGATGAGTGAAATAGATGAAGGGGATTAAGAGGACGCTTTTCTTGATGACCACTGAGTAATATATAGAATTACTGAATTACTCTATTGTACACCTGAAACGAATGTAACACTGTATGTTAGTTTTACTGGAATTAAAATAAATTTTAAAAAAGATTTTTCTTTCAGGAAGGTCTTTGAAAAAGCTTTTCCTGTGCAATGTGCATAAGCCCTACTTGGGAGGATTCACTCTACAATAATTATTCACTCCATGCCTCAAATTCAGATTTCACTGAGTTCTTCCCGTGGATCCCAGCCCACGGAAGACATGGTCCTTTTCAGTCCAGGCTCAGCACCTATGCATTCAAGATTGTAAGTAGAGACACATGACACTTCACAGTCCAGAAAGCTATTATTGTTTCTGTTTCAGTGTGAGAGAGTCACAGACTTTGGGACAGGTTTCAGAGCAGGTATATTATGGATCCTGGATCTCTACTTCAATGTTCATTGCCAGGATCCATTTGGCTAATAGGTTCCCTGTGGATGGGCTTGCTTCCAAGCACATACATGGAAGATGCAAAGGTGGGTGGGCTTGGTGCGGGACAGGAAGAAGACCAAAAACAGACAAGGGTCCGACCCCTCCCCTGATGCAGGAACTGATACGGGAGAGCGTACGGGAGGTAGAATCGATGCGAAACTCCAAGGTCACCAGCTGAACACAGGAGGCATAGGTCAAGGGATCTGGAGATGCAGGGGTTGAAGGCTTCTCTGAGCTACCTCTGGGAGGAAGGGAGGGAAGGAATGAGAAGGAGACACTGCCTGCCCCTGGCCCATGCCAGCTGCCCACCAACACGCATCAGTCTATGAGCTGACACAGCCTGTGCTCAGGATGGGTTGGCACGGGTTCCTCAATCCTCACTGGGATAGCTGGCCCCAGGGTTCAGAGACATGCTGAGGGAGATGAGAGGGAAAGCTACCCCACCCACGTCATCCCCTCCTTGATCAGACAGCCCTTCAGAACTGCTAAAAAAGAAAAAAACCCACTAACGGGGTTGAAAGACATGCCATGGATGAACTAAGGCATAGAGATATGTAAAATAACATTCATTTTTAAGTTCAGAGCTGTCAGCTCAGGAAGTGGGGAGAGCTTCCCTGAAGAAGACTGAGGGGAGGGCAGGCCATGCTGAAAAGGGAGACATGGCTGTCCTGATTGGGGACCTGCAGGCCCCTTCCAGGGCAGGGCATCATCCTCGCATCACAGGAGATCCATGGAAGTGTTCCATCAGGGCCAGATATTTGTCTCAAGAAGGCTACCCTGGCATCGGACTGCACAGGGCACCAGGGACGAGGGCCAGATGGAGGACGGACAATACCCCGGAGGCCATGGGGCAAGAGCAGAGGCACATGACCTTGAAGATGATGATGAAAAGCAGGAGGTGGAAGCATGGAGCTGGCCCGAAAGTACCAAGGGAGCAGTGCCCACAGCTACACTGACTTGGTGCCTTCTGTGCCTTGTGTGGCTGACTTCAGTGGGCTCCAGACTAGTCCTGACCACAACTCTAGGAAGTGTGCACCACCCCCGGCCTCCTCTCCCCTTGCAGCTGCTAGGAATCACAGTCACAGACCCTGGTCAGCTTTCGGGGAAACCAAGCAGTGGCTCCACCGCACGCTGTATCTCTGGTGGTGGTCCAGTGCGACCTTCGTGCCTGGCCAGACACTGATGTCTACCTGTATCCACACAAATCCACAGACAGGAGGGTGTCCCTGAATTCCACAGCACCTGATGAGACAGATCCACAGAACCCAACACCCAGTGGGTCACTCGGGACCTCACCTATGGTCATGGAGCTCACCATATCTTATTTCTGTCACTTCCCACAGAAAGCCTGTTTCTGATCCCCCACAGTACCATACATCCTGGTTGCTGAACCCACATGGCACCTTTCTTTAAGTGAAGGCTATGCCTACACCTCCTAGAAAATATTTCTAATGAAGTACAAGTCCATCAGGACTATGATGTAAACGATAGCACACAGCCTGCATGGTAGTAGTCAGTAATTCTAACAAGGGTTATCCCCACCCCCCATCTCATAAAACCTTCCTCCTGCCCACTGAACTCATGGTCTGCCCACAGAAAACCCTCCAGGAAACAAACCTTTCATCTGAATGCTCTCTTCACCTTCTGCTTCAAATCTTATCCAACCACAATGATATGAAACTAGAAATCAGTCTCAAGAAAAAAATGGGACTGTCAAAAATAGGTGGAGATTTTTGGGGCCTGGGTGGCTCAGTCGTTAAGGATCTGCTTTCAGCTCAGGTCGTGATCCCAGGATCCTGGGATCTAGCCCCAAATCAGGCTCCTTGCTCAGTGGGAAGCCCGCTTCACCCTCTCCCACCCCGCTGCTTGCGTTCCCTCTCTTGCTGTCTCACTCTCTGTCAGATACTTAAAGAATCTTAAAAAATATGTGGAGATTTAACAACATGCTACTGAACAACCAACAGTCAAAGAAGAAATCAAAAAAAATTTAGAAGTACCTTGACGCTGATGAAAAAGACAACCTACAAAAACTTATGGGATGCAGCAAAAGTGGCTTTATGGAGGACATTCATAGAAATTCAAGTGTTCATCAATCCATGAGAATGCTCTCCAATAAACAACCTGATTTATGTGGTAATGAATTGGAAAAAAAAAAAACAACCAACAAAGCCCCAAATTAGTAGAAATAAGGAAATAACAAAAAGGAAGGCATAAATAAATCCAACAAAGACTAAAAAGACAAAAAAAAAAAAAACCAATGAAAATGAGAGCTGCCTTTTTTGGAAAGATAAACAAACTGACAAACTTAGCTAGACTCACCAAGAAAGACAGAGGACTCAAATATAATCAGGAAAGAAAGATAATGGATTCCTGTCTCATATCAAAATCAAAAGAACTCTTCGACTTTGGACACAACAACTCTTGCAAGCCACGTCTCTAAAGGCAAAGGAAATAAAAGCAAAAATGAACTATTGGCACTTCATCAGGATAAAAAGCTTCTGCTCGGCAAAGCAAACAATCAACAAAACAAAAGGCAACCTATGGAATTGAAGAAGATATCTGCAAATGATATTACAGATAAAGGGCTGGTATCCAAGATCTATAAAGAACTCCTCAAACTCGACACCCAAAAAATGGGCAGAAGACACAAAGAGATACTTCTCCAGAGAAGACATACAAATGGCCGACAGACACATGAAAAAATGCTCCACATCACTTGCCATCAGGCAAATACAAATCAAAACGACAATGAAATACCACCTTACACCAGTTAGAATGGTTAAAATTAACAAGACAGGGGGCACCTGGGTGGCACAGTGGTTAAGCATCTGCCTTCGGCTCTGGGCGTGATCCTGGCATTATGGGATCGAGCCCCACAACAGGCTCCTCCGCTGTGAGCCTGCTTCTTCCTCTCCCACTCCCCCTGCTAGTGTTCCCTCTCTCGCTGGCTGTCTCTATCTCTGTTGAATAAATAAATAAATTCTTTAAAAAAAAAGGAGGGCACTTGTCATAATGAGCACTAGGTGTTATATGCAAACAATGAATCATGGAACACTACATCGAAAACAAATGAAGTACTGTAGGGTGAATAACAATTTTTAAAAAAAGAGAAGATATGAAATCCATACAGGAAAACTGACACAATTTGCAAATGACATAAAATCCCGAAAGATTCGATGAAAAAAAAAAACTGTTAGAATAAAAAAATTCAAACAAGCTGCAGGATATAAAGTCAATATGCAGAGACCTGTTGTCATTATTTTTCAAATATTATTTATTTATTTGACAGGAAGAGAAAAAGCACGAGCAGTGGGAGTGTCAGAAAGAGGGAAAAGCAGACCCTCGCTAAGCAGGGAGCCCAACACGGGGCTCGATCCCAGAACTCTGGGATCATGACCTGAGCTGAAGGTAGACGCTTCACTTATGGAGCCACCCAGATGACCCAACTTCTTGCATTTCTGTATACTGATGACACACTTTCGCAAAGAGAAATTAAAAAAGCAACGCCATTTAAAATTGCATCAAAAAAAAATCTAGGAATAAAAGTAACCAAGAATGAGAAAGACATAGTACACTCAACACATGGCAGAAAAGAAATGAAAAATATGTTTGTCCAGGGGGGCAGAATGTATGGGTCAGAGATTTGGAAGGGAACACAAACAAATGGTAGCATACGCCATGCTCCTTAACTGGAAGAGTTAATTATGTGAACATGTCCATCGTACCCAAAGCAATCGACAGATGTGATGAAATCCCTATCTGAATTCCTGTGTCATTATTCGAGGAAATAGAAAACAGTCCTCAAACTTGTATGGAATCACAAAAGACACCAAATCCGCAAAGCAACCTGGAGAAAGAGGTGCAGTCAACACACTCCTGGATTTCAAGCTGGATTATAAAGCTGTTGTCATCAAAACAGGATGGTACTGGCATAAACAAAGACACCAGGTCAGTGGAACAGTACAGAAAGCTCAGAAACTTACCCACACGTAGATGATCCTCACTTACGACACAGCAGCAGAAGATATGCCATGAGGGAAGGACTGTCTCTTCAGTGAGCGGTAACAGGCAAAGGGGACACTAAATGCAGAAGAATATAACTGGGTCACTTTCTTACACCACACACAAAATTTTTAATGGATGAATGATTTGAACATAAGACCTGAATCCATAAACCTCCAAGAAGACACAGGTACTAAGTCTATTGACATTAGTTTTGGCAAAGAGTCTTCAGATCGGACACCAAATGCAAAGGCAACAAAAGCAAAAATAAACAAGTGGAACAACATCAAACTGAAATCTTCCACACGGCAAAAGAAACCATCAAAAACTTAAAAGGCCTCTGACCCAATAAGAAAAACATATCTGCGAATCATATGTGTGAGAAGAGGCTAATATCCAAAATACACACAACACTCATACAAATAAAAAAAAAACTATATAAAAAATGGGAGGAATATGTGAATAGATACTTTCCAAAGATGGCACACAGGTGCCAACAGACAGAAAAAGTTGTTCGACATCACTAATCATCGTCAGGGAAACATCAGTCAAACCCACAATCGGCTATCCTCTCACAACTGTTGGAATAGCAATTGTCCCAGAGACAGACACCAGGTGGGGTCAAGGGTGTGCAGACCAGGAAACACTATGCACTGTTGGTGGGAATGGAAATTGGTGCAGCCACTGTGACAAATGGTATGGAGGTTCCTGAAAAAATAAATGCAACTAGCCCATGACCCAGTAATGGCTCTACTGAGTATTGATTTAAGAACACAAAAATGCTGCCTCAAAAAGACAGATGCACTCCCACGTTCACTGCAGCATTATTCACAAGAACCAGACATGGAAACACAGACCTTGGGGGCCTTATGCCAAGTAACTCAGACACAGAAAGACCAATACCAGATGCTCTCATGTACATTCAATGTGGAATAAACAAATACTGAACGCATAGATACTGAGAGCAGGTTGGTAGGTGCCAGATTCGGGGATGCGGTGGTAGAAAAGGTTGAAGATGGTCAAAGTCTCAATGTTTGAGTGAGAAAATCCTAGTCATGAAATGGTCTGTCAGGCATGGAGACTAAAACTAACCCCGCAGCATGGGGTATAGATTTCCCTGCTCTTTGAACGTACAGGGCTTCTGAGAAACCTTGCACAGCAGAAATGGTGTCAAGAAGGAATGACCATTAATTTACACGAACAATTAGACAGTGTGCTCAGACTCCAAAATTCCTTCTCTTTGGCTTTTCTTAGGCCTCAGCACACAAGTTTCTAACGGAGGCCCAGCATAAATGAAGATGAAGCACAGCAGAGGCTCACAGACACAATTCAAAGTGCTAGTGGCTGGAAGCAGAGAGCGGTTGACAGAGGAAGGAGCTGGTTGGGGTGCACGCCGCCTCGGTCGTGCTTCTCCCCAGAACAGATGCTGAACGCGATTCTCACTGTTCACCTTTTTTCATAAGATTGAAATCCTCTTCAGGTCTCTTCCTTTTACTGAAGCTGGGTAATAACGTAGTTCTTTCAAGAAAGCCCAGTGTCTTACTGTGAACGTTTAAAAAGTGGGGGATACTTGTACTTGAGCATTGATGAGAGAGGAGATGTGAAAGGTCCTCCCAGACACAAACCTCAGCAGATCCACTGGGAAAGGCACCTTCCTCAGCATGCTGAACACCGACTACCTCCTACCCCCTGAGAAACCCTCTCCTTCCTCTCGATCAGGACAACCCACAACACCTGAGAGTTACCCCAATTCCTCTGTTCTCCTGCTCCTAATAGCTAACCCATCAGCAAATCCTGTGAGCTCCATCTTCAAAATGGACCCAGAAGAGGTCTAACCACTCCATCCAAAGCCACCTGTCCGTTCCACGGTGCCTGAGTTCCTTGAAAAGCTTCATCGTTGACCTGCTTTGCCATCTTCAACCCTCTGTAATCTGTTCTCAACACTGTAGCCAGTATGGCCCAGTGAAACAGCTTCTCATGGGGTTATAGCCCTGGAATAGCTTTCTGTCACCCTCTTTCACCTCTCTAAGCTCATGTCCTAAGCTGTCTCCTGTGGCCACAGGTCCTTCTTGCTGCTCCTGGAAATAACTGGAATTCTCCTGCCCCAGAGCTTTTGCACATGCTTTCCCTTCTGTTAAGAATGCTCTTGATGTATTCTCACTCACCTTCGGAGAAGTCAGAATTGGAGTGACAGGGACAGAAGATGAGGCTGTGTGTGTTGGGTGAGGCTGGTGGCCCAGAAGAAGGTTCTCTGCCAGCTCTCTGCCTGTGCCTCACTTGTCCTCAGCCAGGAACTTGCACAGAGCCCTCACCTGTCACAACTCTCACCCAGGAGACCACAGCCACCCCTGGAGCCCACCCTGTCCACACCCTGCTGCAGAATGCATTCAGCTCTCCTCTGGGACCCCTGTCAGTTTACCCAGACCTGGAACTCCCCTATCTCCTGCAAAGCTCCCGGATTCCACCGTTTCTTCCAAAATCACACTGGCGCAAGGCTTTCATGAGAAAGCTATAACACTAACTAATGAAAGGTTCACACCTACTTTCCCCTTCTGTTGCCTTTCTCTCCACCTTCTTTCCTACCTGTGCAAATTGTAACATATCAGTGGAACATGAACATGCTCTGAGATCTGAATCTTTCATTGCAGCTTTCTGTGGACTCCTTATGTGATAAGAAACTAGTGTATCCTACAACAGGGTGTTTTACAACTCTCATCTATAGAATAGTACAGCCCAAATCACTACAATTTTATCTCACTCTTCATGAAGCAGAACACTTTTTCCTTTCTTCTTTTACTTAAATTCCAGTTAGTTCACATGCCATGGAATATTCGCTTCAGGGGTAGGATTTAGTGATTCCTCATCTGCATACAGTACCCGGCGCTCATCACACGTGCCCTCCTTAATATCCCTCACCCATTTAACTCTTCCCCCCATGCTCCTGTCCTGCAGCAACACTCAGTTTGTTCTCCAAGGTTGAGTCTATTTCCTTGTTTGCCTCTCTCATCACCCCTCCACTCTGTTCATCTGTTTTCTTTCTGAAATTCCACAAGTGTGAGAGATAGGATATTTGTCTTTCCTCACTGATTTTGCTTAGCTTAATATACTCTAGATCCATCCACATCCTTGCAAATGGTAAGATTTCATTCTTTTTGAAGCTGGGTCATATTCCAATATATATATATGTATCCCACATCTGCTTTATCCATTCATCAGTGCATGGACTTTGGGATTCTCTCCATAGATTGGCTACTGTGGACATTGCTGCTATAAACATCATGGTGCATGTTCCCCCTTTGAATCTGCATTTCTGTATCCTTTGGGTAAATACCTAGGAGAGCAATTGCTGGATCATGGGATTGTTCAATGTTGAACTTTCTGAGGAACCCCCACACTGTTT
Organism: Ursus americanus; assembly: GCF_024610735.1. Taxonomy (NCBI): domain Eukaryota; kingdom Metazoa; phylum Chordata; class Mammalia; order Carnivora; family Ursidae; genus Ursus; species Ursus americanus. The sequence continues at coordinate 326,338 of NW_028273666.1, forward strand.
CCCAGACTGGCTGCACCACTTTGCATTGCCACCAACAGGATGGGAGGTTTCCCCTTTAAGCAGAACATTATCTGCCAGCAATTTCATAAGAGGAAACAAAACCTCTGGGAGATGCACCCAGGGTCAGGCAAGCAGTTGCAGACTTCACCCCAAGGCTCCTGACGCCAAGCCCCTTGAAGCCACCAGCATGCCACTATCCAAAAGAATTCCCAGACTCTTCTTCTGACTCCACCACCAAAGAAACTACAGAGAGAATATGGCACCTCAAAATATCGAGATAATACATTTAGTAAAACTAGAAAGTCAAGCTCAACTTTTAAACAGGAGCAGGCTGCTTTGGATAATTTTCAATTTTCCCTCCACCCTAATTTTAACTCTTCTGATGAATAAACTAATCAATGATGAAACATCACCTTTGTCAAATGACATCATCCAAGTCTGTATCAGATGAAAAAAAGCCACCTAACCCTAGATGCTGGCCACTCAACCATATCTTAGACCCAATTGAATAAACACTGTTAGATGAAGGAACAAATTAGATGTTACAAACAGGCACAGAGTGAATCTCACCTTCCCTTTCTAATAAAAGAGGGTTCCTAGGAAACAGATGGTCAAAATACATGTGTAAGCAATAAATGGACAGAGAAATTGTGATCCCCTGCAAAGTTCTATCTGCAGGGAAACTAAGTAATTCTTGCACCAAACCCAGAATGCTGACAGCTACTTCAATTTTACTTTGTGGCTCAACTAGAGAAAAGAGAAAAGCCCAGGAGGTTTTGGGATAATGAGAGGTTTTACCTCCAGCCCTGACATAGTTAGGACATTTTGCCAAACATTCCTGTGCTTTCTCTGAACACTGGCGTCCTGTGACAAGCTGCCTCGCTGACTCCGATGCTGACGTTCAAACCTCGGGTGTCTTGGAGCCAGAGCACAGAAGTGCTGTCAGCTGGGGAGAAGAAGGCACCTCTGACCTAAAGCCTGCACACCTGCTTCGGTTTCTGGGCGAAGAGGCAACACATACTTGTTGTTTACCAGTAATTATCTTCATTCTCAATAGACCAATGACCTTGCCTTTTCTGGATAGCAGACTTACTCTTCTAAAGAAACCCTAAATTCGTCTATTCCCAATGCAACTAGAGTGGAACATTTATTTCTCACTTAAATAGAAAACACTGTTATTGTCGACACTGCATGAATGAACTTTTAAAAACATTTTAGAGAGAAAGGAAGAAACCTTTATTCAAACCCAAGTCAGGACAACTGTCTGGGAGACACAATCTTCACCAAGAAGGGAGTGCTCCGGGGAAGGAACATTTGGGGCAGGCTTATATATTTTTTTCTGTTTTGTTTTACATACAGAGTTACACACTACAGTGAGGATCTTCTTAGATCCAGAAAGTGACAGATTCTTTCTTATGTTTTCAGTATGTACATGTCAGTATGACCTTAATCTTATGGGAGCCAAAGAGGTTCTTTATTTTTTCTTATCTTTATGTTGTCATTTTTGGTTATTGTTTTCTCCTCGAAGCAGATGTACAACATGTGCTTGGGGCAGAAATAGGGCCCATGCTTTTAGGTTTTTGCCCAGTCATTTTGAGCCGGGTAAAATGTTAAAGGATACCTTCCCTGGAAGCCCAGGATCAGGGCCCACAGATGATATAAGATAAAAATTACTTTCATCATTATAATTACTCCTAAATGGAGGAATTTGAGACAAAAGCACCTTTCACAAGAGTACCAAGAAATCAAAATGATACCCACGAAAGCCTGCCTGCTCCATGGCCAAGAAGTCACTCTTGTGTCATAGTTCACTCAGAAATCATGTTGTTGGACTGGTGAGGATGATACGATAGCAATGTCATCACTATGAGTGGGGAGCTTCCCATTTCCATATGGCCATGTTGACCCCCTTAGCTCAGGGACACCAGAAAGGAGAGCTGAGGGGCACCACAGGCCAAGGCTGCCAGGTGTGGCTGGGGCAGGAAGAACTCTGACTTAAGGCTCAACTCCTGTCTAGGTTATTATTATGCTCTTCACAAAGAAAGTGCCATTGTGTGTGAGCCCTCATGTAGAAAAGGTTCAGAATTTCCATTGAGATTCCCTCTTTGACCTTTATGATATGTAGCAAAGTTCCATTTAATTTTAAACATTGAAGGACTTCTTGATTTTCTTTTCGCTATGACTGTGGCTCAATTCCCCTGTGGTCTAAGAATAGAATCTAGTTAATTTCAGGGTTTAACATTTGTAGACTTCATTCGTGGCCCCACCTATCATCTATTTGGGTAAAGAGTCTATGACCACTTGAAAATAATGTATTCTGCACTTATTATGGAATATTCCCTATATGTCAATTAGGTCACATTTGTTACCAATGTTTTGTCTGCTTTTTCTTTCAGATATTGAGAAAGGTATATTAAAATCTTCAAACAATCCTGCTCTATTCAACGTTGCATCAGAGAATCTACCAGTGTTAGAAGGCAAGAGAAACAAAAAGTATAAGAATTGAGGGGATAAATGTGACTATTCACAGATAATACAATTGTGTACATAGAAAATCCAAAACAGTCTATAAATACCCTATTAGAATTAAAAATGCAATTTATAAATTTGAGATGGATTGTAGCTTCCCATTGGACAGTTTCTGAAAGAAAATGTAGAACCTGTCAATCTTGGGGTAGGACATAGGGTGCTTTAACCATTTAAAAGAATTCAGTGGGACTTCATAAAAATGTGACATTTCTCCTTAACTTATGACCATAATAAAATGAAATAGTGAACCGCAGGCTGGGAAGTAAAGATTTCCAATACACACACTGACAAAGACTTGTCAATAAAGAATTCCTGCTCATCAACCATAGAAAGTCTATTTATAAACGAATACTTCACAAAAGATTGACTGATGGCCAATAACAACAGGAAAGGGTGCTCTACAGTATTATTTTAAGGAAGAGCAAGGCCTTTCCTAAAATGAAAACATACACACAAACCAGTATTCCCTAGATGGATGACGTCCTTATTTCTGAGGACAGCTTGAAGAACAGACTAGCATCAAAGTAAAGTGATGGAATTCCTGACACTCAGAGGATGGATAATTGACCTCAAACTACAGTACAATTTCTAGGCATCATTTGGTCCTCTGAAGGCAGACAACTACCACACCCCTTCCTCCACCACACAGGTTGCTTCCCAACACCTACCATAAAAGAAGAAGATGAGAAACAGATAGGACTAGTAGGAAATAGCAAAAATCACATGTGGGGATTATCCTGAAACACACTGATCACATAACTAGTGTAAGGAAGTGTAGGGAACTGACAAGGACAGAGACTCAAGAGGTACTTCTTTGGGAAATGCTGTCTGAAATCGTCACACCTTGGTACCAGCTAATGAGGGCTCTGACCATACCCTAGGGTTTGCTCACAAGGGTCTGCAACACCATCGCTGAGGACTTCAAGACCTCAAAGCTTGCCTGATTGACTATTGGACTAAGAGATTCCCATGTTCTGAAAACAGATACCAACTCATTGAAAGGTTCACCTGGGCTCTCTCAGAGGCCCTACAAGAAGCTGAACCATTCACTGAAAATCAATTACACACACACACACACACACACACACACACACACACACACACACCTGTCATTTCACCAATTACTTAAACATTCAAGGTTCTTCCTACCTTTTCTTTTACACATTGATATTTATACTCACATGAAATGTCATCATTTCTAATGAACACTGATGTCAAAATAGAGATCCATTGACACAATATTCACAAAATGAAACTTCCCTGCTGTAATTTTCAATATAGCATTTTTTAAAGATCATACATATTTTAGATTTTTGGTAACTTTTACAGGAGAAGATCAGCATTGAAAAACTCTGAATACTTGACAATGAGTTTTAAGCCTAGAGAACAAAAATTGTCCAATTTCATAGATAATAAGGAACCAAAGTTAAAGCATGGAAGCTGTAGTCGAATAATTTTACACATATGCATCCTCTCTTATTCTACTACTGAGGGGCGTGTTTTATTACCACTATGCATGCATCAATTGTCTTCCACGTGCACCTGCACAGGTATAATGAATTACTACAGTAGAATGAAATGTCTGGGAACTACTTGGCGGCATCTATCATGAACAATGAAATTTTGATCTTATATTTGGTGAACTTCCACTGTCTGTCCCTTTAGACAATGGACCCTAAACAGAAGGGGGAATGAACCACGAGCGACTATGGACTCTGGGAAACAAACTGAGGGCTTCAGAGGGGAGAGGGGTGGGGGATTGGGATGGGCCAGTGATGGGTATTAAGGAAGGTACATATTGCATGGAGCACTGGGTGTTATATGCAAATAATGAATCACGGAACACTACATCAAAATCTAAGGAAATACTGTATAGTGACTAACATATCATAATAAAAAATTATTATTAGAAAAAAATTAAAGGTAAAAAAAAAACCAATACAGCTTCTCTGTTTCAAGAACAATCACAATTGAGAAGAAACTAACTTCCAATCCCTAAAGCAAAACACAGACCAAGTTCCATTTCACTCCCCTTTATTCACATTCTCTGTGGGTTCTAAGCTATTTCCCTACCTCCTTTCCTGCTGAGCAGGGAGCCTCGGCTCGATCCCAGAACCCTGGGATCATAACCTGAGCCAAAGGCACATGCTTAACTGGCTGAGCAAGCCAGGAGCCCCAGC